>NC_053432.1:44363291-44678717 GCF_007990345.1 Gossypium hirsutum
ACGTCTTTCATGTTTCGATGCTTCGACGCTATCGATCTGATCCATCGCACCTAATTAGCCCATCAGAGGTTGAAATTCAAGCCGATATGAGTTATGAAGAAGAACCGATGCGTATCCTAGCTCGTGAAGTAAAGGAGTTGCGGAACAAAAGGGTTCCGTTAGTGAAGGTGTTATGGCTCAAACACGGGATCGAGGAACCTACTTGGGAAACCGAGAGCTCGATGAAAGAACGATACCCAAACCTATTTACCGGTAAGATTTTCGGGGACGAAAATTTCTTAAGTGGGGGAGAGTTGTGACAGCCCAAAATTGACCCTAGTCGGGAAGTGGTTTCGGGACCACAAAACCGAGTCATAAAAATAATTGATTTCCATATTCTATGCTTATTATGTGTGTACATGAGTATGTGGAAGTTTCATCCTCCAATTTTGCCAATTGCATGAGAAATTATTAAATAGGGATTGATATGAGACATGGTGAAAATATGATAGGCTAATTTAAAATGGTCTATTAATGCATGTTGTGAAAATGATGGGTTTTCATGTCAAATTACCCAAAATTTGAGCTAGTGGTTGGCCATGCTATGGGTGGAAACATGTTGGGAACATGTTGGCCTAGTGAGGTATGTAGGGAAAAAATAAAATAAGGGGCATGGGCATAAAATAATGAAAAGGAGTATGATGAATACAAAAAAAAAATGTGTGTAGTTGTTTCCCCCCATTGCCGTGAGCAAAAGAAAAGAAAGGAGAAAATTTTTGTTCATCCTTTCTCATCATCATTTAGCCGAAACTAGAAAGAAAAACAAAGAAAAAATGCTCATCCTTTGGTTCATCCTTGGCCAAAAATTTTAAGGAGGAAGGAAGAAGAAAGGTTGAAGAGGTTCGGCCATGCATGTAGCTAGGCTAAGGTATGTTTGATGATGTTCCATGAGATGCATGCATGTTTTAGTTGTTAGCTTGAGTTCTACCTAGCCCATGGTCTAAATCTTGCTATGTGATGGAAATGACACTCGGCCATGGATGCATCATTCTTGGTTGATGTTTGATGTTGTGGTGATGAGGCATGAAGATGAGTTAAGATTCGGCCTAGGTGGAGTTTGTGTTAATGCCATTGCATGCTAAATATGAAGCTTGTTAATGATGCATGTGATGGTGGCTTGATGATTCTTGAACCTCCTTTTTAGCATTTTTGAGTGAGCACATATGTGCATTGGTTGCTAAATGGAGAAGAATCGGCTAGCAAGTTGTGTGCTAAGGCCGAATATAACTTTTGCATGTTAATGAGCAATGCATGTGTTAAATTGATGGAAAGGGAGAGGATGCTTTACTAGTGTGTATATGTGTGTATTAGCCAAGTTTTGAACTTGAAACAAAAAGGGTGTTTAGTCAATACAAGTGACCATACTTGTAGAATGTATTAACTGTTGAAATCGGCCCCAAAATAGACATGCATATTCGGCCAAAGGGGAAAAATTAGCTAAAATGTTGAGTTTGATTCATGATTCCGTACATATGTGACTTTAATGTCTAATGTATAAATATGGGCTAAGTGCCTTGTGTTCCTCTTTTCGATGCTCAAATGATTAAATCAATTTATTTGTTTAATTAAGCTCAAGAGCAAAGGGGAACTAAATCCGATAAAGGGAAGGAAAAAGTGGTCGAATAGCTATCGGAATCGTTCGACAACACCCGAGGGAAGTTCTTGAGTAAAAGAGCTTAAATTATGATGTGATTAGATCATGTTTTGAGCAAATTAAAATCATGCTCTTTGTGTGGCTATTGAGCCGAATTTGCAAGAATGATAAATGTCTTGTGTTTGTGTTTTGCTAACGAAAATGAAATACGAATGGGCCATGATTTATTGTTAAATGTGCATGGTTATTTGAATGATGTCCGGGCTAAGTCCCGAAGGCTTGTGCTAAGTGACAATATCCGGACTAAGATCCGAAGGCATTTGTGCGAGATACTAATTCCGGGCTAAGCCCGAAGGCATTTGTGCGAGATACTTATTCCGGGCTAAGCCCGAAGGCATTTGTGCGAGATACTAAATCCGGGTTAAGTCCCGAAGGCATTTGTGCGAATTACTATAACCGGGCTATGTCCCGAAGGCATTTGAACGAGGAGCTATATCCGGTTAAATTACGAAGGTACGGGATTTGGGAATGAATGAACTTGCTGTAAAATTCCAGTTAATACTCTCGAAACATCCCAACATTGAGGTATGTTTCGTATGTTCTTGAATTTAGTTGAGTCCTTACAAATAAGTGTTCGCTCAGTTGATAAACGAGCTACCGGCCTTTGGCTGAGTTGATCTTTTGTGTATGTATATAAGGTTTGGTAATGTGACGCAAGTATGATATCGAAAATTTGTGCATATGAAATTATCCGTTTAGCCATATGAATGCTGTACTTTTGTTGTGCTGGAATTCCTTGCTCAAAACTTACTAAGCATAAATTGCTTACTCCGTTTCATTGCTCCTCTGTTTTATAGATTTGGTTCTCCAGCTATCGGACTCGGGATCTTGAGGTCAAAGTCGCCCACACTATCAAAGCCCCCTTTTGGTACAATTTTGGTTGAACTTCGAAATGGCATGTATAGGACTACCCGTTTGTTGTGGGTCGTGGACCCTTTGGACTTGTATAATTTTGGATAGCCATGCGAAAATGGCTTATATGTGTTTGAGTATAATGTTATAATCATTCGGTGTGGATATGCTTGACAAGGATTAGCCATAGGAATGGTTAATCACTATCATAAATTGTGCTATTTATGCAAAAAGGGCTAGTTGAATCATGGAAACCATGAAATAGGTAAAGTCTACCTTAAAGGCAGATGCTGACAGCAGCAGTGAGGTAGATTTGGAAATCACTAAAAATAGCAGGAATATAATTAAATAGTGAATAAATTATGTAAACAAACCTTGATGAATCTACTTTCATAGGAAAGTAACGAAAACATCATACGGACAGTATGTTAAGAGATACTCAGGTTCTCATGAGACAGGGCCAGAACGGTTTCTGGATTTCCTGTTCCGACTTTGGAAATTCATTATAAATTAACCAGAGATAATTAGAAGTCATACCATATATGTATAGATTCCTCTCTGAGTCTAGTTTCTATAGAAACAAACGGAATCAGTAGTGGAGCCCTGTACAAGGAGATATCCAAGTCGTAATGCGCAAAGGTCAGGGTAGTCGATCCCTGTAACATGGGAGACTTTGACTAATAAACTGTACTAATTGGCCCGACCAAAAATTCTAGAAAATAATATGTAGATGGGAATATGAGTCTAGTTTCAGGGAAAAATCACAAAACTTATTTTCGAGTTGTGAAACTCAAGATATGATTTTTAAAGCGACTATTGCGCAGATTGGCAGTGTCTGGAAAAATTTTAAAAGTCTGTTAACACCTCGTGTTCGACTCCGGTGACGGTCTCGGGTTCGGGGTGTTACAACTCAAATTTTGGCAAAATAACAATTTTACCCCTAAAATTTTGCATATTTACATTTTTGCCCCTAGGCTCGGGATTAAAATTTATTCCTTATTCTTATGTTTTACAACATGCTGATCACTTTTCTCTTCTATGGCAACATCAAATTCTCACTCTAACATGTACTTGTGACTATTAGGTATTTTTACCGATTAAGCCCTTTTACTCGTTTTTGCTTAAAATCGAGTAGTACAAGTTGTCTAACATAATTTAAAACTTCATATTCTATCATAAAACATCAAAATACACAAATTTCACCTATGGGTATTTTTCCAAATATAAACCCTAGGTTAAATTATTGCTAACATAAGCT
Organism: Gossypium hirsutum; assembly: GCF_007990345.1. Taxonomy (NCBI): domain Eukaryota; kingdom Viridiplantae; phylum Streptophyta; class Magnoliopsida; order Malvales; family Malvaceae; genus Gossypium; species Gossypium hirsutum. Next base: position 44,367,095 of record NC_053432.1, read on the forward strand.
TTATCGAGTTATCGGGATCTCAAAATCGTAAAATCATTAAAAACGGGGCTTGGAATCACTTACTATGGAGCTTGGAAGCTTGAAACAAACCCTAGCTATGGAGAACCCTTGAAATTTCGGCCTAATGAAGAAGATGGACAAAAATTGGCTTTTAATTTTGTTTTTAATTCATTTTAATAACTAAATGACCAAAATACCCTTACTACTAAACTTTCCAAAAATTCCTTCCATGTCCTAATTTTGTCCATGAGCTTAAAATTGGTCAAATTGCTATTTAAGACCTCCTCATTAATATTCCAAAACAATTTCATACTAAAAACTTCTAGAATGCAAGTTTTGCAACTTATTCAATTTAGTCCCTACTTTCAATTTAAGCACTTTAGGCATAGAATTTCATCACGAAATTTTCACACAATCATGCAATCATATCATAAACCTAAAAATAATTATAAAATAATTATTTCTATCTCGGATTTATGGTCACGAAACCACTATTCCGATTAGGCCCTAATTCGGGATATTACAACTCTCCCCCTTTAAGGATTTTCTTCCTCGAAAATCTTACCGGTAAACAGATGTGGGTATTGATTTCTCATAGTTTCTTCGGATTCCCATGTAGCTTCTTCTACTCCATGCCTTTGCCACAACACCTTCACAAGTGCAACATTTTTATTCCTTAGTTGTTTGACCTCTCGAGCTAAAATCTTAATCGGTTCTTCTTCGTAGGTCATATCTGGTTGTAGTTCAATTTCTGTCGGTGAAACTATATGTGAAGGATCTGAACGATACCGACGTAACATAGATACGTGGAACACATCATGAATCTTCTCTAATTCAGGTGGTAATGCTAGCCGATATGCTACCGGTCCAACTTTTTCAATTACTTCATACGGCCCAACAAAACGCGGACTTAATTTGCCCTTCCGTCCAAATCTAAGGACTTTCTTCCACGGAGTCACCTTTAAAAATACTTTATCACCAACTTGAAATTCAATGTCCTTTCGCTTTAGGTCTGCATAAGATTTCTGTCTATCTGAAGCAGCTTTCAAACAATCTCGAATTATCTTCACTTTTTCTTCACTTTCTTTTATTAGATCAACTCCATAAATCTGATTTTCCTTGAGTTCAGTCCAATACAATGGCGTTCGACACTTACGACCATATAATGCTTCATAAGGTGCCATTTTCAAGCTCGTCTGATAACTATTATTGTAAGCAAATTCCACCAACGGTAAGTATCTTTCCCAACTTCCTTGAAATTCCAATACACAACATCTAAGCATATCTTCAAGAATCTAATTATTCTTTCTGATTGTCCATCAGTTTGTGGATGAAAAGCAGTACTGAAATTTAACTTCGTACCTAACGCGTCTTGCAACTTTTGCCAAAACCGCGAGGTAAACCTTGGATCTTTATCTGAAATAATCGATAATGGTATTCCGTGTAATCTAACAATTTCTCTAATATACAGTTTAGCCAACTTGTTAAGAGAATAATCCGTACGTACCGGGATAAAATGAGCCGACTTAGTTAATCTGTCAACTATTACCCAGATGGCATCTTTTGTCCCGGAGTCAATGGCAATCCTAAAACAAATCCATAGTAATCCGATCCCATTTCCATTCAGGAACCATAATAGGCTGGAGTAATCCTGAGGTACTTGGTGTTCAGCTTTCACCTGTTGACAATTAAGCATTTGGACACAAACTCTGATATATCTCTTTTCATTCCATTCCACCAATACATTTTCTTCAAGTCATTATACATTTTCGTACTACCCGGATGAATCGAGAAATAACCACTATGTGCTTCCTGTAGGATCTTTTGAATCAATTCCTCATTCTTCGGTACACAAATCGATCTTTAAACATTAAGCACCCATCAGAACCAATTCTGAAATCTGATCCCATATCAGCTTCACACTGTTTTCTTTTGGCTAGCAAATCTTGATCATTTTTCTGAGTTTCAGAAATCTCTTGTAAAAACATCGGTCTTGCTCTTAACCCTGCTAGAATCGAACCGTCATCTGACATTTTCAACTGAGTGTTCATAACTCTCAAAGCAAACAACAACTTTCTACTTAAAGCATCGGCAACCACATTCGCTTTTCCCGGATGATAATCAATAACAAGCTCATAATCTTCAATAACTCCAACCATCTTCGCTGTCTCAAATTCAAGTCTTTTTGTGACATCAAGTATTTAAGACTTTTGTGATCGGTATATACTCGGCACTTTTCACCATACAAATAATGTCCCAAATCTTCAAGCAAACACCACTCAGCCAATTCCAAATCGTGAGTAGGAAATTCCTCTCATGAGGTTTTAACTGCCTCGAAGCATAAGCCACCACTTTTCCTTCTTCATGAGTACACACCCCAAACCATTTAGAGAAGCATCACTATACACCACAAATTCTTTACCTAATTCGGGTTGTACCAACACTGGTGCTTCGGTTAATAACTTTTTCAATTCTTCAAAACTCTGTTGACATTCTTCCGTCATTCAAATTTAACATCCTTTCGAGTAGTCTATCATAGGAGCAGCAATTATAGAAAATCCATTTACAAACCACCGATGATACCCAGCTAGCCCCAAGAAACTTCTAACTTCAGTTACGTTTTTTGGTGGTTTCCAATCAACAATGGCTGAAATTTTACTAGGATCAACCCGTATACCATCACCTGAAACAATATGACCCAAAAACAACTTCCCGGAGCCAAAATTCACTTTTACTAAACTTAGCATACAGCTGCTTATCTCTCAAAGTTTGCAAAACTATCCTCAAATGCTCAGCATGCTCTGTCTCATCTTTTGAATAAATTAAAATATCATCTATAAACACCACAACAAATCTGTCCAAGTATGGCCGAAATATGCGATTCATTAAATCCACAAACACAGCAGGAGCATTTGTCAACCCGAATGGCATAACTAAAAATTATAATGACCGTACCTTGTTCTAAAAGCAGTTTTAGGCACATCCGACTCCTTTACCCGCAGTTGGTAATACCCAGATCTCAAGTCAATCTTTGAAAACCATGTCGCTCCTTTTAGCTGATCAAACAAATCATCAATTCTTGGCAACGGATACTTGTTTTTGATTGTCACCTTGTTTAATTGCGATAATCAACACACAACCTCATAGAACCATCCTTCTTTTTCACAAATAAACGGGAGCACCCAAGGTGAAAAACTCGGTCTCACAAAACCTTTATCAGTCAACTCTTGCAACTGCGACTTTAATTCCTTCAACTCTGCTGGTGCCATTCTATACGGAGCAATGAAATCGGAGCTGTTCCCAGTATCAAATCAATACAAATTCTACTTCCCTGACTGGAGGCAAACCCGTCAATTCTTCTGGAAATAAAATTCACACACAACCGGCACTGATTCAACTTTCTTTTCAACTTCTTTTGTATTAATTACATACGCCAAATAAGCTTCATAACCCTTTCTCAGATATCTTTGAGCCGACATTGAAGAAATCACACTAGGCAATGCCTCTGATTTATCTGATTCAACCCGCAGAGTTTCACCATTTTCACACTTTAATTCTATAACCTTTTCTTTGCAATTTATTTTAGCATCATGCAATGTCAACCAATCCATACCCAAAATAACATCAAACTCATCAAACGGCAACAACATCAAGTCGGCCGGAAAGTAATGATCCCGAATCATTAAAGGACATTTCTTACATACTTTATCAACAGTCACACATTTGCCTAACGGATTCACACTCTAATCATAAATTCTATGTTCTCAACAGGTATATTCATACTAGACACTAATTTCATGCACACATATGAATGAGTAGAACCGGGATCAATCAAAGCAATAACATTAACATTATAGAGAGAAAATGTACCAGTAATCACATCAGGTGAGGAAGCATCTTCACGCGCTTTAATAGCATAAGTTCTAGCCGGAGCCCTTCCTTCAGGTCTAACCGGTGCATCCCTGGCTACATTCTTACTGCTTGTTTCACTTCCAGCTTTTCTCGGATACCTTCCCCTCGAGTCTGCACCACTAGCTTTTATATTCTGAAATTTTTCTTTCTCAGCTCTCTCTGGGCAGTCTCTAATAAAATGATCCGGAGAACCACATCGAAAACATTCATTTGCTCTGCACGGACCAAAATGATTTCTACCACACGCTGGCACTCGGGTTTAACAAATCTCGAGTTCCCTACACTGGCTGCAGAAGTATTCTGAGATTTAGGACCCACATTTTGCTTCTTATAATTCCCATATGATTGTCCAGCTGAAGCTTGGGAACGAGGATTCATATTCCTTGACTTTTAGGTTGCTGTGAAAATGAACTACTCATCGGTCTTTTCTTCCAATTTCTAGTCTCAGCCTCTACCTTTTTCTTTTCTTTAAGTAGTTCTTCAGCCTTGCAAGCTCGATCAACCAGTACTACCATTTCTTTTAGTTCAAGGATCCCGACAAATACTTTAATGTCTTCATTGAGCCCGTCTTCAAATCGTCGGCACATCTTGGCTTCTGTAGGAACATATTCCCTGGCATACTTACTCAATCGAACAAACTCTCTTTCATATTCTGAGACTGTCATATTACCTTGCTTCAGCTCAAGAAACTCTTTACATTTCTGATCAATAAACCTTTCACTAATATATTTCTTTCGAAACTCTTCTTGAAAGAATTCCCAGGTTACCCTCTCTTTCGGTACCACCGAAATCAAAGTCTTCCACCAATTATAGGCTGAATCTCTCAACAAAGATGTAGCACATTTCAAACATTCTTCAGGTGTACAAGATAATTCATCAAATACCCGGATAGAATTTTCAAGCCAGAACTCTACTTTCTCTGCATCATCATCAATATTTGCTCTAAATTCTTCAGCCCTTTGTTTACGAATTCTGTCAACAGGGGTTCTGTGAAATTTTATCATATCCATACCTTGAGGCGTCGGGGGTACAGGTTGAGGAATTGGGGGAGGTGGGGGAGGTCGTACATTTGGGTTCGTACGAACGAACTCAGTGTACCATGCACTCATCATTTGGAGAAGGCTTCCCGATCCCTGGGGAGGTCGTACATTTGGGTTCGTACGAACGAACTCAGTGTACCATGCACTCATCATTTGGAGAAAGGCTTCCCGATCCCTTTCTCCTCCTCCCTGACCAACAGTAGGGGGTGGGTTTTCAGTCGGCGCTGCTCCTTCAGCCGGAGCTGGCGCATTACTCTCTACTTCATCTACCACAGCTGGATCGGGATCCATTTACTATATAAAAATATTCATTTAAAAGGTCAGAAGTCGTCACACTATCACAATTCATACATATGGCATGTATAGCAAAATCCGTACATACAACACGTAGTCCGAGAACTGACTAAACCTGCTCTGATACCACTAAATGTAATGCTCGCACGCCCGAGACCGTCGTCGGAGTTGAGTATGAGGTGTTACTAAGCTTAATTTAACATATTTAGAACTTTGGATTACTTATTTCTACATTCACAGCTTTTAAGCTACTTGCATCACAGTCACAAGAAGAATCATATCTCGAGTTACGAAACTCAAATCAAGATCTGTAAATTTTCCATAAATCTAGACTCATATACCTATCTTATAATTTTTTCTATAATTTTTGGTTGGGCCAATTAGTACAGTTTATTAGTTAAAGTTACCCCTGTTTTAGGACTTGACTGGTCTGACCTCTGTTTACTACGAACCACATTTCACTCTGTACAAAATCCATATGACTATTAGGTTTATTTCTCTTGAAACTAGACTCAATAAGGATTCTGAGAATATAAAATAAACTACCTAATTATATCTTTACAATTTATGGTGAATTTATAAAGTTGGAACAGGGGATTCAAAAACTGCTATGACCCTGTTTCACTAAAATTCAAATATCTTGTAACATATAATTCCTTTACCTGTTTCATTTGTTTCATGTGAAACTAGACATAATAAGCTTAAATTTGATATGTAGTTCATCACCAAGTTCAATTTCTATGATTTTTAGTATATTTCTAAACTCGCGTCAGTGTTGCTGCAGTATTCTATTTATGGCAAATTTCATCCCTTTTATGAGTTTTTATGCACTAAGTATCTTAATAATTTTCCTTAACATCAAATATAATCTAAACTAACTATTTTCATAATTTATCATTATCAAGCATTTCCTCAACCATTCCATCACCATACCATAATATCATTTACACAAAAAAGGTATATTGCTATACATGCCATACTTAAATTTACAAGCCATTACCAAAAGTCTTCCGGATAATGTGACTGAGCCTTCGACCTATCCCGACTCCTGAGCTGGCTTGTCCAAAACTACAATGAGTAAGAAGGAGGGAGTAAGCATAAATGCTTAGTAAGTTCATATGCAAATAATAAGTAACATAACAAACAGTCATACCAATCAACATTAGCATGTATCACTAAAACACATATCACATTTTTAATCATTTTTCATCATCTTAATACCTTATCGTGGTTGTATCAATACTCAACCCGAGGGTTAAATACATACCTGTCCAAAATATCCATTTCGCATCACTTACCAATACGTCTCTTTACATCTCGAATATTCCTCCATTTGAGTAGAACTTTACCCGTTGAACACATCGGAATATAATTCGGATACATGGATAACTTGCACATAAGTGCCATATATGCAATCAAGCAATCATGTAACCCGCCCATAAGCGAACTCGGACTCAACTCAACGAGCTCGGGCGTTCGCATCCATAAGTGAACTCGGACTCAACTCAACGAGTTCGGATGCCTAGTTACATCTCACGAACTCGGACTCAACTCAACGAGTTCAGACATTCGCATCCATAAGTGAACTCGGACTCAACTCAACGAGTTCGGATGCTCAACCATCCTAGTGACATGTCACTTGTATCCTAATCTATTCCTAAGGTTCAAACGGGATTTTTCTCGAACACTTATCCTTGCCGTCTTCCGTAGAATGCCGAAATCAATACTCGGTAACAATTATATTTAACAAGTAGCTCACATAATTTACATATTATTTGAAATTAACCACAAAGCATACATTTCATAATGAAATTCAGCATAACACATAATTAACATCAATAACTTAAAATAACCATTATGCTACATTATTTACACATGAACTTACCTTGGTACCAAAATACAAAGATTTTGCAATTTAGTCCACAATCTTTTCTTTTCCTCGATTGAGGTCGATTCCACGTCTTTCTTGATCTAAAATAACACATTTAGCTTATTTAATACTCACATTATCAAATTAATCCTTAACTCAAATTTTGGCAAAATTACAATTTTACCCCTAAACTTTTGCATATTTACATTTTTTCCCCTAGGCTCGGGATTAAACTTTATTCCTTATTCTTATGTTTTACAACATGCTGATCACTTTTCTCTTCTATGGCAACATCAAATTCTCACTCTAACATGTACTTGTGACTATTAGGTATTTTTACCGATTAAGCCCTTTTACTCGTTTTTGCTTAAAATCGAGTAGTACAAGTTGTCTAACATAATTTAAAACTTCATATTCTATCATAAAACACCAAAATACACAAATTTCACCTATGGGTATTTTTCCAAATATAAACCCTAGGTTAAATTATTGCTAACATAAGCTTTATCGAGTTATCGGGATCTCAAAAACGTAAAAATCATTAAAAACGGGGCTTGGAATCACTTACTATGGAGCTTGGAAGCTTGAAACAAACCCTAGCTATGGAGAACCCTTGAAATTCCGGCCTAATGAAGAAGATGGACAAAAATTGGCTTTTAATTTTGTTTTTAATTCATTTTAATAACTAAATGACCAAAATACCCTTACTACTAAACTTTCCAAAAATTCCTTCCATGTCCTAATTTTGTCCATGAACTTAAAATTGGTCAAATTGCTATTTAAGACCTCCTCATTAATATTCCAAAACAATTTCATACTAAAAACTTCTAGAATGCAAGTTTTGCAACTTATTCGATTTAGTCCCTACTTTCAATTTAAGCACTTTAGGCATAGAATTTCATCACGAAATTTTCACACAATCATGAAATCATATCATTAACCTCAAAATAATTATAAAATAATTATTTCTATCTCGGATTTATGGTCACGAAACCACTATTCCGATTAGGCCCTAATTCGGAATATTACAGAAATTATTAAAAAGGGGACCAAAAACTACTTACATGCAAGCAATGAGATGTGACTGAATGTTCAAAGCTCAAAAATGGTGTTTTGTTCTTGTATTTTTGGTGGTGATTTCCAACAAAAAAGATGATATCTTCTTTTACATTATTTTTACTTCCTTTATTTATTAATTTACAAAATTAACCTTTGTAAATAACCTTTAAAATACTGAATAAGATGTCAATATTTGTCCACTCATAATAATAATGGTTTATTTACCACATAAATCCCTCAACCAAATAATTTTCATAGCTATTTGGTACCAAATTAAACATGCAAACAATAAAATTTCTGAACGAAATTTTTGTAAAACCTTGCTAATATTTTGAAGACACTAAAATAATAATAAAATAAATATTTTCGTGTAAGATTTGTGGTCCCAAAACCACTTCCGGTTTCACTAAAAATAGGCCGTTACAACTCTCCCCATAAAGGAATTTTAGTCCCAAAAATCTTACCAAAAATAGGTTTGGGTACTGTGATTTCATCAATTCTTCTGTCTCGCACGTAGCCTCTTCAACCCCGTGACGATTCCATAAAACTTTAACCAACGATACCTTTTTGTTTTAGAGTTCTTTTACTTCATGCGATAAAATCTTGATTGATTCTTTAGAATACGATAAATCAGGTTGAATCTCAACCTCACAAAAGGTTATAATATGTGAGGGATCAGACCTATGGCGTCTTAGTATAGAAACATGAAAAACATTATGGATATTTTCAAGTTCTGAAGGTAAAGCCAACATGTAAGCCACAGGACCAACTCTTTCAGTGATCTCATACGGCACAATAAACCTCGGACTCAACTTCCCTTTTCTGCCAAAATGTAGAATCTTTTTCCATAGAGAAACTTTTAAAAAAACTCGATCGCCCACAGCAAACTCAATATCTTTTCACTTCAAATTTGAATAAGATTTCTGACGACCGTCGTGGCTTTCAAGTTATCCCGAATTTATCTGACTTTGTCTTCAGTATCTCGAATCAAATCAACCCCTTCCAATTTCTTTTCACTCAATTCCGGCCAACATAATGGAATTCTACATTTACACCCATATAAAGCTTCATATGGTGCCATTTTCATGCTCACTTGATAGCTGTTATTGTAAGCAAACTCGACTAATGTCAAATATTTCTCCCAGCTACCTTCAAACTCAAAAATGCAACACCAAAAATGTCTTTTAAAATTTGAATCACACTTTCAGTTTGTCCGTTCGTTTAAGGATAAAAACTCGTACTAAACTTCAATTTTATGCCCAACACCTCATGCAACTCACCCTAAAATCTTAAGGTAAATCTCGGATCATGATTCGAAATGATAGATAACAGAATACCATGTAACATAATAATTTCACTAAGATAGAGTTCGGCTAATTTTTCTAATGAATAATCCATTCGTATATGTTTGAAATGTGTAGATTTTGTTAGTCAATCCACAATAAGCCAAATTGCATCTTTCTTTCCTGGCGTTAACGACAATCCAGTGACAAAATCCATTGTAACTTGGTCCCATTTCCACTATGGAATCATGATCGGTTGCAATAACCCAAACGAAACTTGATGCTCAGCTTTTACTTACTGACACACCAAACATCTCGATACAAAATAAAAAATTTCACGTTTCATTCCCTGCCACCAATAAAACTATTTCAAATCAACACACATCTTCGAGCTTTTCGGATGAATAGAGTACACACTACTATAAGCTTCTTTTAATAAATTTTGTCTAAATTTCAGATCATTAGGTACACATAACCTTTTTCGAAACTACAAATTACCATCATAGCGAATGCTAAATTCAGTATTTTGACCAGTCTAAACCATCTTTTATTTGGCTACCAACTTCAAATGAACAAGTTGTAATTCTCATATATTCTGTAAGAACAAAGGTTTAACCTTGAGTTCAGCTAAAATAGAACCATCACACTTCATCTGTAATTCGATATTTATCGCTCACAGGGCAAAAAGAGATTTACGGCTCAAAGCGTCAACAACCACATTTGCTTTTCCATGATGATAATCAATCACAACTTCATAGTCTTTTAACAATTCTAACCATCCACGCTGTCTCAGATTCAATTCCATTTAGGTTATCAAATATTTCAAGCTCTTGTGGTTAGTATACACATGACACCTTTTGCCATACAAGTAGTGACACCACATTTTTAACGTAAACACAATCGCTGCTAATTCTATATTGTGCGTTGGATAAATTTTTTTCATGAACTTTCAGTTACCTAGAGACGTATGCAATGACCTTTCTTTCTTGCATTAAAACACACCCCAAGCTATTCAGAGAGGCATTGTTAAAAATAACAAATTCCTTCCCCGATTCAGGTTGCGTCAACATTGGACCTTCCGTCAATAAACTCTTTAATCTTTCGAAACTTTGCTGACACTTAATAGACCAAATGAAACAAACATCTTTTTGCAACAGTTTCGTCATAGGTGAAGCTATAATCGAAAAATTCTTTACAAAATGATGATAGTACCCAGCCAACCCTAGAAATCTTCGTACTTCAGATACGTTTCATGGCTTTTTCCAATTCAAAATAGACAAAATTTTGCTCGGATCAACTCTTACACCATCTCTCAAGATCACCTGTCCGAGGAATCTGACTGTAGTAAGCCAAAACTTGCATTTGCTAAATTTAGCATACAGTTTCTTTTCTCGTAAAGTCTGCAATACAATCTTCAGATGTTGAGCATGTTCATCTTCACTTTTAGAATAAACCAAAATGTCATAAATAAAAACAACAACAAAATGATCGATATGGGGATGAAAAACTCGCTTCACTAAATCCATAAATGCTTCCGGAGCATTTGTCAATCTGAATGGCATGACCAAATACTCATAATGTCCATAGCGAGTCCTGAATGCTATCTTTGGTACATCTACATATTTCATTCGCAGCTGATAATATCCCGATGGAAGGTAAATCTTTTAAAATACTAAAGCTCCTTTCAGTTGATCAAAAAGATCATCAATACGAGGTAACGTTTATTTATTCTTTATAGTTGTCTTGTTCAATTATCGATAATTAATGCACAATCTGAACGACCCATCTTTCTTTTTAACAAACAATACAGGTGCACCCTAGGGTGATACATTCGGTCTAATAAAACCTCTATCTACCAATTATTGCAATTGCACTTTAAGTTCTTTAAGTTTAGCTGGAGCCATTCGATATGGCATAATTGAAAAGTATCGGGTATTAACTCAATGACAAATTCAACCTTTCGCTCCGGTAGTAAACCCTGTAATTATTTAGGGAAAACATATAGGAACTCACAAACTATCGGCACTTGATCCACTTTCTTTTCTAACACTTTGGAATCTAAAATTTAAGCAAAAAACGTTTGACATCCTTTTCGTATTAGCTTATGAGCTTTCATTGCTGAAATTATATTTGAAACACCGTCTGACCTCCCAGACTCAATAAAGATTACTTCACCATTAGAACCTTTCAACTCAACTCTTTTCTAATGACAACAAACCAGAACGTCATGCATGTTTAACCAGTCTATACCTAATATGGCATCAAACTCATTGAAGGGTAACAACATTAAGTCAGCAGGAAATTTATAACCCTGAATTTTCAGTGGGCATTGCTTGAAAACCATACCGAATATAACACTATGGCCTCAGGGATTCTTGACTTTAACAACACAATCAATTGACTCTATAGGTAAGTTCTTTTCTGTCACTAACGTAGTGCATATATATGAATGTGTCGACCCTGGGTCAACTAATGTATACATACTAACATTAATAATAGAAAAAATAACTGTAATAACATCAAAAGCTGAGGCTTCCTCTCGCGCACGAATGGCATATGTTCTAGCAGGAGCCTTAACTTTCGGTTTGGTCATTAACTCTTTAACCCCACCTCTGTTGACTTCAGTCATTGCGCTACTTCTGTAACACCCGTCACCTGTATTCAATGCTGAAATAGGGTTACAGAGCATTACCAGACATTTTAAAATAATTAAACAATACATTTCATGTACATATTCAAATATCATATAATCATCAATAAACATCAATAACACCATCCCAAGTACGAGCCTATGAGGCCCAAAACATGCATTCGGGGTGGTTCGGGACTAAACTGATGACTTATCAAATTTTTGAAACACTTAGAAAATTTTCCAAAATATAGGGGACACATGCCCGTGTCATAGGCCATGTGGACATTCAAAATGGAGGCACATGGTCGTGTCCTAGCCCGTGTCTGATCCTGTGTAACTCTCTGACTTGGGTCATGTAGCCAACACACACGCCCGTGTGCTAGGCCGTGTGCTAGGCCATGCCAAACCTATAGGGTATACTGACTTATGCCACACGGCCAAGTCACACACTCGTGTGCTGGGCTGTGTGGAGCATACGGACTTGATTTTAATTTCAACACAGGGGATATACGGCCGTGCAACATAACCGTGTGTCACAGGCAAGCCAATTTGCCACCCAACTTGCATACACCTAAACCAACCCGTTTGGCACCAAAACATAGCATATATAGGCACTCACCCAATCTCAACCAAGCATATATCATACCATTTCAATATCAACAACAACAAGTCTCACATGTATCACAAAATGCTATTGCATTTTCTACCAAATTCACATTCCTAATCCAACTACTTAGTCACTTTCAAACATGCATTAATTCTTCTAAACTCACAAGCATACTTATTCCTAATTCATCAACCAATTGACATCAAACATGACATATCTATCATTTAACACATAACCAAAGACATATGAACATATGTATACATGATCAACTATACCAAAAATAAGCAAACTTTTATGGCTATATACAAAACCAAACTTTAGACATTTACAAGCCAACACAAATTTCCAAATTCATTACCAACACTTATACCAAAATGACCAAAGCTCCTATACATGCCATATACTTAAAATACTAAAATTTAAAAGTACTAAAGTGATAGTAGGATAGTGTGATAAAGTCTCCGATGATTCCCGAATCTGAGCTAGCTTTGAAATCACTATAAAACACAGAAAAACAAACAATGTAAGCTATAAAGCATAGTAAGCTCGTATAAATTAATAATCAAACTCACCATTTATTCAAAATCAAATAATATAAACATAATATGCTACAAATCCTTCAAATTAAAGTGTTAACTTGTATTCAATAACAAATATAACAATGAACATAACTTGTATTCAATAACAAATATAACAATGAACATAACTTCCATAAATTTGGTGCTCACATAGTTTTCGTACACACTTCTACTATTACATATCTAATCTCACCATTTCATATCTTTGATATACCCGTTGAACCATTTGGAATAGTATTAGATACCTTGGAATCTTGTACAATAAGTGCCAATAAAAATATAGCCGAAGCTATCTCAATAATCTTGCACCTGAAGTGCCAATATATATATAGCCAAAGCTATCTCGATAACACACACAAAGTGCCAATACATAGCCGAAGCTATCTCAATAACTACCCCTACTGACATGTCATTCGTATCTTAACCTATTCCTAAAGTTCAATCGGGGTTGAATCTTCGTCGAATAGGTCCGCAATGTCGCATTCACAATTTATGCAATATTAAAGCATTTAAAATACAATTAAAACAAAGCTTATTACATGTGAACTTACCTCAAATACAAAAACGGTAAAACGAGTTGGTTAATCTAAAACCTTGTTCTTTCCTCGATCTAAGTCCGTATTTCAATTTTCTCGATCTATATAATATCAAATTTATCTTATTTAATAATCTCTCTATTCAATTTGATCCAAAATACACTTTAAATCCACTTTACACATTTGCCCCTAATATTTCACATTTTTACAATTTAGTCCTTATTTCATAAAATTAAAAATTCATGAAATTCAACCACAACCCATACTAGCCGATTTTCAATTAGGTCCCTAGCAGTCCATATTTTTCATTTTTTTCACATTGTAACCACAAAGTTTCCACATTTCACAATTTAATCCCTAATTTACATTTTCACTAAAAATCGGTTAACAAAACTTGTATAACTATCATAAAAAATTCATAATCTATATTCAATCATTAAAGCTCATACATATTCATTAATGGCAACATCCTAAACCTTTAACAATTTTGAAAATTAGTCCTTGGGGTAGCTAGACCTAGTTGCAACAATTCCGAAAATATAGAAATCATTAAAAACTGAGTAAAAAATGACTTACATGCAATAGGAGAAGTGACCGAATACTTCAAGCTATTCCCATGGATTTACTTAGGTTAAAAATCGGTGGAGAAGATGAATGAAAGAATAAAATTTCTTTTGTTTTATTAAATTTACCTTTAATTACCAATTTACACTATTAACCTTTAAAATTAATTCAAATTACAATAATGCCAAGCCATTAACATCCACTATCTATTACATGGGATAGTTACCACTTAAAGACCTCCTTTAAATTTATATTTCTATTAGACACATTTAGCTATTAGAACCCAAATTTTTCACTGTACGCGATTTAGTCTTTTTTATCAAATTAAGCACTTAAACGATAAAATTTCTCAACGAAAATTTCACACAATCACAATATCATGCTGTAAACATTAAAATAATAATAAAATAATTATTTTGACCTCAAATTTGTGGTTTCAAAATCACTGTTGCAAATTGACTAAAAACGAGCTATTACAACTCTCCCCAATTAGGAATTTTAGTCCTTGAAAATGTTACCAGAAAAGAGGTTAGGGTACTGTTTTCTCATAGCTTCGTCGGGCTCCTACGTAGCCTCTTCAACCCCATGACATTGCCATAACACTTTCACCAAAGGTATGTGTTTATTTCTCAATTCCTTAACCTCTTGAGTTAAAATTTTGATTAGTTCTTCGTTATACATCATATCATGTTGAATTTCAATCTCTATTGGAGGAATTATGTGTGATGGATCTAATCTATATTAGCACAACATCGACACATGAAACACATTGTGAATCTTCTCTAATTCTGATGGTAAGGTTAATCGATATGCCATTGACCCTATTCTTTCAATAATCTCATACGGCTCAATGAATCGCGGACTCAATTTGCAACCAAAACAAATTATTTTCTTCCATGGAGACACTTTTAGAAATACATTATCACCAACCTAAAATCCAATATCTTTTTGTTTCAAATCTGCGTACGATTTCTATCGATCTGAAGCTACTTTCAAACTATCGTGAATTACTTTTACTTTCTCTTCAGTTTCTCTGATCAAATCAACCCCGTGAATCTTTTTCTCACTAAGTTCGGTCCAATACAATGGAGTTCAGCATTTGCAACCATACAAAGCTTTATACGCATTTTTATACTCGATTGAAAGCTATTATTATACATGAATGCAACCAACGGTAACACTTTCTCCCAATTGCCTTCAAATTCTAAAACACAACAACGAAGCATATCTTCAAGAATTTGAATTACTCTTCTAGACTGACCGTCGGTTTGCTAATGAAATGTGGTACTAAATTTCAACCTCGTACCCAGAGCTTCTTGTAATTTCTTCCAAAATTGTGACTTAAACCTCGAATCTATATCCGAAATAATAGAAACTGGTACCCTGTGCAATTTAATGATCTCAGAAATGTACAATTCAGCCAATTTATCAAGCAAATAGTCTGTATGTATCGAAATAAAATGTGCAGACTTCGTTAGTCGATCAACGATAACCAATATAGCATCTTTCTTCTTTGGAGACAGGGGTAAACCCGATACAAAATTCATCGTAACTCTATCCCATTTCCAGTCAGGTATCATCATAGCCTGTAGTTGTAACAGCCCGTTTTTGGGTCAAATCATAATAGTGGTTTCGGGACCACAAACCTGAGGTAAATTTTTTTTTATTTTATTAAAATTTATATCATGATAGAATTATAGTGCAGAAGTTTCGTAAAGAAATTTTACTGTTGGAATGCTTAATTCGATAAAAAAGGACTAAATCGCGTAAAGCGTAAAAGTTGAGTTCTAATAGTTAAAAGTATTAGATAGCTATGAAATTAAATTGTGGGAGTCCTTATGTTGAAATTAGACCTTGATTAAGGTTAGTGGACATTTATGTCCATGGTTTAAGGGATTTTTAAGTTATATTAATAAGGTTAATTTGGTAAATTAATGTTAATATTAATAAAACATTTCTTCTTTCATCCATCTTTTGACCGAATATTAAGGAAGAAGAAAGCAATTGTTTGTACTCTATGGTTCAATCATTTGAAAGCAAAATTGGTAAGTCATTTTGACTCGTTTTTTAATGATTTTTACGTTTTTGAGATCGTTGCTTCGTATACTAGCTAGTCCGTACCTTAGATTTCAAAATGGTTAAAGAATTATCATGTTTCCATTTTTGAATACTTGTGTAATTTGATGGTTAATGATAGATTATTAAGGTTTATTGATAGTTAAACTAGTTTTGTAAAGTGATTTTTGACAAAAATGTCAAAAAGGGATTAAATTGAGAAATTATAAAATTAGGTGGTAAAAGTGTGAATAAATAAAAGATATAGGTTGCTAGGGACTCCATTAAAATATGGCTAAGCATGGGCTAGTACTAAATTACATGAATTTGCAATTTTATGTAATAAGGACTAAATTGTAAAAATGTGAAAGTTTAGGGGCAAATGGTAAAATAGCCCTAATATGTATTTTGGATCAAATTGAATAAATAGTTGATTAAATAAGCTAATTTTGATAATATATAGATAAAGATAAGCCAAGATCGGGTTTAGATCGAGGAAAAGGAAAGATTGACGAATAGCAATAGTTGTTATCCGAGCGATACAAGGTAAGTTCGTATAATTAGAATCGAACTTTTATATGCTTGAAATAATTGTAATGAATGTGTATAATTGAGTAGTTGATATACTTGGAATGTGAATGCCTTATCGATATAGGTTAATTGTTATTGAAGCTTGTTTGAATCGTAAGAATTCGTAGGATACAAGTGACATGTCACTAGGGTTACTGTTTTGGTCAAGATCCTGCATGTATTGCGGACTCACCGTAGCTTTGTAACAGCCCAATTTTGGGGCTAGTCAGAAAATTGGTTTTGGAACCACAATTTTGAGGTCGGAGAAATTATTTTAATATTATTTTTATGTGTTATAGAATGATTATATGAGTGTTTGAAATTTTTGGTGAATTAATTTTAGTGATTGCATGCATAATTTTGAAAAAGGACTAAATCGCATAAAGTGCAAAAATTTTGTTCTACTAGCTAAAGGTGTCAAATAGCTATGGAACATTAAATTAAAGGCCTTTATTGATTAAATAGACCACAGATTTGTTAGTGGCTGGACATGGAGCCTTAATTTAAGGGATAGTCAAATGTTAGGTGAGTTAATTGGTAATTAAATAATAAGCCTAAAGGACTAGCCATCATTGTTTTCATTTCTTCTCTTCACCAACGAAAATTAAAGCAAAAAGGGAGGTTTTTGAAGCTTGAAATTTTTAGCAACTTTAGACTTTTGCAAGTAAGTGATTTTGATGGTCTTTCTTGATTATTTTTGTAATTTTGAGGCCCTTGTAGCTTAAGCTAACTAATGGGGGGACTATTTTACAAAATGGTTGAGAGTCTAGGGTTTTACCATGATAGTAATCATGTTTATTTCTAAAATTTTATGGAAGAAAATGAATTATGGTTGTTAAATAAACAACTTTTGTGAAGTGGTTTTCAAGAAAACCCCTAAAAGGGATCATTTTGTAAAAGTTACAAAATAAGTAGTAAAGGTGTGAAATAATTGGAATTTTGAGTTGCAATAAGATTAAAATAGATTCAATTAGGCTTGGGTAATGAGGAAATTTGATAAAGATCGATTTACAAGCCTTGGGGCAAAATCATAATTTTGTGAAAGTCCAAGGGTAAAATGGTCATTTTGCAAAAATATAAATTATGAAATGTCTTGATTAATGTGATGATTAAATTAGTGAATTTTATCATTTTAGATCAAGAAATACGAAATCTGGACCTAGACTAGGGGAAGACCAAGCTAGTAAACTAATTCAATCTAGTCACCCACTTTTTTGTATACCGAGGTAAGTTGTACATAAATACTGCAGCTTTATCGTTATTATGTATTGAATGATTGATTTTGTATAATATGGTCGAATACTCTTATGAGTAATGCATGGTGAAATTTAATGTGGTAAACTCCCGGTTGAACCTTAGAAATAGATTGGATATCCTTGCCACAACATTTGGTTGATATGTGTGCTAGCGTAAGACCATGTCTGGGACATGGCATTGGCCACATTATGAGAGCCAGTGTAAGAGCATGTCTAGGACATGGCATCAGCGTCGATATGTGTGCTAGTGTAAGACCATGTCTGGGACATGGCATCGGCCACATTATGAGAGCCAGTATAAGACCATGTCTAGGACATGGAATCGGTATTGAGACGAGAGCTAATGTAAGACCATGTCTGGGACATGGCATCGGTATTAAAATGAGAGCTAGTGTAAGACCATGTCTGGGACATGGCATTGGCCTCGACATGTGAGCCAGTATAAGACCATGTCTAGGACATGGCATCGGCAATTTAACCTCTTGTGTGAGGCTTATAGGATATCCTTTAGTATTCCAAATGGTTCCACGAGTTATTTTAAGCTTATGATAAAGATATGAAAGCATATATAATCATGTTGTGAGTGGTACAGGTTCTTACTCGAAACTCATGAGATATGAGCTTAATTATGATACCTTAATGGTAAGGATGAAATTGAGTAAGTTCTATCTATGGGAATGACTTTCGGAACTATCTTGAGACCCTTGGCTTATACTTCTGATGTGTTAATATGTAGTAAATCTACCATTGTTAAATCAATAATGTTGTGATAGTTTCTAATATGCTATGTGTTTAAAGATACATGGGTGATGTGGTTACTTATTTACATGCAACTTACTAAGCTTTATGCTTACTCCCTTTCCTTTCCATTTTCTTATAGCATCACCAAGCTAACTTAGGGATCAAAGGATGTCAGAGGCTCGATCACACTATCAATTAGAATAGTTGGTATAGTTAGATTTATCATTTTGAGTATGGCATGTTTAGGGACTTGGTCTTTTTACTAAGTGTCATATTGTTTTAGCCAAATATGTTGACTTGTCATGAAGGTTGGTTCATTTTGTATAAGGCCATGGTTGGTGGCTAATAATTATTATTGCTTAATGCATTTAATGAGAATCTTCATGGTCGTGGTTATTGCATGGTTTGTATTGATAAGTAAGAGAGGTTGTATGTGATAGAATATAGCTTAGATTTGATGTGTGGATGTTTGGTTGTGGTTGTTTTGGGCATGTGTTTATGCTTGGATTGGAGATGTTTGATGTTGTGTTGGTTGGTGCAAGTAAATGTGGCAAAAAGGCTAGGTAGATAACCTTGTTTTTGTCCATAAGGGCCGACACATGAGCATGTAGTCAGGCTGTGTGTCCCCTGCACTTAAATTTGGCAAAACAGAATGCCTAGTTGTAACCACACGGGCAGAGACATGGCCGTGTTTCTCAAGCGTGTAGAGGACACAGCCATAGTACATGAGCATGTGCCCAGGCTGTGTGATTGCATTATTTTATGATAGGTTTTAAGGATTTATAATTAATCATTCTTGAAACTAACTATTATCGCGATGTAGGCAATTGTACCTATTAAATAGTAGTATAGTTTTAGGAAGACCGGATTGTCGAACCCAAAGGAACTAAAAGTACTAGTAATGACTGTCTTTTTATTATCTAGCGTAAGAATAAAGAGGTTTTTGTTTTAACTAACAAATTATCTAAACTAAGAATTCACAGAGAATGGTATTGGGGAATTGCTTTTGGGAAAATCGATTTAATGAAGACAATACCTAAGGAAAAATCCACC
Organism: Gossypium hirsutum; assembly: GCF_007990345.1. Lineage (NCBI taxonomy): Eukaryota > Viridiplantae > Streptophyta > Magnoliopsida > Malvales > Malvaceae > Gossypium > Gossypium hirsutum. The sequence continues at coordinate 44,387,145 of NC_053432.1, forward strand.
TAGACTGTACTTGTTATTCTGGCTCCGAATCAGACGATTTATTGTTTTAACTTGTTTCGTAGAGATCCCTAAGTTATCTTATTATCCCTATTCAACACTAGTAATGTCTAATCCTTAGATTGAATAATTGAGACCTTTCTCTAATTAACACCCTAGGGTTGCATTAACTCGATCTATGGATCCCCTTATTAGGTTTCACCCTGATCCGGCAAAATCTTGTCACCCTATGTTTAGGTGTGTAAACAACTCCGCTTAATTATGACAAATGTACTCTTAGACAGGGTCTATTCCTCCTCTAAATAAGAGCTTATCTTGAATCAGTATCTTGGGATATCAAAACAAGAATTAAGAACACATAATTTAGAACAAGTTAAATATTTATCATACAAGTCAGAAAATAATAACAAGGTTCATCTTAGGTTTCATTCCCTTTAGGTATTTAGGGGTTTTAGTTCATAACTAAATAAGAAAACATCTCAGAATAATAAAGAATACAAAACATAAAGAAAACCCAAAACTCCTGAAGGAGAAATTGATGAGAGATCTTCAGTCTTGATGGTGAATCCGGCTTCTGAGATGGATCAATCGATTTCCTCGGAGTAATTTCTTACTCCCTATTATGTGTGTCCTCTTTCTTCCTCCTTTAAGGCGTGTTTATAGGCTTTGGAATGCCTAAAAGCCCTCAAAATTAGCCTTTTTCGAATTGGACTCAACTTGGGCTCGACAGGGACACGCCCGTGTGGCACGCTCGTGTGCGATTACTTCAGGCCGTGCTCGAACCTGCCAAATTGACACGGCCATGTGGTCTGCCCCTGTGAGGAGGTCCAGGCCATGTTGATTTTGTACTTTGACCCATTTTCTCCGTTTTTGGCTCGTTTCTCGTTCTTTTTGCTCTCCTATGCTCTCTTAAGTATAAAACATGAAATTAAAGCATTAAGAGCATTGAGTTCACTAATTCTAATGGAAAATCATCCATAAAATGCATTAAGCATGGGGTAAAAATATGTATAAATTACGGTTTATCACTGTGTGAAGTTTGTACCTTTACTACAAAATCAAATTCGCCACATGGCCTAGCACACAGGCGTGTGCCTTGGCCATATGCCCCCAAATGGTTGATAACGTTAGAAATAGCGTCAGAAATAGAATGTCGAGGTTTTAGTACACGGGCTGAGGTAAGGGCGTGTAATGGCCCGTGTGAGGGACACAGACGTGTGCAGGCCCGTGTGAAAACCCCTGTAGGTTTGAATTGAGAAATAAATCCTCACAGGATAAGGACATGGGCGTGTCTTGACAAGTTCAGGTCATGTGGGCTACACGGGCCTTCAACATGGCCATGTTAAGAGGACACACGGGCGTGTGACCTTGTTTGCATTGAAATTATTCAAAGTTTTAAATTTGAATGAAATGTTATGACTCGAAAATGTTTGTATGTATGTGTTTAAGTCTAGTAACATCTTGTACCCTGTCTCGGTGTGGGATACGGGTAAAAGGTGTTACATTTAGTGGTATCAGAGCTACAGTTTAGTTGATTCTCGGACTAATATAGCGAGTGTACAAATATAGCTATACATGCCATAAATACATTATGATAGTGTGACGACTCCTAATGTATTTAAATTATGTTTTCATATAGTAAATGGATCCTGACGGAGCAGTGGCGGATGATGTAGAGAGTAATGCGCTGGCTCCAGCTGAAAGAACCGCGCTAGTCGAGAGTGGGCCTGTGACATTTAGTCAAGGTGGAGGGGCTAGAGAAGCCTACCTCTATATGTTGAACGCATGTATTCGAAGTTTGTTCGTGCAAACCCGAACACTCCACCTCCTCCACCCCTACCAATCCCCCAGCCTGCCCCTATAGCTCCCCAAGCCTTAGAGATGATTAGAAGGGAGAAACCTCCAGTTGACAGAATTTAGAAACAAGGGGCCGAGAATTTAGAGCGGATATAGATGATGACCCGGAAAGAGCAGAGTTCTGGCTAGAAAATACCATTAGGGTATTCGATAAATTGTCTTGCACATCGAAGGAGTGCATGAAGTGTGTTGTGTCACTCCTGTGAGACTCGACCTACCAATGGTGGAACACCCTTGTATCGATTGTGCCAAGGAAAAGGATTACATGGGATTTTTTCCAAGAGGAATTCTAGAAGAAGTATATTAGTCAGAGGTTTATAGACCAATAGAGGAAGGAATTTCTGGAATTGAAGCAAGGCGAGATGACAGTAACAGAGTATGAGCATGAGTTCATGAGGCTCAAAAAATACGCTAGAGAGCGTGTATCTACCGAAGCCATCATGTGTAAGAGATTTGAGGATTGATTGAACGAAGACATCCGATTATTAGTTGGCATCTTGGAGTGAAGGGAGTTTGTGATGCTTGTTGAGAGAGCTTGCAAGGTAGAAGAATTGACCAAAGAGAAGAGAAAAGCTGATATTGAGTCTCGTGACTCAAAGAAAAGACAGATGGGAAAATCACAACAGTCTTTATCTATGAGATCGAGAGAGTTCACTACCCGATCTGTGACAGTCTGATTTAGACCGTAATCGAAACGGTGGTTTCAGGCCACGAATTCGAGTCAATAAAATATTTAAATATTATTTTTCGTGTTTATTATATGTGAATTTGCATGTGTGAAAGTTTCGTATGAAAAATTAATCGTTTGTGTGCTTAATTTAATAAAAGGACTTAATCGCGTAAAATGAAAATTTGATGGTTAATTGTAAAAGGGCCAAATTGTTGTTGTCTTTTTAAATTGAGGTATTTATGTTGCAAATTGACCATTGGAGTTAGTGATGGACGGTCATGACCATGATATATATTGGTTTTGTATTAATTAACAAAGGTTAATAAGGTAATTTATGAAATAATATATGTTATATTAAAACATAAAAAAATAAAATAAGGTTTCATATTGTTTTGTTCTTGCCGAAAATAAAAATAAAGAAAAGAAATAAAACCTTCAAGGGTTTGGCCAAAACTAAGCTTGATTAAGGTATGTAACTAGCTCGGTTTTTGTTAATTTTTACGTTTTTGAGATCATTGCTTCGAATACTATCCAACCCATGCTAGAATTTTTGATTTTGATGAATATTTTGAGTTATTCCATTGATGAATATTTGTGTTTTGTGATGTTTGATGATAAATTATGAAAAATATGTTTTGGATTAATATGTTTTGTATTGGAATTTTTGATGAATTTGAGTAATTAGGGCTAAATTTGCAAAAATAATAAATTGAAGGATGAAAATGTAAAATAAAAAAATGTGAGGACTTCTATGTGTATGGGGAGTATTCGGCCCAATCAGGGTATGGGAAAATTATGCTTGTTTTGTGTTTTGTGAATTTTGGATTAAATTGCTAAAAGTGTAAAATGTCTGGGGCAAAAATGCAATTTGTCAATTTATGTGTTTTTGAATGAATTTGATTGAAAATTTGATTAAATTAGTTTAATTTATGTCAATTTAGATAAAAAAAATGGAAAATCGGATTTGGATTGGGGAAAGACCAAAATAGTCGAATAATCGATTAATACTGTTCGTCGATATTCGAGATAAGTCTTTAAGCAATTAAACATCGTTAATTTTGAATGTAATTTTAATTTAATATGCTGATTTGGAATTTAGAGATTTATAGTAGAGTTAGCCGAATATGATTAAGCATGAAAATAATGTATAGGCTATATTATCCTTTGGACATATTTGATTTTGATATGTATATATGTTAAAAAGGCATATGAAAATGGCTTAATTTCTAGGTTTGATTTCGGTTATGTTTGGTTGTGATTTGAAACTGTTTTGGTTATATTACTAAGTGTTATGAAGTGATGTTGTTCATGATAGATACTATTAGGTTTTGAAAATGGTTAATGATTATGAATGAATGTATGGGTGACTCAGCTAAGGTATACATAGAATAGGTTATATGTGATTGAGGTGGTTGTATTAAGTCAATGAATTATATTTGTTTCGGCAGTTACATGTTGGCTTATTATGTTCAAATATGAAATTTATCTTGTCATGATATGGTTATTATTTGATATGGCAATATTTACGTTATTAATATAAGTATATATGTTAGTTAAATGACTGTAAACGAAGTAAGGACATTCGGTTATGAGATAGGATATGAATATTTCTTTTTGAGCTATCTATGGTTATGCATTTGTGATTATTCATGTATTGAAATGGCTTAATGAATCATTTGGTTTATATGCTTATAAGATAAAATGATTTAAAACATGGGTATTGGAAATCTGGTTAAGATTTATGTTCTTTGATATTGGAAATCTGGTTAAGATTTATGTTCTTTGATAAGTATGAAGTTTATATATATATAGTTGTGAATATTCGGTCACTATGATAAAACATTCATTGAGTTTTAAACATTAGTTTCATAAATGTTTTAGTATTTGAATGTTACAATACAATTTATTGCATGTGAATGATATGATTATATGAATAAGTATGATATGAAATCTTTTAAATATATTAGTGGTATGTTAGTGCATGAAACAAAATTTGACTGATTTTCGGGACTCGTTCATGTGTGAATGTCAATGTTTGGAATTGTGCTTTTGATTGGTAATGCCTCATAACCTTAATCTGGCAATGGATATGGGTTAGGGGTGTAACACCATCAAATGCTTTAGTGGGATTCTCGAATAAAAATAAGAATAAGCAGTACACGGCGTCTAAAACTCAAACCACTTTTATCGCGAGTGTTGGTAGTGCTTGGCCAAATAGCCTAGAGTGTTCGCAATGTGGTAGGTGTTAATTCGGTGAGTGCTGAGGAAATGATAGATGTAACACCCCGTACCCGAGACCATTTCCGGAGTCGAACACAAGGTGTTAACGGGCTTAATTCATTACTTAAACAGCTCATACAATTCATTTTAAAAATTTTCTAGACAAGCTGGCTAATTGCATCACAGTCGCTTTAAAAATCATATCTCGAGTTTCGAAACTTGAAATCCAATTTTGTAAATTTTTCCTGAAACTAGACTCATATATTTATCTAGTAAAAAATTTTTTAGAATTTTTGGTCTGGCCAATTAGTACAGTTTATTAGTTAAATTCTCCCCTGTATCAGGGTTTGACTACTCTGACCTCTATGCATTACGAATTAGATATCTCCATGTACAGGGCTTCAATGCCTATGCCGTTTGTCTCTAATAAAACTAGACTCAATAATGAATCTGTACATATAAAGAATGACTTCTAATTATTTTTGTAAATTTATGGTGAATTTCCAAAGTCAGAACAGGGGAACCACAAATCTCTCTGGTCCTATTTCACAAAAAATTAAACATCTCATAAAATATAGCCCATATACCTATTTTTCTTCTTCCATATGAAACTAGACTCATCAAGCTTCGATTCCATAATTTATTCATTATTTAATTCTATTTCTACTATTTATAGTGATTTTCAAATTCACATCACTACTGCTGTCTGAATCTATTTTAAGGTAAAATTTACCTATTTCATGGTTTCCATGGATTAGCTAGTAATTTGACATACATAACACCAAATATGATCATGATTAGCCATTCCAATGGCTAGTCATTACCAAGAATTTCCATACTACTCAATAACCATATCATAAGTGTAACACCAAAAATGATCAGCCATGGCATACGGCATAATAATCAAATAGACTTAGACTATTACTCAATCAAAACCGAATTATCAAGGCCAAACTTACTGAACCTTATAACTAAGCACCCATAAGGCCAAGCCCAAACTTAGCATTTGAGCCATATTCGCATGGCTAAAAGTTTACATATTAAAGTTCAAACAAAACATAATAGCCTATACATGCCGAAACGTTCTCTTAGACCAACTAAGAAGAGGGTACCAAAAAGTTGCAAGCTGGTGTGATGACTTCGACGATGGTCCCGAGCACACAAAATGGGTCAAAGAAACCTAAATAAGTAACAAAAAAACACACCAAATGAGTATATAACTCAGTAAGTCATAAGCCTTACATACTGTCCATTTATAAAAGATTATAATATAAAGCAAATAATGCAAAATCAGTTACTCCAACCATACCTAACTATGCTATAATTTCTTTAGAATTTCGATTCAATCTCATGCCAAGTCCTACAATCAAATCAAATACCAAAACAACCCAATTGATTTATACCCGATTCCTCAAAGCATGGAATCATGATGCACTAGATAAATTTATACCTACTCAGCACATGTCTCAAGTTCGACATTTTAGTTACTAGTTCTACCACTTTGTTCTTTCATGCACATTTTATATTATCAACCGAATTTGCACACATAGTGCTCGTCACACTCGCACACATAGTGCCATAGTAAACCGCACACTCAGTGCATTGGATTTTCTCTCATGCTTCAACATCCAAATCGGCACACATAGTGCCACTTAATTCTGCACACATAGTGCCATATGTTAACTCATTATGATAAGGCAATTTACTTAATTCAAATAGCACATATGGTCACATTAATAAATAGGAAAATCACTCCAAAAGAATACTCATCAAAAGGAATTCTTTTATGATTCACTAGTATTATTTATATACAAACTAATCAACCTTACAAAAATGCTTAAGGACTTACCTTGTGTTGGGTAAAACGGTTCCAACTCGGCTACTCGATGTTCTTTGCTTTGCCCTTGCTTGATTCCCCTCCTTTAACTTCTTGAGCTTAATCGAATAAGTTAAACTAGTTTAACCGTCTTGCTAAATATTTATATCAAGATATTAATGATTTCATATCATAAGAAACACATGGTAAATTTTTATCTTTCTACCTTATGCTTTTGAGCCATTCGGCTAATAACCATATAATATCACCTTACTATCAATAATCCAATTACACATACATATATACATATTTGTATATTAGGCAACCACCCTTACTAATTACTCATTTTAGTCGATTTTATACAATCAAAGGTAATATCACAAATGGGCATACTTATATAGCCGAATGTGCAAAAATTAGATTTAACATCACCTATACACTTAATTAGATGGCCGAATACATATACTATCAATTATAATATCATTTTTATTCTTTTAAACACATAGTTTCCTCTCATGAACACTTGACCGAATTTTTCCTAATCTAGCATAGCTTCACATCTATTTGTAACATCATGTAAATCCACATATAATTACATTTCTACCTAAATTTTCTTTCACCTTTCTACTATTTCCATTCACAACATCAAAAGCACCATACTCTTAGCATTTACCTCTCCCTAACCGTATGCCATTTAATTACCTATTTAGGTAGAAAATTAACATATGGAATATAATAAGACATTGGCTACTAACTAGATTTTCACAAAAATTTTAACAAAACTAACATGAATCCTACCTTAATCAACCCCTTAGGATGGCCGAATGTCTTACAACATTTCTCCCTTCTTTCTCCTAGCTCACGGCACTTGAAAAAGAAAGAAAATGAAGACTTTCTCTTGCTTTCTTATTTTATTCATCTTTCTTTTCTTTAATTTATTTTAACCATTTACTAATAAAAGCATTATATTAAAAATTCAACTTAATGGAAGAACCATCCTTGCTTGGCCGGCCACTACTTGAGTTTTGGGCAATTTGACATGCAAACCCAAGTTTTCTCACCTTGTTGTTATTTGATCTTTACAATTTACCTATCATCTTTTCTAAGTTTCTCAACTAAGTCCTTTAAAGAAAATTCACATTCCTAAGAATAATTTAAAACATTAATTTTTCATACACACACTATTACACATCAAATATATGCAATTAAAATTAAAGTAAATTTTTATAACTCAATTTTGTGGTCCCGAAACCACATTCCGACTAGGGTCAAACTAGGTCTGTCACAATAGATGTTTTTCAAGTGTGGTTCACTAGACCATTTCATTCGAAATTGTCTTGAAATGGATGAGAAAGACAAAAAGCAAGATGTGAGAGCAAGTAATGCTCCTTCGAGGGGTAGACCACAGAAAAACCTGGGAAGTGGGGCTAGCAACAAAGGTGTGCATTGAGATTCCGCCATGAGGTTCGAGGGCTGAGCGCCTGCAAGGACTTATGCTTGTGTGAAATTGGTGTCTAGCATGAATATGCTTGTCGAGTCTACAGAATTTGTGGTAAAAGTGTGAAACCCATTAGGCAAGCATGTATTAGTTGACCGAGTATGTAGAAATTGTCCCTTGACAATTAGATGTCATTGTTTTCCAGCTAACCTCATGTTATTGCCGTTTGATGAATTTGACGTTATGCTTGGTATGGATTGGTTGTCTACCCATGATGTTATAGTGAATTGTGGAGAGAAATTCATTGAACTGAAATGTGAAAATGAGGACGTTCTTTGGGTTGAATCAGGTGAACCGGATAGCTTACCTGTAGTGATTTCTTCTATGACGACTGAGAAATATATAAGAAAAGGGTATGAGTCTTATCTCGCAATTGTGTTGAATACCCAAGTGTCGAAAGTAAAGATTGAGTTAGTGCCAGTGGTATGTGAGTTTCCAGATGTGTTTCTAGAAGTGTTGCCTGGACTGCCTACAACTAGGGAAGTCGAGTTTGGTATTGAGTTAGTCCTTGATACGGTGCCTATTTCGGTTGCCTCGTATAGGATGGCTCCATTGGAATTAAAAGCGTTGAAAGTTCAGTTATAAGAATTAACAGACAAAGGTTTTGCGAGACCTAGTTTTCTCTGTGGAGTGCTCCGGTGCTTTTTGTGAAAAAGAAGGACGGTTCAATAAGACTACGTATAGATTACGGGCAGCTTAACAAGGTAACAGTAAAGAACAAGTATCCTTTTCCAAGGATCAATGATCTGTTTGACCAATTGAAAGGAGCCACAGTGTTTTCTAAGATAGAATTAAGGTTCAGTTATTACCAGCTAAGAGCTAAGGAGCAAGATGTATCAAAAATCGCATTTCGAATGAGGTACGAGCACTATGAGTTCCTTGTCATGCCCTTTAGTTTACAAATACTCCTGCAATGTTTGTGGACTTAATGAACCGTATTTTTTTACCGTACTTGGATAAGTTCATTGTTGTTTTTATCAATGATATATTAATTTATTCTCGTGATGAGAGTGAACACGCAGAGCATTTGAGAACTGTTTTGCAAGACTTTAAGAGATAAGCAGTTGTATGCCAAGTTTAGTAAAAGTGAGTTTTGGCTCCAAGAGGTCGGATTCTTAGGACACATCATGTCGGCTGATGGAATTAGAGTTGACCCGAGTAAGATCTCGACTTTGTTGAGTGGAAATCGCCAAGGAATATATTGGAGATTAGAAGTTACTACAGATGATTCATTAAAGGATTCTCTATGATTGCTACCCCGATGACTAAGTTGCTACAGAACGATGTCAAGTTCGAATGGATGGAAAAATGCCAACAGAGTTTCGAGAAACTAAAGGCGTTGCTGACTGAAGCTCCAATTTTAATGTAGCTAGAACCGAGAAAAGAATTCGTAGTGTATAGCAATGCATCCTTGAACAGGTTGGGATGCATGTTTATGCAAGAAGGCAAGGTAATAGTGTAACAGCCCGATTTAGGGCCAGAACAAAATAGTAGTTTCGAAACCACGAATCCGAGGTTAAAAAAATTATTATTTTAATTAAGTTTTAGTGTTTATATTATGATTGCATAATTGTGTGAAAATTTTGTTACGAAAGTTTATCGATTGGGTGTTTAATTTGACGTTTAGGACTAAATTGAAATAGGTGAAAAATGTGTCTGTTCTAGTTCATAAAGTACTTGATTGAAATGGGGGTTTTAAGTAGAGGTCATTAAATGGCAATTAGACCATTATACTTATATCGACAAAAATTTGGACGTGGATGGAGTTTTTAGAAAGTTTAGTAGTAAGGGCATTATGGTCATTTGCATATTAAATGAAATAAAATGGGAAAAATAACACAAAAATGTGTTCATCTTCATTTAGCTTGGCCGAAACTTGCATGTCCTCCATAGCTAAGGTTTGTTTCAAGCTTTCAAGCTCAATAGTAAGTGCATTCAAGCCCCGTTTTTAATGTTCTTTACTTTTTTAAAATCCCCGTAGCTCGATTTACCTATTTCTACCTTTATTTCGAGTTAGGATTTATGTTTAAAAATTTACCCATGAATAATATGCATGTATTTTGATGTTTGATGGTAGAATATGAATGTTTGAGGTTAGGAGAACGATCTTTTCTAAGCGATTTTTAGCGAAAACGAGCAAAACAGTATAATCGGTAAAAATACCTAATGCTCATAAGTGCATGTTAGAGTGAGAATTTGATGTTATCATTGAAGAGAAAAATGTTCAGCATGTCATAAAACATAAGAATAAGGGCTGAAATTAAATTTCCGAGCCTAGGGGAAAAATCATAATTTTGTAAAAGTTAGGGGGCAAAAATGTAATTTTTGCATAATGTGATTTTTGGATTGAAATAAATAGTATGAGTGTTAAATGAGCTAAATGTGTTGTTATAGATCAAGAAAGGCATGGAATCGACCTCGAATGGGGGAAGGAAAAGGTTTTGGACTAAATTGTAAAATTTCCATATTTTGCACCGAGGTAAGTTTGTATGTAAATAATACATTAACTTCATTTACATTTTTATATTTCAGCCTATTTTATATATTTTAGTTGATTTTGAATCATAAATCGGCTATTGGAAGAATGGAAATAAGTAATAGCGAGAGAAATCTCGATTGAACTTTCGGAAAGATTGAATAATATAGATGAAACGTAGCTAGGTCACATGTGTGGTGCTGAGTGCACATCATGTGTAAAAGAGAGCTATGAGATACTATGTAGTAGCTAGGTCACATGTGTGATACGGGATGTATCCCATGTAGACAAGAGAGCTACGGGAGAGGATAACTGTAGCTAGGTCGCATGTGTGATTCCAAGTGAAGGACACCATGTAGAAAAGAGAGCTACGAGATAAATTGGCTAGGTCACATGGGTGGTACTAAGTGTTCACCATGTGTACAAGAGGGCTGAATTATATGAAATATGATGGTGGGGCTATGTGCTGAAACCATCAAGTATCGAGGATTGATCCGAATTGTTCAACGGGACGATTTTATGGTGACATTGTAATCATGGACCTATACTTGTGATGTATGAAATGTGGTGAAAATGAATTGAGATATTTGAATTGTGTACTGGGAGAAATTCATTCGTAGTGAACAAATATCAAATCAGTCAAGCTGTATAATAGGGGAAGTTTTAACTAATAAACTGTACTAATTGACTAGACCAAAAATTCTATAAAAATTTTAGTTAGAAGTAATATGAGTCTAATTTCAGGAAAATTTTACGGATTTGAATTTTGAGTTTTTTTAACTCGAGTTATGATTTATTTAGTGAATATGACGCAGGAGAGACAGTTTGATCAAAGTGGAGTAAATAGTGAAATTAAAAGTAGATACACTTGAGTTATTGTGTAAACATATTAAATTCTTTATTCATTATTTATATACTTGCTTACTAAGCTATAAGCTTACTTTCTTTTCTCTCTTTTGTCTTATAGTGTCGTCTAGCTTGCACATGAGTCAAGGATCGTTGAAGATCTACCTACACTATCAATACTTTTGGGTATTTGAACTGAACATTTTGAATTATGGCATGTATAGTAGACTTAGTTATTTTGTTACATGTCATAATTGCCTTGGTTTAAAATATTAATTATAGTATTTGACCGATTATTTTGTACGAAGCCTTTGAAATTGGCTAGTATTGTTAAAGGCATATGTTATAATGATTCATGATCTAATTGCATGCTATATTTTTGTCTCGGTTTTATTTAATAGTATGTACTATGATTTGTTAATACCTCGTACCCTGTTCCGGCGACAGATACGGGTAAGGGGTGTTACAAACAGCATATGCCTCAAGGCAACTGAAGCTGTATTAGAAACACTATCCGACTCATGACTTAGAGTTAGCCACCATAGTGTTCGCACTGAAGGTTTTGAGACACGATTTGTATGGCGAGAGATGCCGAGTATTCACCGACCATAAAAGTCTAAAGTATTTGATGACCCAAAGGGAACTGAACCTTTGCCAACAGAGATGGCTAAAGCTCATAAAAGATTACGAGCTGGTGATTGGCTATCACCCGGGTTAGTAACCGAAGATGGTTCGATTTTAACTGAGTTGAGAGTGAAACCAATGTTTTTGCAAGAGATCTGCAAAGCTCAAAAATGTGATAAAGAATTTCAAGCTAAGATGACTCAGTGCGAGATGAGTAGAGAATCAGATTTTCGGATTGGATCAAATAGCTATCTAATGTTTCGAGATAGAACTTGTGTACCCAAAAATGATTATTCGGAAATTTTTGCATGAGGCACATAGCAGTTGTATGTCTATCCATCTGGGTAGTGTGAAAATGTATAATGACTTGAAGAAAATGTATTGGTGGTCGGGAATGAAGAGAGACATTTCAGAGTTTGCCTCTAAGTGCCTAATTTGTTAGCAAGTAAAAGCTGAACACCAAGTACCTTCAGGTTTACTTCAGCCTGTGATGGTTCCCGAATGGAAATGGGACCGTATTACTATTGATTTCGTGTCTGAGTTCAATTGGACACCAAGGAAGAAAGATGCTGTATGGGTTGTGATTGATAGACTAACAAAGTCAACTTATTTTATACTGGTGTGTATGGACTATCCGCTTGAAAAATTAGCTAAGTTGTATGTTTCTGAAATTGTGAGACTTCACAGAGTCCCCTTGTCAATTATTTCGAATAGAGATCTGAGGTTTACCTTGTGGTTTTGGAAAAAAGTTACAAGAACTTTGGGGAAAAAGTTGAATTTTAGCACGGCTTTCCATCTACAAACTGACGGTCAGTCGGAGAGAGTAATTCAGATTCTTGAAGACATGTTGCGGTGTTGTGTCCTTGAATTCCAAGACAGTTGAGAAAAGTATTTACCGCTAGTAGAGTTTGCCTACAACAATAGTTATCAGTCGAGTTTGAAAATGGCACCTTATGAGGCTTCGTATGGGCGTAAGTGCCAAACGCCCTTGTATTAGGTCGAACTCAAAGAAAATCAGATTCACGGGGTTGACTTAGTCAAAGAGACCAAAGAGAAAGTAAAGGCAATTCGTGATTGTTTGAAGGCCGCTTCGAATAGATAGAAATCCTACGCGAATTTGAAACGAAAAGAAATTGAGTTTCAAGTCGGTGATAAGGTGTTTTTGAGAGTATCCCCGTGGAAGAAAGTCCTCAGATTCGGTAAGAAAGGAAAATTAGGTCAATGTTTTATTAGACCTTATAAGGTGATTGAGAGAATTGGACCGGTAGCTTATCGACTAGCCTTGCCATCCAAGTTAGAGAATATCCACAGTGTTTTCCATGTGTCGATGTTGTACCGTTACCATTCTAACCCTTCGCATGTGATTTCACCAGCAGAGGTTGAAATTCGACCGGATATGACCTATGGTGAAGAGCCGGTTAAGATATTGGCCCGAGAGGTTAAGCAATTGAGAAATAAAAATATAGCACTCGTGAAAGTACTATGACATAGACATGGGGTTGAAGAGGCCACATGGGAGCCTGAGGAGACTATGAGAGATCAATACCCAAACCTTTTCACTGGTAAGATTTTCGAGGAAGAAAATCCCTAAAGGGGGAGAATTGTAATAGCCCAATTTTGGGGCTAGTCGAAACAGTGGTTTTGAAACCACAATTTCAAGGTCAGAGAAATTATTTTAATATTATTTTATTTGTTATAGCATGATTATATGAGTGTTTGAAATTTTTGGTGAATTAATTTTAGTGATTGCATGCTTAATTTTGAAAAAAAGACTAAATCGCATAAAGTATAAAAATTTTGTTCTACAAGCAAAAGGTGTCAAATAGCTATGAAACATTAAATTAGAGGTCTTTATTGAGTTCCTTAATTCAAGGGATAGTCAAATCTTGGGTGAGTTAATTGGTAATAAAATAATAAGCCTAAAGGACTAACTATCATTTTTTCATTCCTTCTCTTCACCACCGAAAATTATAGGAAAAAGGGGGTTTTTGAAGCTTGAAATTTTCAGCAAATTTAGACTCTTGCAAGTAACTGATTTTGATGGTCTTACTTGATGATTTTTGTACTTTTAGGGCCCTTATAGCTTAAGCTAACTAATGGGGGGACTATTTTGCAAAATGGTTGGGAGTCTAGGGTTTTTCCATGATAGTAATCATGTTGATTTCTAAAATTGTATGGAAGAAAATGAATTATAGTTGTTAAATAAACAACTTTTGAGAAGTGGTTTTCATGAAAAACCCCTAAAAGGGATCATTTTGTAAAAGTTACAAAATAAATAGTAAAGGTGTGAAATAATTGGAATTGTGAGTTGCAATAAGATTAAAATAGATTTTATTAGGCTTGGTTAACGAGGAAATTTGATAAAGATTGATTTACGAGCCTTGGGGAAAAATCATAATTTTGTGAAAGTCTAAGGGCAAAACGATCATTTTGCCAAAATATGAATTATGAAATGTCTTAATTAATGTCATGATTAAATTAGTGAATTTTATCATTTTAGATCAAGAAATACGAAATCCAGACCTAGACCGGGGCAAGACCAATCTAGTAGACTAATTCAATCTAGTCGCCCACTTTTTGTATACCTAGGTAAGTTGTACGTAAATACTGCAACTTTATTGTCATTATGTATTGAATGATTGACTTTGTATAATATGGTTGAATATTCTTATGAGTAATGCATGGTGAAATTTAATGTGGTAAACTCCCAGTTGAACCTTAGAAATAGATTGGATATCCTTGCCACAACATTTGGTTGATATGTGTGCTAGTGTAAGACCATGTCTGGGACATGACATTGGCCACATTATGAGAGCTAGTGTAAGACCATGTCTGGGACATGGAATCGGTGTTGATATGTGTGCTAGTGTAAGACCATGTCTGGGACATGGCATCGGCCTCGACATGTGAGCCAGTATAAGACCATGTCTGGGACATGGCATCGACAATTTAACCTCTTGTGTGAGGCTTATAGGATATCCTTTAGTATTCTATATGGTTCCATGGGTTATTTTAAGCTTATTATAAAGATATGAAAGGATGTAATCATGTTGTGATTGGTACAGGTTCTTACTCGAAACTCATGAGATATGAGCTTAATTATGATGTCTTAATGGTAAGGATGAAATTGAGTAAGTTCTATCTATGAGAATGACTTTGGGAACTATCTTGAGACCCTTGGCTTATACTTATGATGTGTTTATATGTAGTAAACCTACCATTGTTAAATCAAGAATGTTGTGCTAGTTTATAATATGCTATGTGTTTAAAGATGCATGGGTGATGTTGTTACTTATTTACATGCAACTTACTAAGCTTTATGCTTACTCTATTTCCTTTCCATTTTCTTATAGCATCGCCAAGCTAACTCGGGGATCAAAGGACGTCAGAGGTTCGATCACACTATCTGTAACAGCCCGATTTAGACCCTATTCAGAACGGTGGTTTTGGAACCACGAATTCGAGTCAGAAAAATATTTTAAATTTTTTTCTATGTTTTTTTATATGTGAATTTATATTTGTGAAATTTTTGTGTCTTAATTTTATCGTTTGAGTGGTCGATTTAATAAAAAAACGTAATCACGTAAAATGAAAATTTGGTGGTTAATTGTGAAAGGGCTGAATAATTGTTGTTCTTTTAATATGGAGGTTTTAAGTTGCAATTAGACCATAATATTATGTGATGGAAAGTTGTGGATAACCATTATAAAGATTATATATTAAATTACAAAGGTTAATTTAGTAAAACATGTAATAACATATGAATTAATAAAACATAAAAATTAAACCAAGTGTTAATATTTTCTTTCTATGACCGAAACCTAAAATAAAAGAAAAGGAATAAAGTTTTTTTATATTCGACCATTGCTAAGCTCAATCAAGGTATGTAACTAGCTCGGGTTTTGATAATTTTTATGTTTTTTAGATCGTTACAGTGTAATGTACAAAGCCCATGCTTGAATTTCTAATTTTGATGAATATTTTGAGTTATGCCATTGATGAATATTTGAGTTTTGTGATGTTAGTTTATGAAATATGAAAGATATGTTTTGGATTGATATGTTTTATATTGAAATTTTTGATGATTCTGAGTAATAGGACAAATTGCAAAAATAATAAATTGAGGGGCTAAAATGTGAAATAAATGAAATGTATAGACATGTACGAACATAAAGAAGATTCGGCCTAAGCATGATATATTGAAATTTTGCATATTTTGTGTTTTGTGAAATTTGGACTAAATTGTAAAAAGTGTAAAATGTTAGCGGTAAAATTATAATTTGCCCATTTATGTGTTTTTGGACTAAATTAAGTGAAAATATGTTTGAACAAGTTGTAATAGAATATGTTTAGATCAAGAACCAAAGAAATTGATTTTAGATCGGGGGAAAACTAAAGTTGTCGATTAGTCGTCTAGTTTCGATTTTCATCGTCCGAGGTAAGTTTATGAGAAAATAAATGCTGTTAATTTTTAATATATATAAGTTTTAAATGCTGAATCTAATTTTATAATTATATATACATAATGACCGAATGTGTATATGCTTGGGAATTAATTTACGAGTTCGATTCGATCGAGTTACGACGTCCGAAAGCCCTGTACGAACCTTAGGAATAGCTAGGATACTTATGTCATGACATAGGATTTTCGATATGTGTTCTTGTGTAAGACCACGTCTGGGACATTGACATCGATATATGTCGTTATGAGTAAGACCATGTCTGGACATTGGCATCGTATTTGATTCGTGTAAGACCCTGTCTAGGACAGTGGCATTGATATGAGATAGCATGTAAGACCACGTCTAGGACATTGGCATTGTTTGATATATGATTCAATTCTGAATGGTTCAACGGGAAATGATAAAATTTGAACGATGGTGTAAAACGAGCTAAGACGATCAGGTATGAGTTAGTTGATTACCTATTTGAAAATAAGGTAAGTTGGCTATTTGATATATATCTGAGTATCCTATTCAATTACGAATGGTTCAACGGGCAATGATAAGTTGTGAACGATGGTGTAAAATAAGCTAAGAATATCAGGTATGAGTTAGTTGATTACCTATTCGAAAATAAGGTAAGTTGGCCATTTGATATATGATGCAAATTATATAAGTTATTAATGTGAACATTTGTGCACTTGCAAAGTATATAGGCTATATGTTATGTATAAGTATGTGATGTTATATTTTGATTCATGAGTATATGTATACGTATGTAAATACATTTGGTTATTATATAACATCTTTGAAATTGAATGATACTTGGAATATGTATATATGTACAATCGGTTAAGATAAGGTTATTTATGAAAGCATATGTTAATTATGAAATGTTAAACTTGAGATTAAATGTGACTATGATAGTACAACTTGGTTTGGATAAAATAAGTTGATAATGTCATTGAGTTGTTATTTGCTTATGACTTACTAAGCTTTAATAGCTTACTGTGTGTTATGTTTGCCTCTATTTTATAGATTTCGAGATCTAGTTATGAGCTCGGGGATCGTCAGCAAAGTCCATCACACTATCGACTATTTTTGGTACTTTACAAGTTTGAATTTGAACCTATGGCATGTATAGGCTAGTTAATATGTTTGATTTTGAAGCTGTGTATATATTAAGCTAGGTGGGAATGGCTTAATAATGATGTTAGTTATGATATGTAATCGGTCATGTATTTAGCTCATTTTGAGAATTATGTTCATGGTATATGTTTGTGGTGTGCTTGATTATATGATTAAATTTTAGTACATGTTTGAATTGAATGATCATACTGAGTTGTGTTTTCTTTGGTAATACCTCGTAACCTTACTCTGGAGACGGAAACGGGTTAGGGGTTTTACATTTGATTAGTATTAGAGCTACAGTTTAGTCAATTCTAAGATAACGTAGTGCATGTGAGTCTGGCTATACATGCCATATTATATACTGTGATAGTGTGATGACTTCTGACATTTGAAAATGTATTTTCATATAGTAAATGGATCTCGACAGAGCCGTAGCTGATGATGTCGAGAGTATAGCGCCTGCTTCCGCGCAAGGGACGGTGCCAGTTGATTCTCGACCAAATTTGAGTAACCAAGAGGGAGAGGCTAAACAAACCTTTTACCAAATGATGAACGACTAGTTTACTCAGTATATCTGAACAAATCCGACTCTACAATAACTTCCACCTCCAATTAATCCTTCTCTGATACCTACTATACCTCAAGTGGGTGATCTGATAAGATTACATAAGCCTCCTATTGATAAAATCAGAAAACACGGGGCTGAATAATTCAGAGCTACTGATGATGATGATGCTGAGCGAGTTGAATTCTGGCTTGATAATACTATTCGCGTGTTTGATGAGCTATCTTGTACTCCTGAGGAATGTTTGAAATGCGCCATATTTTTGCTACGAGACACCGCATATCACTGGTGGAATACACAAGTATCGGTGGTTCTGAAAGAACCGGTGACTTGGGACTTCTTTCAGATTGAGTTTCGTAAGAAATATATCAATCAGAGATTTATCAACTAGAAGCACAAAGAATTTCTGGAATTGAAACAGGGTCGTATGACTGTGACAAAATATGAATGGAAATTCATGAGACTCAGTTGCTATGCCCGAGAGTGTGTTTTGACCGAAGCCATAATTTGTAAAAGATTTGAAGACGGGTTGAACGAAGACATTAAACTGTTGGTTGGCATACTTGAAATAAAAGATCTTGTAGTACTGTTGCAGTGAGCCTGCAAAACCGAAGAGCTCGAGAAAGAGAAAAGAAAAGCTGACTTTGAAGCTAGAGATTCACGTAAGAGATCATCAAATAAATCATTTCAGTCGGGATCAAATAAGTTTTGAGATGATTTTAGCTGTTCTAAGGCTACTTCTGGTTATTCTAGACAGGATCGAGATAGACCACCTATGAGCTCTAGAGCTTCCCTGTAGCTAGTGTTGGTAACGTTAAAACGAATCAACCCGAGTGTAAACATTATGGTAAACGAAATCTCGACAGTTGTAGATTGTACGATTGGGCCTATTTTAAATATGGATTGATGGATCATTTTGTTCGTGAATGCCTTGAGTTAGCTGAACAAAATCCAGTACAGAATACGAGATTGAGTAACACTACAGCTCGAGGTAGACCACCCAGAAATACGGGTAATGTGAGTAGCAGTCAGAGAGGGACTAAAGATACAGCAGTTAGATCCGAGGCTCGTGCACCTACCACAGCCTATGCTATAGGCGCACGTGAAGAGGCTTCATCCCCAGATGTTATTACTTGTACATTCACTCTCTATGATGCTAGTGTAATTGCATTGATTGATCCTGGTTCAGCTCATTCTTATGTGTGTGAGACCCTAGTATTCAGTAAGACTTTTCCTGTTGAGTCTACTGAGTTTGTGATTAGAGTATCGAACCCCTTGGGCCGGTGAGTTCTGGTTGACAAAGTGTGTAAGATTTGTTCTTTGATGATTCGAGATTCGTGTTTTCTGGCTGATTTGATGTTGTTTCCATTCGACGATTTCGATATAATTTTGGGTATGGATTGGTTGACTTTGCAAGATGCTGTTGTAAACTGCAAAAGAAAGACCATTGATTATGGTGCCAGAATGATGAGATTATCTTGATTGAATATAATGATCTGAATGTTTTACCAGTGGTGATATCTTCGATGTTAGCTCAGAAGTATGTGAGAAAAGGTTGCGAAGCTTACTTTGCATATGTGCTTGATAGTAAAGTGCCCGAAAGTGTTTCCTGAAGAATTGCTGGGTTTACCACCTATTCGAGAAGTAGAGTTCGGTATTGAGTTAGTGCCAGGGACAACTCCGATAACGATAGCTCCGTACAGAATGGCACCCATTGAATTAAAAGAATTGAAAGCTCAGTTGCAAGAGTTGACAAATAGAGGTTTTGCGTGACCGAGTTTCTCTCTCTGGGGTGCACCAGTTTTATTTGTAAAATAGAAAGACGGAACTATGAGAATTTGTATCGACTATAGACAACTCAATAAGGTAAATATAAAGAATAAATATCCGTTGCCATGGATTGACGACCTGTTTGATCAACTAAAAGGGGCTACAATGTTTTCGAAGATAGATTCGAGATCAGGTTACAATCAATTGCAAGTTAAAGACTCCAATGTGCCAAAGACTGCTTTTCGAACGAGGTACGAACACTATGAGTTTCTGGTTATGCCTTTCAGACTTACTAATGCACCTGTTGTTTTCATGGATTTGATGAATCAGATCTTCAGACAGTATTTGGATCGGTTTTTGGTTGTATTCATAGATGATATTTTGATCCATTCCTATGATGAAACTGAGCATGCCGAACATCTGAGACTTGTGTTACAGACTTTGTGAGATAAACAGTTGTATGCAAAGTTCAGTAAATGTGAGTTTTGGTTACGCGAAGTGAGTTTTCTAGGACATGTTGTATCAGCATCGAGTATTCGGATTGATCCGAGTAAAATTTCAGCTATACTTGATTGGGAACCTCTGAGAAATGTTTCTAAAGTTCGAATTTTTCTAGGACTTGCTGGTTACTATAGATGGTTCGTGAAAGGTTTCTCTATGATTGCAACCCCGATGACGAAGCTACTTTAGAAAGATGTTAAGTTCGAGTAGTCAGAAAAATGCCAGAATAGTTTTGATCAGTTGAAAGCCCTTTTGACCGAAGCTCCAGTGCTAGTTCAGCCAGAATCAGGTAAAGAATTTGTTATCTATAGTGATGCATCTTTAAATGGTTTGGGCTGTGTTTTGATGCAGGGAGGCAAAGTCATAGCTTATGGCTCGAGACAGTTAAAGCCGCATGAAAAAAATTATGCAACACATGATTTAAAATTGGCAGGTATTGTGTTTGCATTGAAGATATGGTGTCACTATTTCTTTGGTGAGAAATGTCATGTTTATTTTAATCACAAAAGCTTGAAATATCTGATGAATCAAAAAGATCTAAATTTAAGACAGCATCACTGGTTAGAGCTATTAAAAGACTATGAGCTTGTGATTGACTACCATCCCGGAAAGGCTAATGTTGTTGTTGATGCTCTAAGCTGAAAATCATTGTTTACTTTGCGTGTAATGAATGCGCATATGACTATGTCTGATGATGGTTCGATAATTACTAAATTAAAAGCAAGACCGTTATTTGTTCAACAAATTTGTGATGCTCAGAAAGTTGATAATGATTTGTTACCAAATCGAGCTCAATGTGATTCGAATATTAATTCAGAGTTTCACATTGATGCTGAGGGTTGTCTGAGGTTCAAAAATTGAATATGTGTTCCAAGAAATTTAGAGTTGATTCAGATGATTTTGAATGAAGACCACAGTAGTCGATTATCTGTTCACCCGGGTAATACGAAGATGTATAATGATCTAAAACATCTATACTGGTGGCATGGTATGAAGCGAGGGATTTATGACTTTGTTTCAAAATGTTTAATCTATCAGCAAGTTAAAGTCGAGCATCAGGTACCTTCTGGGTTGCTTCAGTCGATCATGATAACTAAGTGGAAATGGGACAGAGTCACGATGGATTTTGTATCTGGCTTACCGTTGACACCGAGCAAGAAAGATGCAATCTGGGTTATTATGGATAGAGATTCGAGGTTTACATCGTGGTTTTGGAAGAAACATCAAGATGCTCTAGGTACAAAATTACATTTCAGCACTGCTTTCCATCCGTAAACAGATGGCCAGTTCGAACGAATCATTCAAATACTTGAGGATATGTTGAGATGTTGCATTCTCGAGTTCGAAAGTACGTGGGAATGATACTTACCTTTGATTGAATTTGCGTACAATAATAGCTTTCAATCGAGTATCAAAATGGCACCTTATGAGGCTTTGTACGGTCGTAAATGTCGTACACCATTGTATTGGACTGAACTCAATGAAAATAAGATACACAGGGTTGATTTGATTAGAGGGACTGAACAGAAAGTAGAAGTGATCCGCGAAAGTTTGAAAACAGTGTCAGATCCTCAGAAATGGTACGAGGACATGAAAAGAAAAGATATAGAGTTCCAGACAAGGGATAAAGTCTTTTTGAAAGTCTCACCATGGAAGAAAATACTTAGATTCAGTCGTAAAGGCAAATTGAGTCTGAGGTTTATTGGGTCGTATGAGATTATAGAGCGTATCGGGCCGGTTGCTTATAGACTGTTGTTGCCACCTGAGTTAGAAAAGATCCATAATATATCCATGTTTCAATGCTTCGTAGATATCGATTTGATCCCTCACATGTGATTAATCCATCAGGGATTGAGATTAAGTCTGATATGATATATGAGGAAGAACCTATTCGTATTTTGGCTCACGAGGTTAAAGAATTGCGAAACAATAAAATTCTGTTAGTGAAAGTACTGTAGCATAAACACGAAATTGAAGAGGCAATGTGGGAGCCAGAGGATGCAATGAAAGAACACTATCCGAACCTATTCACTGGTAAGATTTTTCAAGACGAAAATCCTTGGGGGAGAGTTGTAACAGCCTAATTTAGACCCTATTCAGAACGGTGGTTTTGGGACCACGAATCTGAGTCAAAAAAATATTTTAAAATTTTTTTTTCTATTTTTTTATGTGTGAATTTATATTTGTGAAACTTCCGTGTTTTAATTTTATCGTTTGAGTGGTCGATTTAATAAAAAGGGCTAAACCGCGTAAAATGAAAATTTGGTGGTTAATTGTGAAAGGGCCAGATAGTTATTGTTCTTTTAATATGGAGGTTTTAAGTTGCAATTAGACTATAACATTATGTGATGGACGGTTGAGGACAACCATTATAAAGATTATATATTAAATTGCAAAGGTTAATTTAGTAAAACATGTAATAATATATGAATTAATAAAACATAAAATTAAACCATATTTTCTTTCTATGAACAAAACCTAAAATAAAAGAAAAGAAATAAATTTTTGTTATATTCGGCCATTGCTAAGCTCAATCAAGGTCTGTAACTAGCTCGGTTTTGATAATTTTTACGTTTTTGATATCGTTGCAGTATAATGTACAAAGCCCATGCTTGAATTTCTCATTTTGATGAATATTTTGAGTTATGCCATTGATTAATATTTGAGTTTTGTGATGTTAGTTTATGAAATATGAAAGATATGTTTTGGGTTGATATGTTTTGTATTGGAATTTTTGATGATTTTGAGTAATTAGGACTAAATTGAAAAAATAATAAATTGAGGGACTAAAATGTAAAATAAATGAAATGTATGAACTTGTTTGAACATAATGAAGATTCGGCCTAAGCATGATATATTGAAATTTTGCATATTTTGTGTTTTGTGAAATTTGGACTAAATTGTAAAAATTGTAAAATGTTAGGGTAAAATTGTAATTTGCCCATTTATCTGTTTTTGGACTAAATTGAGTGAAAATATGTTTGAATAAGTTTAATTTGAATATGTTTAGATCAAGAACCAAAGAAATCAGATTTGGATCGGGAGAAAACTAAAGTTGTCGATTAGCTGTGCCGTT
Organism: Gossypium hirsutum; assembly: GCF_007990345.1. Taxonomy (NCBI): domain Eukaryota; kingdom Viridiplantae; phylum Streptophyta; class Magnoliopsida; order Malvales; family Malvaceae; genus Gossypium; species Gossypium hirsutum. The sequence continues at coordinate 44,410,634 of NC_053432.1, forward strand.
CCGATTTTCATCGTCCGAGGTAAGTTTATAAGCAAATAAATGCTGTTAATTTTTAATATATATATATAAGTTTTAAATGCTGAATCTAATTTTATGATTATATATACATAATGATTGAATGTGTATATGCTTAGGAATTAAGTTTATGAGTTCGATTCGATTGAGTTACGACGTCCGAAAGCCCTATACGAACCTTAGGAATAGCTAGGATACGTATGTCATGACATAGAATTTTTGATATGTGTTCTCGTGTAAGACCACGTCTGGGATGTTGGCATCGATATATGTGTTTACGAGTAAGACCATGTCTAGGACATCGGCATCGTATTTGATTCGTGTAAGACCCTGTCTGGGACAGTGGCATCAATATGAGATAACATGTAAGACCACGCCCGGGACGTTTCGATTGTTTGATATATGTAATTATTCGAGTATCCTATTCAATTTTGAATGGTTCAACGAGCAATGATAATTTGTGAACGAAGGTGTAAAACGAGCTAAAATGATTAGGTATGAGTTAGTTGATTACCTATTCGAAAATAAGGTAAGTTGGCCATTTGATTTATGATGCAAATTATATAAGTTATTAATGTGAACATTTGTGCACTTGCAAAATATATTCGGCTATATGTTTTGCATAAGCATGTGATGTTATATTTTGATTCATGAGTATATGTATACGTATGTAAATACATTCGGTTATATAATGATGTTATGTCTTTGAAATTGAATGATACTTGGAATATGTATATCTATACAATCAGTTAAGATAAGGTTATTTATGAAATCATATGTTAATTATGAAATGTTAAACTTGAGATTAAATATGACTATGATAGTATAACTTGGTTTGTTTAAAATAAGTTGATAATGTCATTGAGTTGTTATTTTCTTATGGCTTACTAAGCTTTAATAGCTTACTGTGTGTTATGTTTGCCTCTATTTTATAGATTTCGAGATCTAGTTACAAGCTCGGGGATCGTCAGCAAGGTCCATCACACTATCGATTGTTTGTGGTACTTTATAAGTTTGAATTTGAACCTATGGCATATATAGGCTAGTTAATATGTTTGATTTTGAAGCTGTGTATATATTAAGCCATGCAAAAATGGCTTGATAATGATGTTAGTTATGATATGTAATTGGTCATGTATTTAGCTCATTTTGGGAATTATGTTCATGGTATATGTGTGTGATGTGCTTGATTATATGATTAAATTTTAGTACATGTTTGAATTGAATGATCATACTGAGCTGTGTTTTGTTTGGTACTGCCTCATAACCCTATTCTGGCGACGGATACGGATTAGGGGTGTTACACTATCAATCAGAATATTAGGGGTGTTAGATTTATAATTTTGAGTATGGCATGTATAGGGACTTGGTCTTTTTGCTAAGTGTCATATTGTTTTAGCCAAATATGTTGGCTTGTCATGAAGATTGGTTCATTCTGTATAGGGCCATGGATGGTGGCTAATAATTATTATTGCTTAATGCATTTAATGAGAATCTTCATGGTCGTGGTTATTGCATGGTTTGTATTGATAAGTAAGAGAGGTTGTATGTGATAGAATAGCTTAGAATCGATGTATGGATGCTTGGTTGTGGCTAATTTGGGTATGTGTTTATGCTTGGACTGGAGATGTTTGATGTTGTGTTGGTTGGTGCAAGTAAGAGTGGAAAAAAGGCTTGGTAGATAGCATTGTTTTTATCCACACGGTCTACCATATGGGTGTGTAGTCAGGCTGTGTGTCCCCTACACCTAAATTTGGCAGAACAGAATTGCCAGTAGTAACGACATGGGCGGAGACACGGCAGTGTGTCTCAACCGTGTGGTGGACACGGCCATAGTACATGGGCATGTGCCCAGGCCATGTGAAGTCTACACCTTTAATGCGAAATTAAATTTGCCGCATGGCCTAGCATATGGGCATGTGCCCCCAAATGGTTGATGACGTCAGAAACAGAATGTCGAGGTTTTAGTACATGGGCTGAGGCATGGGCATGTCATGGCCGTGTGAGGGATACGGGTGTGTGCGAGGTCGTGTGAAAACCCCTGTAGGTTTGAATTGAGAAATAAATCCACACGAGATAGGGACAAGGGAGTGTCCTGATAGGTTCAGGCTGTGTGGGCTACACGAGCCTTCAACATGGCCATGTTAAAAGGATACACAAGCGTGTTGCCCTCCCACACAGGGGTATGACGCTGTTTGCATTGAAATTATTCAAAGTTTTCAAAAGTGTTCAGTTTATTCCCAAACTGTTTCCAAAGCTTGTTTTGGGCCTTGTAGGTTCATATTAGGGACGGTAAGAGGAAGTTTGAAAGTTTTAAATTTGAACAAAATGTTATGACCCAAAAATATTTGTATGTATGTGTTTAAGTCTAGTAACGTCTCGTACCTTGTCCTAGCGTGGGATACGGGTAAGGGGTGTTACAAGCTCGAATGAGCTTACTGATATATCAGCTCATAAGAACTTACTGTTTTTAGCTTGTTGGAGCTTTCTGTTTCAGCCCATAAAAGCTTACTGTTTTTAGCTCGTCAGAGCTTACCGTTTCAGCTTAATCGAGCTTACTATCCATCAGCTCAAGAGGAGCTTACCATTCATAACTCGAAAGAGCAAAAAATGATAATGTATTGACAGATTACTAATTAATGTATATTACCAGAGTATCCCTCAATATTCGAATAAGTTCAATGGGCATAAATACCATTTATGTGGATGAGCTACTGTTTGCAAATGGATTATTGTTTATATGATGGAGAATGAAATGTTACTAATGTTGTACATGATATATGAATTTGGTATAATGGAATGTATTGAGTATTGAATTGAAAAAATGGATGGTTACATATACTTATATGGCTAACTTGTTGATGAATGTTTGTGTTTAGGCATTTGGAAATTGAATTGAGTATACCTTACTTATTGCCTTAATTGTATAAATGGTAAGTTTAATTATGAATTATACGGGCTTACTAAGCTATAAAGCTTACTCTGTTTCTTTTTCATGTTTTATAGAGGTTCAATAGCTCTCTCATTTAGGACAAGTCGGAGTTACGCATCACACTATCTAGTTGTCGATTGGTACTTTTGAATTTGTGTATATATGTAAATACGACATGTATAGACTAGTATTAAAGATGATAAGTATGGTTACTTGAGATAATGAAATTTTTGGTACATTTTGTGGTATAGTCTAAGCCATGTGATTTGGCTATATTCGGTATAATGTTGTGGTTGTCTATTAGTGTTCAATTATGGTATGTTTTATAAGTAGTAGAGGGGTGGAATTATGCAAATGTTATCTTGATATGTGGTTGGCATATGATTGGAAAATGCATGATTTTGATTAGGTAATTGAATAATATGTTGAATTGGTATCATATATGTATAAAATGTATTGGAATGGCTGCCTACTGAGTTATGAATTGATGAAATTTTTATGCTTGTACATGTATATGAAAATAGGGTGGTAAAGTGGCTTTGCAAATAGCCTATTTTTGTCCACACGGGAAAAGACACGAGCATGTGTCTCGGTCGGGTGTGACACACGGTTATGTTACATAGCCATGTGTCCCCTGGTGTTGAATTAAAATAAAGTCAGTATACTCCACACGGTCTCACACATGGACGGGTGACTGGCTGTGTGGTACAAGTCAGTATACCCCCTAATTGACACATGGCCTAGCACATGAGCGTGTGACTTCGTCGTGTTGCATAAGTCAGTATACTCTCCAATTTTCACAAGGCTTGGCACACGGGTGTGTCTTCGGCCATGTAATGCAAGTTAGTATGTATGCCCTATTTCCAGACAGCCTAAGACACGGGCGTGTTTACTAGCCGTGCGAGATACACGGCCTGTTCACACGGGCGTATGACCCTTGAAATGTTGAAATTTTTCTAAGTTTCCACAATTTTCATATGTTATCAGTTTAGTCCCGAGCCACTTCTAAAGCATGTTTAAGGCCTTGTAGGCTATTATAAGGGACAAATTGATTGAAATTGAATGTTGATTGTATGATTTAATTGAATGTATGAAAATAATACAATTATATGTGTTTCTTGTCCAGTAATACTTCATAACCCTATTCTGGCTTTGAATACGCGTGAGAAGTGTTACAGTAGTAGTCCCGAAGGTACTTGATGCTCGACTTTTATTTGTTGACAAACTAAACATCTTGACATAAACTCTAAAATGTCTCGTTTTATGCCTGACCACCAAGACAACTGTTTTAAATCAGTATCCATTTTTGTACTCCCCGGGTGAACAGATAAACAACCACTATGTACTTCGTGTAGAATTTTCTGAATAAGTTTGGAATTCTTTGGTATGCAAATTCTATCTCGGAACATTCAACAATCATCGGATCCGATCTGATAGTCTGAATCACTATTCATCTCACATTACACTCTTTAGCTTGCAAATCGTTATCACACTTCTGAGCTTTACAAATTTGCTGAAGAAATACCAGTTTAGCTTTCAACTCTACTAGAATCGAACCATCATTAGATAAGTTTAGTTGAGTGTTCATCACTCGCAAGGAAAAAAAATATTTTCTACTCAAAGCATCTACGGTTACATTCGCTTTTCTTGGATGATAATCAATCACCAACTTATAATCTTTCAATAGATCGAGCCATCTTCGTTGTCGCAAATTCAATCTTTTTGAGTTATTATATACTTCAAGTTCTTGTGATCGGTAAAGATGTGGCACTTTTCACTGTGTAAATGATGTTGCCAAATTTTTAATGCAAAAACAATAGCGGCCAATTCCAAATCGTGCGTTGAATAGTTCTTTTCATGCAATTTCAACTGTCTAGAGGCATAAGCTATCACTTTTCCTTCTTGCATCAAGACACAACCCAAACCATTCAATGACACTTTACTATAAATCACAAACTCTTTACTCGACTCAAGTTGAACCAACACTTGTGCCTTAGTTAACAATGTTTTCAACTGTTCAAAACTCTGTTGACATTCTTCGGACCACTCGAATTTCACATCTTTCTATAGCAATCTAGTCATCGATGTAGCAATCATCAGGAATCCTTTTATAAAACGTCAATAATAACCAGCTAACCCGGAAAGCTTCTAACTTTAGATACATTTCTTGGTCGTTTCCTGTCAAAAACGGTTGAAATTTTGCTCGGATCAACCCGTATCATTCCGACGAAACAATATGTCCCAAAAATCTGACTTCTCAGAGCCAAAACTCACATTTACTGAATTTAGTGAACAGTTTCATATCTCTCAAGGTTTGTAGCACAATCCTCAAATGTTTGGCATGCTTAGACTCATTTCATGAATAGATTAGAATGTCGTCAATGAATACAACAACAAATCTGTCTAAATACGGTTTAAAAATTTGATTTATCAAGTCCATAAAAAAGGAAGGAGCATTAGTTAATCTGATAGGCATAACAAGAAATTCATCATGCTCGTACCTTGTTTTGAATGAAGTTTTCGGCACATCTTGTAACATCCCGAAATAGGGCCTAAATGGAATAGTGGTTGTGAAACTATGAATTCGAGGTCAAAAAAATTTATTCCGATTAAGTTTTAAGGTTTATTCATTGATTGAATAATTGTGTGAAAATTTCGTGAAGAAATTTTATGTATAAGTGCCTAATTTGATAATTAGGACTAAATTGTAAAATTAGCAAAATGTGTGTTCTAGATAATAAAGGGGATTTAATTGAAATGGGTTCTTAAAGTGGAGGTCCTTATTTAGTAATTAAACCATTATATTTAAGTTTGGAGAAAAATGGGCAAGAATAGGACAAATTTGAAAGGAAAGCCTTTAAGGGCATTTTGGTCATTTAGTAATTAAAAGAATTAAAAAGGGAAAATAAAGCCAAAATTGGTCCATCTTCTTCATTGAGGCCGAATATAGCAAGGGGGAAGCCATGGTTAGGGTTTCCAAGCTTTCCAACCTCAATAGTAAGTCCGTTCTAGCCTCGTTTTTAATGTTCTTTACTTTTTTGGAGTCTCGGTAACTTGATTTAGCTTATTCTAGCAATAAATCATGCTAGGGTTCATATTTGGAAAAATACCCATAGGTTAAATGTGCTTATTTTGATGTTTTATGGTAGGATATGAAGCTTGAAATTATGTTAATCAACTTTTGCTAAGTAACTTTAAGTGAAAACTAGAAAAATGACATAATCGGTAAAAATACCTAATGTTCATAAGTACATGATAGAGTGGGAATTTGATGTTTCCATAGAAGGTAAAAATGTTCAGCGTGTCATAAAATATAAGAAAAATGGATAAATTTTAATTTCTGAGCCTAGGGGCAAAATGTAATTCTACAAAGCTTTAGGGGCAAAATTGTAATTTTGTCAAAGTTTGAGTTAGGGAATGTTTTGGATAGTACATTAATTAAATAAGTGAAATATGATGTTTTAGATCCCAAAAAGTGAGATTTGGACCTAGAACGAGAGAAAAATTGAAAATCAAGAAAGTTGGTAAAATGGTCGTTTTGGTATCGAGGTAAGTTCATATGTTTAATAAGCATTTAGTTATGCATATTTGAATGATAAATTGATATTTTGGGCATAAATACTTTAGTATTGAGTTTCAGATATAATGATTAATGGTCGATAATAATTCGATATTGGAAAGAGAACTTGTATAATTTATATGTAAGATCATATTTTGTATTATGGCTTTGTATGATAACAAGAAAGTATTACTAGCATAGTTTGATGAGAATAAGTTAAGTTGATGATATGATGAGATTGAGAATGTAAGTATGTAAGTTGAGTAGCATTTTATTATTATGCAATTATTGTTATTAGTATTGTTATTATTGAGTTTTGCGACTAACCTTGAGAATTTGAGCAAGTATGTTTCAAGTATGACTTGACAAGGCATTGATATCTCAAAGTACATGGTTGTACCATGGCAATTGAGGAGGAATTGATAGAAAATTCCATGTTCATAACATGGCATTTAAGGAGGAATTGACGGTTAAGGATACCATGTAAGACCATGTCAAGACATGGCATTGGTAAGGCAAGGATCCCGTGAAAGACCATGTCAAGACATGGCATCGGCATTGATTAAGGACTCCATGTAAGACCACATCAAGATGTGGCGTTAGCACTAAGACAAGGATACCATGTAAGACCATGTTTGGAACATGGCATTTGGTAAGAAAAGGATACCATGTAAGACAATGTTTGGAACATGTCATTTGGTAAGATAAGGATATCATGTAAGACCAAGCCAAGGCGTGGAATTGATAAGTTCTATAAGGAAAGGAAGTCATGTAAGACCATGTCAAGACATGGCATTGATGAGTTACTATAAGGCAAAGGTCCCATGTAAGACCATGCCAAGGCATGGCATTGGTAAGTTCATAAGGCAAGGATACCACGTAAGACCATGTCAAGACATGGCAATGGTAAGTTCAAAAAGTAAAAGGTTCCCGAATAATCCAAAGAGTAAGTCAAAGAAACGACAAGGTGAGAACATAAAGAAAGAGTACAAGTATGCATTTAAGGCTTATTTAATATTGAGTTGTAATTAATTGAGATTATCAAGTATTAAGTAAGTGATGATTTTTCAGTTATGCTTGTGACACTTTATGACATGATTGAAAAAATGCCTATATTATGAAAGAGTACTCATGTGTTAAGTGAGATGTTGTAGGTATGTAACCAAGATATTAAGTAAGGTGCCTTTTGTATTTTGAGCCTTTGGTAAGGTTACCGATGAGTAAGATGGGAAAGTAAGAACTAAACATTGTTTAAGCAAATTATGACAGCATAGTAGTAAACTAAATTGATTGGTAAAGCTTATTATTTTACATGTGAACTTACTAAGCTTTATAAGCTTACTTATTTTACTTTCCCATGTTTTAGAGTACTTAAAAGCAAGCTCGAGTTGGAGGTCGTCGGAGATCACTTCACACTATCAACTATCAAGTTACCAAATGGGTATCTTCATTTACAAACGTTTTAGTTTATGGCATGTATAGGGACTTAGCCATTTTGCTTGTATGTCCTTATGGTATGGCTAAAGAATGGTATGTAAATATTTGATAATGATTAGCTATTGAAATGGCTAATGAAAACATGTTTCGGTGTTATGTATGCCTAAATGGTAGTTAATACAAAGAAATCATGAAAAAGTGAAATTAGCATTAAAACAGTATTGAACAGTAGCAGTGATGTGATCTTGAAAAATCACCAAGAATAGTAGAAATAGAATTAGGTGATGAATGAGATATATAATTAAAGCTTATTAAGTCTATTTTCATATGTAAGAAACAAAGTAACCAAAAGAAGTGTATATTAAGAGATATTTGAATTTTAGTGAGACAGGGTCAGAGCAATTTCTGAATCCCCTGTTTTGACTTTATAAATTCACTAAAAATTTTACAAAAAGAATTAGAAGTTATAGTTTTTTCTAGATTCCTTAGTGAATCTACTTTCAAGAGAAACAAATGGTATGGTTATTTGAATTCTATATTGGGAGAAAACTAATTTGTAGTGAGGAGAGCTCAGAGTAGTCAAACAGTGCAACATGGGAAACTTTAACTAATAAACTGTACTAATTGGCTAGACCAAAAATTCTGGAAAAAAATTAGTAAGAAGATATATGAGTCTAGTTTCAAGGTATATTCACGAATTTAAATTTTGAGTTTTGTGACTCGAGTTATGATTTATTTAGTGACTATGATGCAGGTGGGCATTTTTATAAGGAATAATGAAATAAATTGTTTTGATTTGTCTAAGTATTCGAAAAATTTTTAATGTTCCCGGTTTGGTAGCAAACCATTTCAATTGCATGTATTAGGGTCTCGAGGGCCCTTTTTAGGGACATATTGAATGAATGTAAATAAATTACTTTTAAAAGAAAATTTTATGCCCCAAATTAGTAAGTTAAGTCAGGTAATGCCTCGTGCTCGACTCCGACGACGGTCTCGGGTAAGGGGTGTTACACATCTAAATCCTTAATTCTCGACTGATAGTAGCCTAACCTCAAATCAATCTTGAGAACACTTTTTCCCTTTTCAACTGATCAAACAAATCATTGATCCTCGGTAAAACATACTTGTTCTTTATCGCAACCTTGTTGAGCTGATGATAATTAATACAAAGTCTCATTGATCTTTCTTTCTTCTTTGCGAACAACACTGGCGCGCCCTAAGGTGAAAATCTAGGTCGTGCAAAATCTTTATCTATTAATTCTTGCAACTGATTTTTCAATTATTTCAACTCTGTCGGAGCCATTCTATACGGAGTTATAGATATCAGTGATGTTCTCGGCACCAATTCAATGGAAAACTCAACCTTTCTGATCAGTAGTAACCCCGATAATTCTTCTGGAAACACATCCAAATATTCACGGACTATTGATACAGATTCAATTTTCGATTTAGAAACTTTTGTATCTAAAACATAAGCAAGATAAGCTTTGTAACCTTTTCTCACACATCTCTGAGTTGACATAGATGAAATCACAATAGGTAATTCACTCGACTCTTCTGATTCAATTCGAATGATTTCACTATTCTGACATTTCAATTTAATAGTCTTTCGTCTACAATTCAAAATAGCATCATGCAGCATCTACCAATCCATACCCAGAATTACATCAAACTTATCAAACAGTAGTAACATCAAATTAGCCGGAAAATAGTAACCCCGAGTTATTAAAGGACAGTTCTTGCAAACTTTATCAACTAGAACATATTTGCCTAAGGGGTTAGATACTTTAACCACAAACTCAATTTTAACCACAAACTCGATAGACTCAACTGGTAAACTCTTATTGGACACTAAATTCATGCAGATATATGAATGAGTCAATTCAAGATCAATCAATGCAATAACATTAGTGTCATAGAGAGAAAATGTACCAGTGATAACAACGGGTGAAGACACTTCTTTACGAGCGCGAATCGCGTCAGTTTTAGCAGGTGCTCTGGCCTTAGATCTCATAGTGGAGTCCTTCATTATTCCTCTACTACTAGTCACATTCCCCACATTTCTTGGTGGCCTCCCTCTAGTGGCAGGATTGCTCAATCTTGAAGTCTGAAGATTATCTTTCTCAGATAAGTGAGGACAATCACGAATAAAGTGTTCGTACGAACCACATCTGAAACAGGCTTTATTATTATTTTTCATCCAATAATCTCTAAAATGTCATCGACCACACTATTGACACTTGGGTTTATTATTTCTCACGTTGCCAACACTCGATACTGATGTAGCTTGTGTTTTAGGACTTGAGTATTGGTTTCCACGATCTCTGTTTGGATACCCGACTGAAGTATTTGAATATGTGTACAAATCTCTCAATTTCTTTAATGAAGACTGATAAGGCTTATTCATCGATCTTTTCGTAGAATCTCTAGCTTCGGAATTCACCTTTCTCTTTTCTTTGCCAAGTTCTTCGGCTTTACAGGCTCTATCAACTAGCACCACAAATTCTTTCAATTCTAAAATCCCGACTAGCAATCTGATATCTTCGTTCAACCCATCTTCGAATCTTTTACACATAATGGCCTCAGTTGAAACACACTTCTGAGCATCCTTACTAAGTCTAACAAACTCTCACTCGTATTCTGTCACAGATATACAACCCTGTTTTAGCTCCAAAAACTTTTTGTAGTTCTGATCAATGAACCGTTGATTGATGTATTTCTTTTTGAACTCAGCTTGAAATAATTCCCAGATAACTCTTTCTCTTGGTACCACAGACACCAAAGTATTCCACCAATGATACGCTGTGTCCCTCAGAAGTGATACGACACATTTTAAACACTTTGCTGGTGTGCAAAAAAGTTCATCAAATACTCTGATAGTGTTTTCAAGCCAAAACTCGGCTCTCTCAGAATTATCATCAACATTAGCTCTAAACTCTTCAGCTTTGTGTTTTCAAATCTTATCAACTGGTGACTTATTTAGTTGTAGAAATTCCACACCTTGAGGAACTACAGGAACCAGTTAGGGATTAGGTGGGGGTGGAGATTGTTGAGCAGCTAGATTTGTTCGAATAAACTCTGTAAACCACTTATTCATCATCTGGAAGAAGGCTTCTTTAGCCTCTCCTTCCTGGCTACCCGATAGAGTCTAGACTCCGATTGTGCTACTCCATGAACGAAGGTAGGCGCATTACTTTCGACATCATCAGCTACAGCTCGATTGAGATCCATTCACTATATGAAAACACATTTTAAATTGTTACGAGATATCACACTATCACAAGTTATATATGACATGTATAGCTAGTCTCTCGCACACTACGTTAGCCTAAGAATCGACTAAACCGTAGCTCTGATACCAATAAATTTAACACCACTCACACGTATTCAATGTCGAAATAGGGTTACAGAGCATTACCGAACATTTTAAAGCAATTAAACAATATATTTCATGTACATATTCAAATATCATATAATCATCAATAAGCATCAATCAGACCGTGCATTTGGGGTGGTTCAGGACTAAACCGATAACTTATGAAATTTTTGAAACACTTAAATTTTTTTTCAAAATACAGGGGACACATGCCCGTGTGGCCCGACCATGTGAGAGTGGTCATTCGAAATGGAAGCACATGGTTGTGTCCCAACCCGTGTCTAACCCTGTGCAACTCTCTAACTTGGTTCACACAACCAACACACACACCCGTGTGGCTAGGCCGAATGCCCTAAAAATGGCCACACACGCCCATGTGCCAGGCCGTGTGCTAGACCGTGCCAAACCTGTAGGGTTTACTGACTTATGCCATACGGCCAAGTCACACACGCCCATGTGCTGGGCCGTGTAGAGCATACTGACTTCATTTTAATTTCAACACTAGGGGACACACAACCGTGCAAGATACCCGTGTGTCACATACGGTTGAGACAAACAACCTGCGCACACCTAAACCAACCTATTTCACACCAAAAAGTAGCATATATAGTCTAACACCCCCTAACCCTAAGCTGTCACCAGAACAGGGTTACGGGATATTACCGGACCTTTCAAATAATTCACGAACAATATACAAATAAATATCTAACATACTATAAAACATTCATAATGTCCCTTTTATGGACTTTCGAGGCCAAAAATACATATTAGAAGTGACTTGGGACCAATTTCGGCGATTGGGAAATTTTTTGTGAAATTCTAAATTTTTTCCTAAGTATTGGGCTCACACACCTGTGTGCCAGGCCATGTGGACTCAATATAACCCCTTTACAATAACTTAACCAACCTTGCAAATTTTAAATCACAACCAATTCAAACCAGTTTCACAACTAGTACAATTTTAATATACAAATACATTTAAAACATATCAAGACATCAACATGATAATCTATTCACTAAACATTCACAAGCAATATTAAAATTAGTTTAGAAATTTCATTCTATTTCATTTTAAAGTTTAGTATCATATGTGCCATTCAAAACAACATATGTCATCTTTTATAACCAAATCCACCATAATAAACATACATAACCTATGTGACAGCCCAAAATTGACCCTAGTCGGGAAGTGGTTTCGGGACCGCTAAACCGAGTCATAAAAATAATTAGCTGCCATATTTGATGCTTATTATATGTATATATGCATGTGTGAAAATTGCATGTTTGAATTTTGTTAATTGTAAGTGAATTTTATTAAATAGGACTTATGTGAGAAAATTTGGAAATGTGCTAGGCAAATGTAAAGTGGCCTAATAATGCATGTTGTGAAATGATGGGTTTGCATGTCAAATTCCCCACTTTAGAGGAAGTGGCCGGCCATGAGGGTATGGGATACAAAGCATATGCATTTTGTATTAATATTATAATGACTACATGGTTTTATAATAGGAAATAAGTACTAAAAAAAAGAAAAGAAAGATGTTAGATAATAATTAGTGGGAGGAGAAACCAAAGTTGTTCATCCTTTCCTCCATTGCCGTAGCCTAAAGGGAGAGAGAAGAAAGTTGGTTGCTTTGATTTTTGGCTTAGAAGATGGCTAGAATGAGGTATGTATTGAATGATTCTTGAAAATCTATGCATGTTTGAGATGATTAGTTCAAACTCTACTTATCCCATAGATTAAACTTAGAATTTTGAGGTTTGAGATTCGGTCAATAAGCTTGAAACTCATAGTAGTTTGTTTTGGTAAGTTTGGTATACGGATGATAGATGTGTTTTGGTTTTAGTTTGATAACGATGTTAATAATGGTGATTTTCGGTCATGCATTAACTTAAATTGTAAGTATGATTTATGGTATAATTTGTGTGATGGAATGGTCTTGAGATTTGGCTTGATTAAATGGTTATTTCGGTTTATGGGAAGTAAATATAGATGATGGTTATAAGCTGTTTTATGATTTGATAATGGTGATTAAATCTTGTAGTTAAGTGTTTAGATATATATATATATTAATAATGAATTTAGTTGTATTTGCTATGTGAGAGATGTGCAATGCTATAGGTATTTGATTATTAGATATGGTTATTTTAAGTTGATTTGTAATGGTATGATTGCATTGATGAATTGGTTTTGGAAATGGTGGGAAGAATTGGCTATTATGCTTGATACTAGTGCCGAATATGAGAATGTTGTACTTGAAAAATGTAGGTGAACATGACAAGTGTATTCGGCTTAGGGCATAAAGGATATGAAAATTTGGTATTTATTTTTGATTGTGTGTGTATGACCATGCATAATTGGCTGCACAAATATTATGAATACATAATGTATGTTAAATTTATTAAGCTACAAAACATTATACATGATCGGCCAAGGTAAATTATTTGAGTAAAGTATATCTTGATGGTACATTTCGGCTAGTATAAAATGTATATGGATGTCGTATGACTATGTTTAATTTGGGAAGTAAATTGTTTGATTTAGCTCAAGAGCCTAGAGGATCAAGTTGGATAAGGGAAAGGAAAAAAGTGATCGAAGAGCCGTCGTAATCGTTCGGCAACTTCCGAGGTAAGTTTTAAGTGATTAAACGTTGAGTAAATTCAATTATAAAGGGACATGATGAGTTGATTTAATAAGATATGATGTGGCCATGATATGTTCTAAGCTCAAATGGTAAGTTCTTAAGTGTTTGAGCTTGGGAATTCAAGGGTAATTTGAAATAGTCTGCTTAGGACAGCAACAGTAACGTGACTTTAGAAAATTACCATAAATTTATGGATTTGAATTAGAGGCTGAATGAGACATGAAATTAAAGCTTAATGAGTCTAGTTTCTTATAAAAGAAACCGTGTAAGCAAAGGAATTTCCGATAATGAGATACTTAAAGTTGTGTGAGACAGCGCAGAATGACACTGTAATCCTCTGTTCTGTTTTTAGAAAATCATTATAAATTGTACAAAAATGGTTATAAGATAAAATTTATATGCTTAGACTCCTTAATGAGTCTAGTTTCAAATGAAATCAAATACAACACATTTTGAATTCTGTAAAATGAGAAATTTGATTTGTAGTGAAGAGTGGTCAGATTAATCAAACAGTGAAACAGGAGAAACTTTAAGAAAAATCTGGTATTGATTGGCCAAACATAAAATTCTGGAAATTTTATGGATGGAAGATATACGAGTTTATATTCAGGAAAAATTAACGGAAAGTTATTTGGAGTTTTGTAGCTCCAGTTATAAATAATTTAGTGACTATTGCTCAGGAAAAACAGCTTGTGCTGAATTTGAGATTATGTTGTGAACCTTGATAAACTTGTTTTAGTTGCTCATAAGCTACTGATTAAACCCATACTTGAATTCTAAATCGTGATATTGTAAGTTTATGAGTATTCGAATATGAAATGATGATAAGGCCTAATGGCCGATGTGATGAATGTGAAAGTGTATATATATGTGATAAGGCCTAATGGCCGATGTGATGAATGTGAAAGTGTATATATATGTGATAGGGCCTAATGGCCGATGTGATGAATGTGAAAGTGTATATATGTGATAAGGCCTAATGGCCGATGTGATGAATGTGAAAGTGTATATATGTGATAGGGCCTAATGGCCGATGTGATGAATGTGAAAGTGTATATATGTGATAGGGCCTAATGGCCGATGTGATGAATGTGAAAGTGTATATATGTGATAGGGCCTAATGGCTGATGTGATGAATGTGAAAGTGTATATATGTGATAAGGCCTAATGGCCGATGTGATGAATGTGGAAGTGTATATATAAGTGACAGGGCCGAGTGGCCAACGTGATGGATGTGAAAGTGTATAAATGTGATAAGTCCCGAAGGGCATTTGTGTCAGTACTATATCCGGGTTAAAACCCCGCAGGCTTTATGCGAGAATATTATCACTGATTAGTGTCCTTAAGCTTCGTGCTTGTACTATATCCGAGCTCTAAAGACCCGATGACTACGTGTGGGGATTATGTCCGGGTAAGACTTCGTAATAAGAATTGCTTATAAATATATTCAATGCGAAAGGTTAAACAGGTATGTACTCCAAGTTTATATGTGAGCTTGATTTGCACTAAATCATAAGGTAGTTATGTGATGCATACGAGAGCAATCTATGAGACCATTCCTATGATTATGTGGCATCGGATCAGTGTGAGAGGTGATGTGAAATCATACGAGATATCTATGTCACATGAGCTCACTTTTATGTGAAAGTTTATCTGCTTATTGTATATGATGAGATGTGCATATTCGGTAAAGGGATGGTATGCCCGAAGGAAGAGTGAAATAAAAATACGAACAACTATGTTATAATTTGATTGTTATCTGTTGACACTGCTTAAAACTTACTAAGCATTGTAATGCTTACTCCGTTTACTCTGTTTCCTCTGTTTTATAGATCTCATTGCGAAGCTACAGGCTCGGGGATCGTCAGCAACTAGTCACACTATCACTATCCACTGTTTGGTACTGCTACATTTCGGATTGTCTTATGGCATGTATAAAATAGACTAGTGGCGGAAGAATATTTTGGTTAATGTATATAGCCATGCGAAAATGGCTTATATATATTTGAGCATAATGTTATAATCATTTGGTATGGAATGGTTAATCACTATCATAATTTGTGCTATTTATGCTAAAAGAGCTAGTTGAATAATGGAAACTATGAAATAGGTAAAGTCTACCTTAAAGGCAGATGCTGGTAGCAGCAGTGATGTAGATTTGGAAAATCACTAAAAATATTAGGATTTGAATTAAATAAGGAATAAATTATGTAAACGAACCTTGATGAATCTATTTTCATAGGAAAGTAACGAAACTATCATATGGACAGTATGTTAAGAGATATTCAGGTTCTCGTGAGACAGGGCCAGAACAGTTTCTGGATTCCCTGTTCCGACTTTGGAAATTCATTATAAATTAACCAGAGATAATTAGGAGTCATTACATATATGTATAGATTCCTCTCTGAGTCTAGTTTCTATAGAAACAAACGGCATCAGTATTGAATCTCTGTGCAGGGAGATATCCAAGTCGTAATGCACAAAGGTCAGTGTAGTCGATCCCTGTAACATGGGAGACTTTGACTAATAAACTGTACTAATTTGCCCGACCAAAAATTCTAGAAAAAAATATGTAGATTGGCATATGAGTATAGTTTCAGGGAAAATTTACGGAACTGGATTTCGAGTTTCAGAACTCAAGATATGATTTTCTAAGCGACTAGTACGCAGACTGGCAGCTTGTCTGGGAAATTTTTTTTTAAGTGGTTTGAAGTCTTTTACCACCTCGTGTTCGACTCCGGCGACGGCCTCGGGTTCGGGGTGTTACAACCTAGGTACATGCCACATTTACCAAAACGAAATATACATTAACAAGTTTCTGATAATACTCTAGAACGACATATTTTATGTACTAATTGCATGTTTATTTTGAGTATGATCCTACTAATTTGGGTTATTTTATGGTCTTTTATCTTTTAGGGACTAAATTAGAGGTAAAAGAAAATTTAAAGGCAAAAAGTGAAAATTTGAAGATATAATGGACCAACATGCAACATAGGGAAAAAGGTGGTGCCAAAAATGCAAGTATGGAAGACATAAGGGCAAAAGTGCAAATGAAGATATTTTTAGCACAAGACACTATTTAATGTTTTATTATATTAGGATAATTATTAAAGATAATTATTTAGATTTAAATTTAGGATTTACTTTTATTTATCTTTAATTATATTTATTTATTTGTATTTATCTTTTAGAATTTAATTAGGAATAGGCTAGGTTTCTTAGTACTATAAATTGGGGATGAAGTGACATAAATTTTGTCCATCTTTTGCTGTAAACATTCTCTCCCCCATAAATTTAGCCTTTTTGTTCTTCCCATATTTTCTTTCAATAAATATTACCTTTCCATTGTTTTTTGTATTTCCCAAAAAATCATGAGCCACTAAATCTAACGTAGCCGAAGGTTGTCGAAATTCCCCAAAAAGGCTCATGAGACTTAGAATCTGCGCTTAGCCTTCTCAAAAGGGTATTCATCACTTCTCCGCATTACGGGGCTGACGCTTCTGTCCATGTCCCTTAATAGGTGATCTTTTCAACTTGTACAAGGAACGCCCGCTTTGTACGTTTTGGGAAGGTTGCATAGTCAGTTCATTAGCTTTCTGCGTCAGAGGTTGACGAGTCCAAGAGACAAAATGGCATGGTATTCGCCATTGGGAAGTGATGATCTAGCATAAGATAGTCCCACAAAAGTGATTATTGGCTAGAGTCAAGTTTCGCCAAATCTTAAGTCTAAATTCTTGGAGCCAGTGGTCGTAGGCATCCTCTTCCACTATAACTGGCTTATTCTGCTTGAAAAGGGTCACTTAAAAGCCAAGGATCGAACCCAAGACGAATCGAGACAACCAAAGGCTGGAAATCCACCATAAGGAATCTTTTTCTCAACTTTATTTTTACTTTTAATTTCTAAAATTTCAATTCAACTTTTAATTTTGTTTTTATTTTATTTCACTCTCAGATCAAAACTTTGAAATTCTATTTTTTTTTATTTTTTCTAGGAACGCGGGTTTTCTTGGGCACGATTCTTTCCAGAATTTTGAGAAACAAGTATTTGTGCAATCCGGTCACTGAGGATTCGACCCTACTTCCCCTTTACTATTGTTTTTTATTATTTAATAGGGAATAGGATATTTTTGGTGCTCTCAATGATCGCATCAAATTTTGGCACCGTTGCCGACGACTGGCAACGTACTGATCTTGTTTTTTGTTTCTTATGACTAAATCTGTTCCAGGTACTTTGGCATTTGATTCAGAGATTGAAAAGACTGCGAGAGCTAATTGCAAGGAAACAAAGCTAAGGAAAAAGTAGTCAGCGGTGGTTGGGGCTCAAAGTAATCCACCGCCAGAAATTAGAATTGACGACGAAGCAGAGTTTAAGGTTAACGAAAACCCTACTCAAACATTTGAAAGTGAAAAAGTAGAAGTCGATTCACCAGAAGAAGTGCTTAATCCCAAGGTTAACGAAAACCCTAATTTAACACATCAACCAATGGCTCAAACGATTCGAAAACTGGCCGAAGCTCTGGCAGAACAACTGCCATTGTGCATTGCGTATCCTACTATGGATACTAATTTTGAATTGAATTCAGGCTTAATTCAGCTTTTTCCAACTTTTCATGGGTTGCAAAATGAAAATCCCCACAAACATCTGAAAGAGTTTCACATGATTTGCCTTAGTATGAAACCTCAGAGGGTAACTTAGGATCAAATCAAATTGCGCGCTTTTCCTTTCTCCCTAACAGATTCTGCTAGGGAATGGTTATTTTATTTACTTCCTGGATATATTACAACTTGGGCTGATCTTTCTCCTTTGTTTTTCAACAGGTTTTTTCCAGAATTGCGTGCAGCTAAGTTAAGAAGGGAGATTGTTGAAATAAGACAAAAAAATAGAGTCCCTTTACGATTATTGGGAGCAATTTAAGAAGTTGTGTGCAAGTTGCCCACAACATGGTATAACAGAGTAATCCCTTCTCCAATACTTTTACCAAGGCCTGAAACCCATGGAGATGAATATGGTAGACGCCGTTAGTGGAGGAGCGTTAGTCAACATGACTCCTCAGCAAGCAAGAGACTTGATCTCCACGATGGCTGCAAATTCTAAGCAATTTTGAGCCAATCCTGAACCCCTTAGAAGGGTTCATCAGCTAAGTAATTCCACAGTTGAGGATAGACTTGATAGACTTACTAATATTGTGAATTCTCTTGTTGCAGAAAAAGTAAAACCGACCCGAGTATGTGGAATATTTGCTACACCTAAACATACAACTGATGCATGTCTCAGTTTGTATTATGATACTATGGCTCATTTAGATGCTGTGAGATATTTCCTTAGGCCACCACAAAGGTGATATGACCCTTACACTAATACCTACAACCCAGGATGGAGGGACCACTCTAACTTGAGTTATGGGTCCAATCCACGATATAACCAGTCATACCAAAATCAGGTTCCACTACAACTACAAGATTCAGGTAATTCTCTAGAAACTTTGGTTAATAAATTAGTAGATAATGTCCTTGATTTCCAATAGCAAACTCTTAATTTCCAAAAAGAAACGAAGGCATCAATAAGAGAATTGACCACATCAATTGAGAAAATGAGTTCTCAAGGTAAGTCGCCATCACAAATAGAACTGAACCCGAGACAAAACGCAAATGCAGTGATGCTACGAAGTGGAAAGGTACTGGAACAAATTCCTGGCAAAAATCTTGGCCAAGAAAACGCCTAGGAAAATCCCGAAAATGATGAACAGGTTCGAGTGAAACCTCTATTGCTGAAAATCCAACCTCCATTTCCAGGACAATTAAATCAGTGTCCGAAAGGCAAAGAAGACAAGGAGATCCTCGAAACATTCAGAATTGTCAAGATCAATTTGCCACTGTTGGATGCCATCAGACAAATTCCGCGGTATGCCAAGTTCCTTAAAGAACTTTGCACCAACAAACGAAAATTAACAAGTAATGACAAGGTAAGTGTTGGTGAGAATGTATCTGCAGTGTTACAGTGAAAAATGCCAGCAAAATGCAAAGATAGGGGCATGTTTGCAATACCATGCAAAATAGACCATTTGGGAATTAAGAAGGCTATGTGTGATTTAGGGGCCTTAATAAATGTCATGCCTTATTCTATATATGAATCACTTAATGTAGGTTTTTTGAAAAAAATAGTACTTATCATTCAGTTGGCAGACAGGTCCATTATGCATCCTGAAAGAGTCCTTGAGGACATTCTGGTAAAAGTTAACGAACTTATTTTCCCTATAGATTTTTACGTGATAAAAATAGAGAAGGATAGCACCCTCAGATCTTTAGATCTCTTATTGGGTCGACCTTTCCTTAGTACTGGTAGCACCAAAATCGACGTTCGAAATGGAACTCTTACAATGGAATTTGATGGAGAGATCGTTAAGTTCAATGTCTACGATGCTATTAGTCATCCAAGTGAAATATTGAGTGTAAACCGTGTCGACATAATTGACTCTCTAGTAGAGGAGACTTTTGAGTCCATTTATAAAGATAAATCTGAATTTATAGTTGATGATTATGAATCTGTTAATAAGTTATTGTCTCATTCAAATACTGAACTTTTACCTTCTGTTATGTAGGCTCTAGATTTGGAATTAAAGCCGCTTCCCAAACATCTTAAGTATGCGTTTCTGGGGAAAGGTAATACTCTACCGATTATAGTTTCCAATAAACTCTCTAAGCTTGAAGAAGAAAGTTTGATCTAGGTACTACAAAAACATAAGGAGGCGAATGGATGGACCATTGCCAATTTAAAAGGGATAAGCCCTTTGGCATGCACACACAGAATCTACTTTCAGGAAAACACTAAGCCAAAACGAGAGGCGCAAAGATGGTTGAATCAGAATATGATAGAGGTAGTAAAAAAGGAGATAATCAAGCTGCTGGATGCTGACATAATCTACCCCATTTCAGACAGTAGATGGGTAAGTCTGGTACAAGTCGTGCCCAAGAAAACGGGCGTGACAGTAAAGAAAAATGCTGAAGGTGACTTGGTACCAACTCAAATGCAAAATGGGTGGCTTGTCTGCATTAATTATAGGAAGTTGAATTCTTACACTGGAAAAGACCATTTCCCTCTTCCTTTTATAAATCAAATGCTTGAGCGATTAGCTAGTAAAACTCACTTTTGTTGTCTTGATGGATACTCAGGTTTCTTCCAAATTCTAGTTGCACTAGAGGACCAGAAAAATACCACTTTTACATGCCCATTCAGCACATACAGAAGGATGGCATTTGGACTCTGCAACACATCGGCCACCTTCTAGAGATGCAAGATGAGTATATTTTCTGAATATGTGGAAAAAATTATTGAATTTTTTATGGATGATTTTACTATGCATGGGAATTGTTTTCATGAATGCCTTAAAAATCTCACGATAATTTCAAATAGGTGCATAGAATTTAATCTTGTCTTGAATTATGAAAAGTGCCATTTTATTGTAGACAAAAGTTTGATTCTAGGTCATATAGTTTTAGCTAAGGGAATTAAGGTTGATAAGGCCAAAACTGACATTATAAATTTTTTGCCATGTCCCTCTACTGTAAGGTAGATGCATTCTTTCCTTGGCCATGTAGGATTTTACAGGCATTTTATAAGGAACATCTCCAAAGTAGCTGAACCGTTGTGTGAGTTATTGCAGAAAGATAAGAAATTCGAGTTCGGCACAAAATGCAAGGAGGCATTTGATACACTCAAGCAAATGTTGGTGTCCGCTCCTATAGTACAAGCACCAGATTGGAACTACCCTTTTGAAATTATGTGCGATGGAAGCAAACGTAGTGTGAGGGCTGTGTTAGGGCAAAAGATAGACAAAAGGTCTCATGTCATTTGCTATGCCTCAAAAACCTGAGATACTGCACAAAGCAACTACACCACCACAAAAAAAGAACTCTTAGTTATTGTATTTACTTTGGATAAATTTCGATCATATTTATTGGGTTCTAAGGTGATTGTTTTTTTTATCATGTAGCTTTCAGGTACTTGACCGCAAAGAAGGAAGCAAAGCCAAGGCTCATTAGATGGATTTTGTTGCTCCAAGAATTTGACATCGAGATTCGTGACAAAAAGGGGTGCGAAAACTTGGTAGCCGACCACTTGAGTAGGTTAAAACTGCCTGATGACGACACTCCTATAAAAGATGAGTTCCCTGATGAGAGTTTATTTTCAACAGAGGCTCATTACCCATGGTATGCAGATATAGTAAATCTCTTACCCACAGGATCGCTGCCTACTGAGTTAGCACGCTCCGTGAAAGACAAGCTTAGAAGGGAAGCTCGATATTACATTTGGGACGACCCATGCTTGGGGAAACACTATTCAGATCATAATAAGACGATGTGTTCTAGAAACTGAGATAACCTCTATCCTTACTTTTTGTCATACAGAAGCTTGCGGAGGTCACTTTGGCCCTAAATGGACTGCTCACAAGGTATTAGATTGTGGGCTATATTAGCCCACAATTTTTCAAAACGCATATAATTTCTGTAATTCTTGCGATAAATGCCAACGCGCAGGTAACATCACTAAACGAAATCAAATGCCCCTATCCCCGATTCATGTATGTGAGATTTTTTTATGTATGGGGCATTGATTTCATGGGCCCAATTATTTCCTCACTTAGAAACGTTTATATAATCCTTGCAGTAGACTATATTTCTAAGTGGATAGAAGCAAAGTCTACTCGAAATGACAATGCTAAAACTGTGTAGAGTTTCTAAAGCGAACTATTTTTTCTAGGTTTGGCACACCTCGTGCTTTGATTAGTGATCATGACACCCACTTTTGCAATAAAGTCATGGAGGCACTCATGAAAAAATATGGAGTTCATCATCGTGTATCGATAGCCTACCATCCCCAAACGAATGGCCTAGCAGAGGTTTCGAACAGGGAGATCAAGCCTATTTTGGAGAAAACAGTCATGTAACACCCTGAATTTGGGCCTAGAAGTTTTGGGCCTTGAGAATGGGAGCGGTTGAAGGCAGCTTATAATATTCTGTTGTGCATGCAAATTTCGTTAATGAAGGCTTGTTTTAGTGGTTAAGTGTGTTGAGAAGTGTTGGAGAAGTCCTGGGTTTAAACCTAGACTCTAGCAAAAAATTTGGTTTAAGGTGAATCAAACCTTGGGTGTAGTAGGTAGGCCTTAAGAATATTGTTAGAGAAATTGTGACACAAAAAAAGCCTTGTGGCTTAGTGGCAAGTGGCGTGTGGAGCATTTGAGGGGAGGCATGGGTTCGAATCCCATGGCAAGCAAAGAGCATTTATTTTGCTAACAAGGTTTAAAAAGGGTATAAGTTTTTAATTATTAAGAAGGGTTTTTAATGGAAACATGGTTTTCGAAAAACACTTCAATGTGACACGCCAAGTTCGAGCCAAACTTCCAGGCCGGGTTTGGGGTGTTACATTTAGTGGTATCAGAGCCTGGGTTGCAACAACTCGGCTGTGGATTGGGTTTTCAAAGGTTGAATTTTAGAAAATTATTTTCAACCACGTGGTCTGTTTGAAGTATTTCTCTTAAAAAGTGTGGCACACCGAGTCTCCGGCGCCGAATCCGTAAGTCTTCTGAATACTTTTGTCTATTTAGAAATTGAAATACTATGGATTCCTTAGATATTGGTCTGAATTTAAATTTGGTATTTATTTTATGTGGATGTGATGTTTGGATATAGAAATTGTATACATGTGTGATAAATATGTGTCTGCTTCAGTGAATAAGTGTTGTATGTATGAGATGTTTCAAGTTCTAGTTGAAGTGTGATAGTGATAGTAGGATCAGAGTGCGTAGCGGTAGCGTAGTGGGGTAGATGTTACACGACTACACTCTTAGATGGAAATTTCGAGGACGAAATTTCTTTAAGGGAGGTAGAGTTGTAATACCCTGAATTTGGGCCTAGAAGTTTTGGGCCTTGAGCATGGGAGCGGTTGAAGGTAGCTTATAATATTCTGTTGTGCATGCAAATTTCGTTAATGAAGGCTTGTTTTAGTGGTTAAGTGTGTTGAGAAGTGTTGGAGAAGTCCTGGGTTTAAACTTGGACTCTAGCAAAAATTTTGGTTTAAGGTGAATCAAACCCTGGGTGTAGTAGGTAGGCCTTAAGAATATTGTTGGAGAAATTGTGACACAAAAAAAGCCTTGTGGCTTAGTGGCAAGTGGCGTGTGGAGCATTTGAGGGGAGGCATGGGTTCGAATCGCATGCAAGCAAAGAGCATTTATTTTGCTAACAAGGTTTAAAAAGGGTATAAGTTTTTAATTATTAAGAAGGGTTTTTAATGGAAACATGGTTTTCGAAAAACACTTCAATGTGACACGCCAAGTTCAAGCCAAACTTCCAGGCCGGGTTTGGGGTGTTACAAGTCAAGCCGAACCGAAAAGAGTGGAGTCTTCGGCTTAATGACTCACTTTGGGCCTATCGAACAGCGTATAAAGGACCAATTGACATGACCCTATATCTGCTTGTTTTTGGCAAAGCTTACCATCTTCTGGTTGAATTAGAACATAAAGCCTATTGGGCCATTTGACAATGTAACATGGAGTTAGAACCTGTAGGGAAGGAAAATAAATTAGACAATCAAGAATTGAAGGAAATTCGTAATGATGCCTACGAGAATCTCGCATTTATAAAGACAAGACAAAGTTATTTCATGATAAGAAAATAGCTATGAAGCATTTTTAGGTAGAACAAAAAGTTTTACTTTATAACTCCATATTAAAATTGTTCCTAGGAAAGCTTCGATCTCGATGGCAAGGACCTTTTATTGTGACCTAAGTATTTACACGTGGTGCGGTTGAGATAGAAATTGAAGAATCAGGGAAGCGATTCATAGTCAATGGCCAATGGTTGAAGCCATTTTACGAGAATTTTCTGGCCCACACGGTCGAAAAAATTCAGTTAGAGCCACCATAATCCCATTCACGGCGTTAAGCTAACGACGTTAAACAAGCGCTTGTTGGGAGGCAACCCAATTTTTGTTTCTCTTTATGTTTCTCTTTATTTTTTTTATTTTAATTATTTATTATTTTATCTTAATTATTTATTATTTAATTATTTATTTTATTTTGGTTATTAATAAAAATTCTCTTCTTCTGTCTAGGTAAACCGAGGGTAGAAATAGGGAGCACAAAGAGAAAAGATAAAACCTACAGCCAAATAGTAATTACACAATTGTTATTTTCTTTCCATGGTTCTAATGCTCCTACTTCAGATTTGCATGTTGCTTGTCAAGCTGATCCTTTGGATGCTCGATGCCTCGACTCGATGGGACTGCTTCTTGGCATTACATCCTCCTTCCATTTTGTCCCTCCAGGCGTTCGCTCTGGATCGGCTGAATGAGTCTTTCGACAGCAAAATCAGAATGAAATACCCACTCAAGCCCAACCTTCGATGACCATTGAGCAATGATTAGAACGCATCGAGGCTCGACTCAACGCTTTTGGCCAACAGCTAGCCGAAGTCATTACCATTATGCGCGAATGACAGTAACTACATGGGGAGTTCTTCTAAACTTTTCTTCTGACTATTTATTTATTTATTCCACATCGAGGACTATGTGTTTGAAGTAGGGGGAGGCATTCCTCATTATTTCTGTCATTTTAGATGCTGATTTTTTTATTGTTGCTGCTGCTTTGGTCGTTGTTGTCCATCGAAATTTTTTTAAGAATATTCTGCCTCTTTTCATGCCCAAGAATTTGACCACGACTTGCTCGCTGTTTGACCCACATGCATGATTTTGTCCATTGAGTTAGTTATGATTTTGCCTATTTGATTGCATCTCCATTGTTTTATTTCTTTTAGGCTGAATAATTATGATTAATAGAGTTAACCCTAATTTGCTTTTAGTAAATTTTATTAAGTCTAAATGAAAAAAGGACACTTAATATAATTGCATGCTTAAAATATGTTCATGACTATTAAGGTGGTTGCTGAAACTTATTTTTGACACTTGATTGTTGCTCTTAAGTCCTCCAAAATTAAAATTATGTTTAAAGATAATAATGTTTCCGTGGTTATGAGTACAGCTTAAGACGTGACTAGTTGAGTAACCGGGGTTGGGTGCTTAGGTTGTCATCCTATTTCACATCAAAAGGTTGTGTGATGTGTTAGGTAAAACTCCGCTAACCGAAATTAATTTTTAAGAATATGTTAGGCTGAGTAACCGGGGTGAGGTGCTTGGCTGTCATCTCTCTTCACGTCAAAAGGTTTGATATGTTCTTAAGAAAAATAAAAATAAGGAGTATGTTGGGCTGAGTAACTGGGGTGGAGTGCTTGGCTGTCATATCTCTTCGCATCAAAAGGTTCAATATATTCCTAAGTAAAAATAAATAAATTAAATTAAATTAAAAAGAAAAAAATGAGAAAAATGAAAAAAAAGACATATTAATAAAGTGTAGGGACTAAAGGTAGAAACGAATAAGGTGTCTTGATAGGTTTGGTAAATTACCTAATTTTCATGAAATAATCCAAGTCGATCTTAATTTTTGTGTGTGTTAATTGGAATACTTTTTCAATTTTACTTTAAGCAAGCTAAGGGTTCTCTTTATTTTTCATATGCATTTTGACTAATTTTTACAAAACTTTGGAGTAGTATTTCTTTCATGGCAGGATTTAATTTTCACAGTGGACACGAACCATACTTGAGGGCAAGCATGGGCTAAGTAGGGGGAATTTGATAATACTCTAGAACGACATATTTTATATGCTAATTACATATTTATTTTGAGTATGATCCTACTAATTTGGGTTATTTTATGGTCTTTTATCTTTTAGGGACTAAATTGGAGGCAAAAGGAAATTTGAAGGCAAAAAGTGAAAATTTGAAGATATAATGGGCCAACATGCAACATAGGGAAAAAACTGGTGCCAAAAATGCAAGTATGGAAGACATAAGGGCAAAAGTGCAAAAGAAGAGATTTTTTAGCACAAGACTTTATTTATTGTTTTATTATATTACGATAATTATTAAAGATAATTTTTTAGATTTAAATTTAGGATTTATTTTTATTTATCTTTAATTATCTTTATTTATTTGTATTTATCTTTTAGAATTTAATTAGGAATAGGCTAGGTTTCTTAGTACTATAAATAGGGGATGAAGTGACACAAATTTTGTCCATCTTTTGCTGTTAACACTCTCTCCCCCATAAATTTAACCTTTTTGTTCTTCCCATATTTTCTTTCAATAAAAATTCTCTTTCCATTATTTTTTGTTTTTTCCTAAAAATCATGAGCCACTAAATCTAATCTAGCTGAAGGTTGTCAAAATTCCCCAAAAAGGTTCATGAGGCTTAGAATCCGCGCTTAGCCTTCTCAATAGGATATTCATCACTTCTCCGCATTACGAGGCTGATGCTTCCATCCATGTCCCTTAATAGGTAATCTTTTCAACTTGTCCAAGGAACAGCCACTTTGTACGTTTTAGGAAGGTTGCACAGTAAGTTCGTTGGCTTTCTGCGTAAGATGTTGACGAGTCCAAAAGACAAAATGGCATGATATTCACCATTGGGAAGTGATGATCTAGCAAAAGATAGTCCAACAAAAGTGATTATTGGTTAGAGTCAGGTTTCGCCAAATCTTAAGTCTAAATTCTTGGAGCTAGTGGCCGTAGGCGTCTTCTTCCATTATAACTGGCTTATTCTGTAATAGCCCGATTTAGACCCTAGTCGGAACAGTGGTTTTAGGACCATGAATCTGAGTCTGAAAAATATTTAAATATTATTTTCTGTGTTTATTATATGTGAATTTGCATGTGTGAAAATTTCGTATGAAAGAATTGATCGTTTGTGTGCTTAATTTAATAAAAGGACTTAATCGCATAAATTGAAAACTTATAGTTTAAAGCCTAAGGGCTGAATTGTTAATGGCTTTTTTAAATTGGAGTATTTATGTTGTAAATAAACCATAAATATTTGTGATGGACGGTAGTGCCCATGTTTATAATTGTTTCATATTTTATTATAAAGGACAAATAAGTAATTAAGTTATAAGTTAACACATATTATAATAAAACATAAAATAAATTTATATTCATTTCATTCTCTCATCACCGAAACTAAATAAAAGAAAAATAAACAAAAGCTTTGTGATATTCGACCATTCTCAAGCTTGATTCAAGGTTAGTTTGGTTTTGGTTTTTCATAATTTTTACGTTTTTGAGATCGTTGCTTCGAGTACTATTCGGCCCGTGCTTGAATTTTTTATTTTGATGAATATTTTAAGTTATGCCATTGATGAGAGCTTGTGATTTTTGTTGTTCGATGATGAAGTATGGAAGATATGTTTTAGATTAACATGTTTTGTATTGGAGTTTTTGATGATTTTGAGTAATTAGGACTAAATTGA
This sequence comes from Gossypium hirsutum, assembly GCF_007990345.1. Classification (NCBI taxonomy): domain Eukaryota; kingdom Viridiplantae; phylum Streptophyta; class Magnoliopsida; order Malvales; family Malvaceae; genus Gossypium; species Gossypium hirsutum. Next base: position 44,438,953 of record NC_053432.1, read on the forward strand.
AAAGATAATAATTTGAGGGACTAAAATGTGAGATAAATGAAATTTATGAACTAGTATGAACACTAGGAACATTTGGCCAAACATGGGTATCTCGAGATTTTGCATATTTTGTGTTTTTTGCAATAGTGACTAAATTGTAAAAAGTGTAAATATCATGGATAAAATGGTAATTTTCCATTTTTTGTGTATTTGGATTAAATTTAATGAAAATATGTTTGAATGAGCGTAATTTTCATATGTTTAGATTAAGAACCAAAGAAATCAGATTTGGATCAGGGGAAAACGAAAGTTGTCGACTAGCTGTCCCGTTCCGGTTTTTCATCGTCCGAGGTAAGTTTATAAGCAAATAAATGTTGTTAACTTTGAATAAATACTAGATTTATATGATAAATTGAATTGTGTAAAAATATATACATGAAAGCCGAATTTGAATATACTTGGAAGTTATATGTAAAAGCTCAATTCGATTAAGTTACAACGTCCGAAAGCCTGTTTGAACCATAGGATTTTAATATATATTTTCGAGTAAGACCACATCTGGGACGTTGGCATCGATATATGTGTTTTCATGTAAGACCAGTCTGAGAGGTTGGCATCGATATATGTGGCTACGTGTAAGATCATTTCTAGGACATTGGCATCGTATTAGATTCGAGTAAGACCCTGTCTGGGACAGTGGCATCAATATGAGATAGCATGTAAGACCACGTCTTGGATGTTGGAATTGTATGACATATGTGATTATCCGAGTATCTTATTCAAATCCGAATGGTTCAACGGGAAATGATAAATCACGTATGAATGTGAAATCAGGTTAAAGTGAACAGGTACATAAAAAATTATTTGCCTACTTGAAATTAAGGTAAGTTGGTTATTGATATGTGATATAAGTTATAACGATGCTAATGGTGATGTTTGTGTATATAAGAAGCTATATGTGATTTAATGAATAAGTATGTGATATTGAAATTTTACTTATATATATATATAATCGGTTATGTAATGATATTGTGGCTTTGAATTAAATGATTTTTGATGATGGATATATGTCTTTATATTCGGTCAAGATAAGGTTATATATGAAAGTATATAATGTTTATGAAATTGCAAGTTTGATACTAAATGGAATTAAGAATTATGTATTAATTTAGTTAAATTGATTTCATAATGCTTTTGAGTTGTTTATTTGCTTAAGGCTTACTAAGCTAAGTTGGCTTACTAAGCTAAGTTAGCTTACTTTGTGTGTATATATTTGTCTTTGTTTTATGTATTTTTGGAGATCGTTACATGCTCGGGGATCATCAGTAAAGTCAATCGCACTATTGTTTATTCTCGGTACTTTTAAAGGTTTTAAATTTGAACTTATGGCATGTATATGCTATATTATCTTATGTACATATATGATTTTGATATGTATATATGTTTAAAAGCCATGCAAAAATGGCTTGCTCATTTGTTAAATATGGATTTAAAGTTTGATTAAATGATGTTGTTGAAATTTTGGATGTGTTTGGCATATTCGGTTATGATATATATGTGTATTGTTAGATGTGATTATTGCTTGTAGTGGTTGGTGAAAGATGAATGGCTTTTGAATTTGATTATGAGATGTGGTATAAATATTGTTTGTCTTGAGTGATGTTTATATATATATTTGATATTTGAGATGTGAATTGGACTTATAAATGTATATGATTTGATATGTTTGGAAAGGTGTATCACTTATTGTGGTTAACACTTGTATATAGATTGGTGATTCAGTTTGCTTATTGAAATGGAATAGATTTTGATAAATATTTGGTTAACTTGTGTCAATGAATTATATATTTAAAAGTTGATTTGGTCAAGTTATGTGTAATGTTATAAATATATAGATCACGAAAGTTGGTATTCGACAATTAGGATGGAAATTTGATTGTTATTTGTCAGGTGATATTTGCTAATTGAATAATAGAAATTTGTTTAGTAAAGAAATGGTCATTGAATGATACACACGTATTAGGCATGATCATATTTGGTTAATGCTTATAAAAGTGACCAAATGAATAGTGATTTTAGTATTATAAGATGTTAATGGTTTGCATGCTAATTTGGTTTTTGTGCCCTTTGATATTTCATGCTTATAATAATTTATACAAATTATCTTATAAGGATTTTGATATGCGTATATGTTTTATGTCGAAAAGGTTATAGTCGACATTATTTGTTTACGATTTAATTTCAGATACAAGTTGATTAATATGTTATAAATTGTTTCTTAAAAAGCATAAATTGATTATTTAAGTTTATTAATGATTTGAATTTGAATTATGTGTTTGAGTATATTTGTGATTGCCTAAAAGCTATGTCTCTTCTAGTAATATCTTGTAACCTATTCCGGTTACGGATACAGGTTAGGGTGTTACATATTCTGCTTGAAAAAGGTCATTTAAAAGCCAAGGATCAAACTCAAGGTGAATCGAGACAACCGGAGGCTAGAAATCCACCATAAGAAATCTTTTTCTCAACTTTATTTTTACTTTTAATTTCTAAAATTTCAATTCAACTTTTAATTTCGTTTTTATTTTTTCACTCCTAGATCAAAACTTTGAAATTCTATTTTTTTTTCTAGGAGCGCAGGTTTTCTTGGGCATGATCCTGCCCAAGATTTCGAGAAACAAGCATTCATGCAATCCGGTCCCTGAGGATTCAACCCTACTGCGCCTTTACTATTCTTTTTCATTGTTTAATAGAGAATAGGATATTTTTGGTGCTTTCAATGACCACATCAGTTTTTGAGGTCGAGATCGGCTTTGGATGCTAAACCGCAATGTTCGTCTTCTACTAACCTGCGCACAGAAACAACCGTACGCTGAGTATGGTTATACTTAGTAGTGTTACTATAATTCAAATTATTAAAGTAAAGTAACAAATAAACATATCAAGTTATATAACAATTAATTCATAAATAAACTATTTCATATTTAACTTTCATTTCTCAACAATAGCAACTCAATTTGGCTATTCATCGATTTAATATCATATAACATCTTATTCATTAATCTTTGATTCATTCTTTTCATTCTCATTTCTCAATTTCAATTCACTTTCCATTTCATGAACAAAGTCGATCATTTTCATTCATTTTTTTATTTCATTTATTTGCCCCTATTAACAAGACTCAAACTTTGACATATACACGGATCCAACCAAACACACCAGAATGGCACCCAGTGCCTTATTGGATAGTTCGAACCAATAATTGATACCCAGTGTCTCATCGACCAAGCCGAAGTAAGTTGGTACCCAGTGCCTCATCAAATCTATCCGAAGTAATATAGTGACACCCAGTGTCTCATCGACTCGAGAGCGAAATTTCCCTGAACACTTCCAATCCTATGGCATGCCAACTATATCCGACTCAGCCCGACTAGTTAATAGGGTTTTCGATTCACTTTTCAACAACAATCAATATTCAATATTCAATTATCACAAAATTCACATAAATCTCAATTCAATATTTTCACATTTTCAATTCAATTATTTTCCACCTTTCAACCAATATTCAATTCACAAATTTACACATTTTCGCAACTCAATATATTTTTATTCAATTTAATACCAGTCACAATTCGATTCAAATTCACTTTCTGCTTTCAATCAATATACAATTCAAATACCAATTCATATCAATTATTCAATTTAATTCCCACTCATCTCAATAATAATAATACTTACCTCATATTTCATTTACCATACACATAAATTAAAATTTAACATTTAATAATAAATAATTTGAATTATAGTAATACAAACCAGAATTTCTCCTAAGTTACTCTCCAGTAATCTTTTCCTTGCCCTTCTGAGCCGATGTCTCCGGTTCGATGTTAGCTACGAAAATTAAAATAATTTACAATTATCAATATAAAAATCAATTCACATCAATTACTCTAAATTTTCTATCCAACTTTTGTCTCAATTTCAATTTAACCCCTAACAAAAATCATTTATATTTCCATCTCAATTCATATCTTATTTCTATTCAATTTTCAACCAAACTTAAACTTAACTCTCTAATTTTTATCATAAATTCCTAATCTCAAATTATTTGCAATTTAGTCGCTATTACACAAAATTTATAGGCCATTCTACAATTTAATCCTTCTCCCACTTTTAACTTGAAATTCTATTAATTCAATCCCAAATTCACACTTTTACTCAACAAAATTAGTGTCTAAAAATCTAATAATTTCCAAAATTTTAGCATATACTTAGTAGTATTTTGTTCTAAGATCATAAAAACTCAAAAATTTTAAGAAAATGATTTAGATTGACTTACCAATTTAATTTGGAACCTTTAAAACCTTATTTTCCTTATTCTTTCTTTTCTCTCTTCTTTCCTTTCTTTTTCTTTCTGTTTTGTCCCTGCTTAATGTTTTGTTTCTCTCTTTCTTTTATTTCATTTACTTTATATATATATATAATATAATAATATATAATAATAATTTCTTATATTATAAGTAATTATACAATTGTATTACAGATGTATGTATTTAATTTATTACACATGTATTTTATAGTTACCATACAATTTTCAAAATCTTTGATTTATTTTATAATATAATATTATAATATAATTAATATAATTTACAATATAATAATATAATAATATAATCTAATTAAATAATATATTTATAAAAAAAATCTAAGATTGTTATCAACATATGCCGCCTCATTTAATACATTAGGTATAATTGCCTATTTGGTCCTTTTTATTTTATTTTAATCTACAATTAAACTTTCATACTTTATTCAATTTAGTCCTTTTTGCTAATTACTCCTAATTAAGTTGAATTTACCTAACTAAAACCTAATTAAACACACAACTAGCTTTATAAATATTTTTAATAAATATTTACGAACCCGTTTCACTAAAATGAAGGCCCGATAATGTACTTTTCTAGTGCTGTGAATTTTAGGTCATTACATATAGGCACTCGTCCAATCTCAACCAAGCAGAAATCATACCATTTTAATATCAACAACAACAAGTCTCACATGTATCACAAAATGCTATTGCATTTTATACCAAATTCACATTCCTAATCCAACTACTTAGACACTTTCAAACATACATCAATTTATCTAAACTCACAAGCATATTTATTATTAATTCATCAACCAATTGGCATCCACAATACCTATTGTCATCAAACATAACATATCTATCATCTAACACTTAATCAAAGACATATGCGCATATGTATACATGATCAACTATACCAAAAATAAGCAAACTTTTATGGCTAAATACAAAACCAAACTTTAGACATTTACAAGCCAACACAAATGGCCAAATTCATTACCAGCACTTATAACAAAATGACCAAAGCTCCTATACGTGCCATATACTCAAAATTCTAAAATTTAAAAGTACCAAAGTGATAGTAGGATAGTGTGATGAAGTCTCCGTCAATTCCCGAATCCGAGTTAGCTTTGAAATCACTATAAAACACAGAAAAACAAACGATTTAAGCTATAAAGCTTAGTAAGCTCGTATGAATTAATAAGCAAACTCGCCATTTATTCACAATCAAATAATATAAATATAATATGCTACAAAACCTTCAAATCAAAGTGTTAACTTGTATTCAATCACAAATATAACCATGAACTTAACTTCCATAAATATGATGCTCACATAGTTTCTGTACATACCTGTACTATTATGAATCTAATCTCACCATTTCATATATTTGATATACCCGTTGAACCATTTGGAATAGTATCGGATACTTAGGAATCTTGTATAATAAGTGGTAATAAAAATATAGCCGAAGCTATCTCAATAATCTTTCACCTGAAGTGCCAATATATATATAGCTGAAGCTATCTTGATAAAGCACACGATGTGTCAATTCATAGCCGAAGCTATCTCAATAACTACCCCTAATGACATGTCATTCGTATCCTAACCTATTCCTAAGGTTCACCCAGGATTTTCAATGATGAATCTTCGTCGAATAAGTCCGCAATGTCGTATTCACAATTTATGCAATATTAAAGCATTTAAAATACAATTAAAATAAAGCTTATTACATACGAACTTACCTCGGATACAAAAAGGGCAAAACGAGTCGATAAATCCAAAACCTTATTCTTTCCTCGACTAAGTCCATATTTCACTTTTTTTGATCTATATAATATCAAATTTAGCTTATTTAATAATCTCTCTATTCAATTTAATCCAAAATACACTTTAAAGCTGCTTTACACATTTGCCCCTAATATTTTACATTTTTACAATTTAGTCATTATTTCATTAAATTACAAATTCTTGCAATTCAACCACAACCCATACTAGAAAATTTTTAATTAGGTCCCTAGCAGCCCATATTTTTCATTTATTTCATATTTTAAGCACAAAGTTTCCACATTTTACAATTTAATCCCTAATTTGCATTTTCACTAAAATCAATTAACAAAACTTGTATAACTATCATCAAACATTCATCATCTATCATCAATGATTAAAGCTCATACATATTCATCAATGGAAACATCCTAAACCTTTAATATTTTTGCAAATTAGTCCCTGGGCTAGCTAGACCTAGTGCAACGATCCCAAAAACATAGAAATCATTAAAAACCGAATCAAAAATGACTTATATGCACTAGGAGAAGTGACCGAATACTTCAAGCTATTCCCATGGCTTTTCTTAGGTTAAAAATTGGTGGAGAAGATGAATGAAATTAAATTTACCTTTAATTACCAATTTACACTATTAACCTTTAAAATTAATTCAAATTACAATAATGCCAAGCCATTAACATCCACTATCTAATAAATGGGCTAATTACCACTTAAGGACCTCCACTTTAAATTTCATTAGCTATTAGACACCTTTAGCTATTAGAACTCAAATTTTTCACTTTATGCGATTTAGTCCTTTTTATCAAATTGAGCATTTAAACGATAAAATTTCTCAAAAAAAAATTCACACAATCACAATATCATGCTGTAAGCATTAAAATAATAATAAAATAATTATTTTGACCTCAGATTTTTGGTTTCAAAAACACTATTCTGATTTGACTAAAAACTAGCTATTACAATTTCCAGGTCTTCTACCTCTGTTAGAATTGGCCACCAATTTCTCATTATGCTATTTAATAGGCTCTTTTAGACTTGGACACTATCTTTTAAAATGGTCTAAAGATCCATAATTAAAGCACGTCCCATCATTAACTCTACAGACACTAAGTGAAACCGTCCATGTTGCTTGCACTCTATTCTATTTGTATTCTTCACATTTCCCACACTAGCTATTGAAGGAGTCGGAGTTTTCTTGCTACTCTATCTTGGCTGATCTCTTCCAGAAAACCCTGACAGTTTAACACCCCTAACCCACCCATCATTAGATCAGGGTTTTAGAGTATGACCAAAACATTCAGGACATTTTATAGATAATTCTTATAAATTAATATTTATTTATCGAGATCATTCAAACGTCCCTTAATTAGACCCTCGAGGTCCAATACGAGCATTAGAATCACGTCGGGACTTAATAAAAAACTTATAAAAATTTTTGCGACATTTCAAAAATTTTCCAAAGTTGTAGGGTTCACACGCCCTTGAGGTCAGGCCGTATACTACACATGCCCGTGTCCTTAACCCGTGTAACTCTCTAACTTTTAAGGCATGAAGAAATTGAAGTCACACGGCCAAGTCACATGCCCATGTGCTAGACTGTTTGGCAAATTTTATTTTTAAAATTTAGGTGCAGTTTACACACGGCCGTGTAACACGTCCGTGTCCAGGGCCGTATAACACGTCCGTGTCTAGGGCCGTGTCAACCACACGATTGAGACATACGCCCGTGTCTCTACCCGTGTGCCCAATTCTGAGCATTCTATTTCTCATTCTTAAGATGCAGGGTACACACGGCTAGACCACATGCCCATGAGACAAGTCGTGTGTCACACACGGCCAAGATACATGCCCGTGTGGACAAAATAAGGTTATTTCCTAGCCTTATTTGTCACCCAAAACTTACGATTTTCCTGCACCAAAACTCACAAGCATATATCCACCAATCCAACATCATATTGACATAAAATTTGCCATCAATCATGTAGTATTATCTCATGTATCAAAGGATATAAAGTTACTATTAACATAAACTTATATGCTAACATAATTCCAACAAACTAGCACATAATGAGCACTTATATGATTACCAAAATATTACTTCAAGAAAATCCAAACTTAGACCATCACTAGCCACTCCAGTGGCTAGTTTACAAAACAACCATTACGAGCCATCATTGGCCAAATAAGCTTATACATGCCATTATACTAAAACGAGAATTCTATTTGTACCAAAATAAGATAGTGGATAGTGTGATGACTGCTCTGACTGACTTCCAACCTTCGCGAGCTTTTGAGCACTATAAAACAGGGAAAATTAAACGGAGTAAGCAATTTTATGCTTAGTAAGTTCGTATAATGGAAAAGAAACTTGCCGGTCATATTTATTAATACAAGAAAACACAATTATATACTCCATCAATTTGGGTAAGTTACCTAAACACATCCACTTATCCAAACAAGTTAGTCACATAATCTTACATGAATATCAAGTAAACATAGATGAGCTCATCACATTACAAGCTTCCATTAATTTCACCTTTCCACACTTCAAGGATATTTTTCATCGAACTATTGAAATCTCAATGGATGTTTAGGTAATATACACATGTGCGAAAGTACCCATTAGGGTACATAATAAAAGGCACGCTCTTGAGCCATACATTTTACATAGGATTACCAGTCTAGGCTAAATCCTATCTGTAGCAAATGCTCCAAAGAGCTTAATATGGATTACCCATCCAGGCTAAATCCTATTATAACCTAAACTCAAGAGGTTTACATTAGATTTACCCGTCCGGGCTAAATTCTATTTGCAACACATGCATTATTATTATTAACCCACCGTAACATGATAATTTGTCCATATTACACAACTTAAGACTATTTCATTATGTATATATCATCTCACACATATCAACACAATCATACAATTCAATTCAAGCATATTAATATACATTTTTAAGTTACATGAACTTACCTTGAAAATGGTTCGTATTTGAATGTTAACTAATCCGAAATCTTTTGCTTTCCTCGATCTAGTTCCATAGTTGGTCTTTCCAGATCTATATGGATAAATTTAACTATTAATCTATCACATTTCATTTACATTTGCATTCTATTACAACCTAGGTAAAATTACCATTTTGCCCTTATCTTTTTTAAAAATTCTGATTTCATCCCTATGCCCGAAAAATGAAATTTATGAAATTTTACCCTCTTTCCAAGCCTAGCCAGAATTTGTATATCACACTTAAAGCACATACATTTCACAAATTTTAGAATTTTCCATGGGTTTTATAACTTTTTCATTTTAGTCCCTAAATCAAGTTTTCATTAAAAATTACTTTGTAAAAGTTGTTTATCTATGAATAAATTTTTGTTTTCTACCATAAATTTATAATTTTTAGCATATTCATCCATGACCCAAATTTCATACATTGATATATTTTCAAATAAATCCCCTAAATAGAAAGATTAGGCTATCCTGATTCCAAAAATATAGAAATTACTAAAAACGGGACTTGATTTCATACCTTATTAAGCTTGAAAAGTTTTCTTCTTCTCTCCGAGGGCTTTCATAGAAAAATTGGGGAAGATGATATCAAATTAGATGATTTTTTCTTTTTAATTAATTATCATCTAATAATTTTATTGATTTCCAATTTAGTCCCTACCCTTTTCTAATTTTTCCATGGATGAGTCATTAAAATATCTAATAACTACCCTTCAATGGTCTAATTACCATATAAGGACCTTAAGTTTTGAATTCATAACTATTTGATACCTATACTACTAGAACTCAACTTTTGCATTTTATGTAATTTAGTCCTTTCCCTAATTAAACACACAATCGGTAAAATTTTCGTACCAAAATTTTCATGTGACCTTCCTATCATGATACCAATCATAAAATAAAATAAAATATTTTTTATTTTTGGATTTGTGGTCTCGAAACCACTATTTTGATCTCACCGAAAATGGGTTGTTATAACTCTCCCCCTTCGAAGTTTTCGCCCTCGAAAATTCTTGCCAGAAAAGAGATTAGGGAATTGCTTCCTTATAGTATCCTCTGGCTCCCAGGTAGCTTCCTCTAATCCATGTCGTTGCCAGAGAACTTTTACCAATGCCACATTTTTATTTCTTAGCTCTTCGTCTCATATGCCAGTATTTTAATCGGTCCCTCATTGTAAATCATATCAGGCTGAATCTCATCTTCTGTTGGGGTAATAACATGCGAAAGATTCAATCGATATCGCTGTAGCATGGACACATGAAACACATTATGAATTTTATCAAGCTGCAGTGGTAATACTAACCGATATGCAACAGGCCTGACTCTTTCAATGATCTCATATGGCTCGATGAATCGTGGATTCAGTTTTCCTTTACGGCCAAATTGTAGAAGTTTCTTCCAAGGTGACACTTTCAAGAATACTTTTGACGGCCTGAGGCTTTTAAACTATCTCGAATTATCTTCACCATTTCTTAGGTTTCTCGGATCAAGTCAACTTCGTGTATCTTTTTCTAATTAACTCTATCCAATACAATGGAGTTCTATGTTTACGACCATATAAAGCCTCATATGGTGCCATTCTAATACTAGACTGATAACTGTTATTGTAAGCAAATTCAATCAAGGGCAAGTATTTTTCCCAGTTACCTCCAAATTCAAGTACACAACACCGAAGCATGTCTTCTAAAATCTGTATCACACGTTCAAATTGTCCATCTGTTTGAGGATGAAATGTAGTACTAAAATGTAAATAAGTGCCCAGAGCTTCTTGGAACTTACTCCAAAGTTGAGATGTAAACCAGGGATCTCTGTTTGAAATAATGGAGATTGGCACTCCTGTAGCCTTACAATCTCAGAGACATATAATTCAACCAATCTATCTAATGAAAAATCCATACATACCAGGATAAAGTGTGCCAACTTCGTTAAATGATCGATAATTACCTAGATGACATCTTTCTTTTTCAATGATAAAGGTAATCCCGTTACAAAGTCCATGGTAGCTCTTTCCTATTTCCATTTTGGGATTGTAATTGGCTGCAATAATCCCTAAGGTACTTAGTGCTCAGCCATCACTTGCTGACATATCAAACACTTCAATACAAATTCAGAAATATCATGTTTCATTCCCGGCCACCAGTACATCTTTTTCAAGTCACTATACATCTTATTACTACCAAGATGGATAGACATGTTAACATTATGAGCTTCATTTAAAATCTTCTATACTAGTTCTAAACTTTTCGATACACATACTCTGCCTCTGAAAAATAAACAACCATTGGTCCTAACCTAGAATTCTGAGTCAAAAGTCAATTCACTTTGTATTCGCTTTGCTTGAAACTTACTATCATTTTTCTGATCTTTGGAGACCTATTGCAAAAACGTCGGTCTAACTTTTAACTCAGTTATGAGTGAACCATCATCAGATAAAGACAACCGGGTGTCCAATGCCCATAAGGCAAATAAGGATTTTTAGCTCAAGGCATCTGGCACTACATTTGTAACACCCTTAACTCGTATCCATCGCTAGACTAGGGTTAAGGTGCATTACCGAACATTTCAAAACATTTTACAATCAATTCTCAAACATCAATCAATTTCATCGTTTCATAGCAAGTCATACACATATAGTCTCTTTAGGAGGTCTATGAGACCTTAAACATACTTTGGAGAAGGTTCGGTACTAGACTGATCTCGTATAAAATTTCTTGAAACTTAACAATTCTTCTAATTTATAGAGGTCACACGCCCGTGTGAACAGACCGTGTGCCTCACACAGTCACTAGACATGCCCGTGTCATAGGCTGTGTGAAAACAGGGCATACATACTGACTTGCCCTACACGGCCGGAGACATGCCCATATGCCTTAGCAGTGGTCGAAACTGACTTGGGTCACACGGCTAACGACACGCCCGTGTGTTTAGGCCGTGCTCGAGACTGTCTTTAAATTGTAGGACTACCCCAGGGGACACACGACCGTGTAACATGACTGTGTGTCACACACGGCTGAGACACACGCCCGTGTCTCTGCCCGTGTAGACAAAAATTGGCCACTTGAAAAGCTATTTTGCCACCCTATATACATAAGCTGTTAAGACCACATTAATCCTAGCCTATACATGCAATACTTTAATATATACATTTTGAAAAGGTACCAAAATAATATTTGATAGTGTGGTGATGATCCTCGACGATCCCCGAGCTTTCAGTAGCTTCGATATCTATAACACAATGCAAACACACACAAAGTAAGCTTTCAAAAGCTTAGTAAGCCATATACAAATAAACTTATCATTTTAAGCATATAAGCATCATAAAATACATATAGTCCATAGCCAAATACTATCACAAACTACATAGTTCATATACATCTTACATATTCCCAATTCATTTACACATATATCATATTTTCTCATACTTATATCACATAGCATCACTTGCACATATAATTACTTATCATTAACAATGTTGAACACATCTCCATGTACCCGAATCAGTTATTCATTCATTCAATCACGTATTTCTCAGAATGCCCGTTCAACTGTACATAATTAAATAGGATACGCGGATAGCTCAGAAAGCTTGTACAATGCCAACGTCCCAGACATGGTCTTACATGTAATCAAATATCAATGCCACTATCTCAGACAGGGTCTTACACGAAATCAAATACAATGTCGATGTCCTAGACATGGTCTTACACATAAATCTCAAATCGATGCCAACGTCCCAGACGTGGTCTTACACGAAATCGTATATCGAAATCCTATGTCATGACATATGTATCCTAACTATTCCTATGGTTTATACGGGACTTTCGGACGTTGTCACATTATCGAAACTTTCTCAATTTTACATATTTAGCTTCTATAACCATTCATCACAATTCAATATCATTTAAGCATGAATAAATCAATTCAAACACTTTTGTATATAGACTTACCTCGTACTAGAATAAACGAAAACGGACGGCTATTCAACTTCTTTCGTTTTCCCCCAATCTAATTCCATTTTCTTTGGTTCTTGATCTAAACACATTCAAATTTGACTTATTCATTCTCAAATTCATTCAAATTAATCCATAAAAACATATTTAGGGCATTTTACGAATTAGCCCTCATATTTTCACATTTTAACACTTTAGTCCCTAATCACAAAAATCACAAAATATACAAAATTTCCTTATACACATACTTAGCCGAATATTCATGTAGTTCATATAAGCTAGTATCTTTTATTTATTTCACATTTTAGTCCCTCAAAATCTCATTTTTACAATTTAGCCCAAATTACTCAAATTCATCAAAAATTCAAATACAAAACATATTAATCTAATGCATTTCTTTCATTTTTCTTCAATTAACATCACAAAACTCACAATTTCATCAATGACTCAACTCAAAATCTTCATCAAATTCTAAAATTGAGGCATGGGCTTAATAGAACACAAAGCAACAATAAAAAAAATGTAGAAATCATAAAAAATCGAGCTAATTACATATCTCAATCCAACAAAATAAGTGCCGAACCCTAAGCTTGAAGATGACTCCTTTTTCTTTTCTTATTTTCAGTAAAAACAAGTGAAAAAAAAGCTTGAATTTGATTATGTTTTATTATAAACATTATAATAGCCAGTTTACCAATTTAGCCTTAATATAATAAACATGTAAACTTATAATGGATGTCCAACAATGTCCATTTAATATATCAATGGTCTAAAAACATAATAAGGACCTCACATTTAATAAGCCAAAGCAATTCGACACTTTAGCAAATAGAACATATCTTTTGCATTTTCTCCGATTAGGTCCTTTTTCTAAATTAGGCACACAAACAATCAAATTTTTATACGAAACTTTCACACATATTATAAGAACGAAAAATAATATTAAAATATTTTTTTGACTCAAATTTGTGGTCCTAAAACCACTATTCTGACTAAGGTCTAAACCGGGCTGTTACAATATTATCCTTCCCCGGATGATAATCAGTAACGAGATCATAATCTTTCAATAATTCCAACCACCTACATTGTCTCAAATTTAGTTATTTTTGTGTCACTAAATACTTCAGACTTTTGTGATCTGTAAAGAAGTGAAATTTTTCACCAAAAAGATAATGCCGCTATATTTTCAATGCAAAAAATAGTTGCTAATTCAAGATCATGTGCCGGGTAATTTCTTTCATGCGGTTTAAGCTGCCTAGATGCATAAGCCACTACTTTACCATCTTGCATCAATACACATCCTAAACCATTCAATGAGGCATCGCTGTAGACTATAAATTCCTTACCCGGTCAGGTTGGACCAGTGCGGGTTCTTCCATCTATAAAGCTTTCAATCTATCAAAACTCTACTAGCACTTATCAATCCACTTGAATTTCACTTATTTTTAGAACAATCGAGTCATCGGAGAAGCTATCATTGAAAATCCTTTAACAAATCTCCGATAATATCCTGCTAGTCCCAGAAAGCTGTTAACTTCCACTACAGCAAAATAGGCTTTTAGCGGTGGTTTTAGCGGCGCTTGAACCAAAAACGCCTCAAAAGTTGTACATTAGCGGTGCTAGTAAGAAAATGCCGCTAAAGATCAATCATTAGTGGCGCTTTTTTAAAAACGTCGCTAAAGATCGAGCATTAGCGGCGCTTTTTTAAAAATGCTGCTAAAGATCGAGTGTTAGCGGCGCTTTTTGAAAAACACCGCAAAAAAGTTACAAGCTTTAGTGGTATTAGTGGTGCTTTTCGAAAAATGACGCAAAAAAATTTATTTGTTTAATGTCTGTGGTTTTGGGTTTTAGGGTTTATGATATAATGTTTATTATTTTGTGATTAGAGTTTTGAGTTTAAGGTTTATGGTTTAAAGTTTGGGGTTTGGGGTTTATTATTTTATAGTTAGGGTTTTAGTAATGTTCATGGTTTTAGGGGTTAGGCTAATAGGGTTTAAGGGTTAGGGTTTTTGATAAAATGACAAAAAACCAATTTATTTTAGGGTTTGGGTCAGTAATAAGATTCTTTTTTAATTACTTTTGTCCCTTGTAATATATATTTAGGGTTTAGGATGTAAGTTTTATGGTTTATGATTTAGGGTTTATGATTTAGGGTTTATGGTTTGAGTTTTTAGGTTTGGTGTTTGTGGTTTAGGGTTTATTTTTTAGGATTTAGGGGTAAATATGGTGAACTACTTATAACTTGTGTATCTTGGATTTTTTTATAATATAAATCTAAATAAGATAAATATAAATTATTATTTTAAATATATATATATATATCAAAATGGGTTAAATTCCAAAAGCATACCTGAACTTTAATTTGATCTAGTTCTTGTAAATTATTAACACAATTATTGATATAACATATAATTAAATTTAAACAACTAATGCGGACCATACTTAAAAGAATAATGTTGATGAAAAAAGAAAGAAAATAGAAATCCTTTAAACAATACTAGACCATGCCATTCCCATCTATCAATTTAATTCCTAAAAGAGTTGATCATGGTAATTAAATTTTAACTTTCAATATTTATATTTTTTTATCAATTTGATTCTTATTTTTTGAACCAAAACCTTCCACTTTTTAAAAAATGTTAAATCTCATTTTTAATAGGAATGTAATTGTAAAATTAATTTTTTAATGATATTGACGTGAAAACTTACAAGGTAATTCACATGACTTGATACTATTTTTTTATATGTTAATTTAAAAATGATAAAAATCTTCAAAAAAATTAAAAATTGAAAATTGAAAGATAAAAAAATTAAAAATTAAAAACTTAAAAACTTAAAATTTTAATATTTAATATTTTAGTCCATACTTCAGTTAAAAAGATCAATATTCAAAAATGCCAAAAAAATAAAAATTCCAAAAAATATAATCTCAACAAAAAAATTTTAAAAGAAAAAAATAGAAAAAAATATGTTAAAAATGACAAAAAAAATAAAATTGAACAATAGTGGTATTTTTTTGGGAAAAACGCTTCAAAAAGTTGAGCTATAAAAACGCCGCAAAAACTTGAGTTATAGTGACGTTTTTACCAAAAATGCCGCAAAAAACTTTAAATCAAAACGGCTTTGTTTTATTTTCACCCCTCCCCTAAATCCCCAATTTTACGCGGCTAAAAACCTTGATTCTATTCCCTTTGGTTTCACCGATCAAAATCCCCTTCTCATAAATTTTCTCTCTTGAAGATTTCATGCCTACCCACCTTTAATCTCAACCAACGGAAGAGACGCGGTGTGCAATTTGACTGTTCCAATTTCCTTTTCAACGTTCAATTAAAACCTTAGCCTCTTCCTTTTGCTTCTATCGAGGGGGGAAGGGAATCATGTCTTTCGATCTCATATGCTGAAGCCGTCATGCAGCTGCTTCAGATCCTTCCAAGATCTGTACGGCTAAGGACCAAAAGAGCAATTAAAGCAGAATCAAACTCAAGACACCATATTGAACTACGTCAATCAGGTAACATAATAGACTTGATGCTTGTTGAATAATTCGTGAGTGCATTCCTTCCAATGTCTGATTCTTTCTTCAATTTGATACTTATGCAGCTATGTGACCATATGCCAAGTCCGATGGGAGAATCTACTGTTGAATGTGGAAGCCCATCGTCCATGCTAACTGTTTCCTTCACTATCGGTGACAAAGTTTTCGACCTTTACCCTGAAGAGGTAAAACCGATCCTTATTTTGTGTTTGTACTATATCAATAGTTGAAAACTTGTCCTACTGATGTTAATTAAATCTCTATTGGTGCAATCAGTATATTCTCAAGGTGGATGAAGGTCCTCAAGCTCAGTGCATCAGTGGCTTTACTGCTGTGGATGTTCCTCCTCCTCGTGGACCCCTCTGGTAATTTTTCTAATGGTCAAATTATAATTTTTCTAATCAGCATATTCGTGAGATGTTTTCATGGGCCGCTACCACACCGTGTTCGATTTCGGTAAAGAGAGAGTTGGCTTTACCGAGGAGGCATAAAAATACCTTATCATGGAATAAGGTAATGACTTTTCTTCAAATGTCCACCCATTACTGTGTTAGGTATAACTTTATACAAAGATGGTTGGAAACATGGAGTCACTAGCTCTTTCAGCCTGCATTACGTAAAGATAATGTTGTTTGCTTGTAAATATTTTCGTCGTTGCTCTGTGATGTTTAACCATGGCTGAAAGTTGGATTTGCTACTTTATTTTTTAATCAGTGGTCAAAAATACTTATTAATCAGTTTCCATACCTACTTTTTCTTCATTATTGCCTTTTTAATTAATCAGTTTATAATGCTTAGAACAATCTTCAAGGTAGGGGCAAAGGAAGCAAAACTTCATGCGTCTGGTTATATTTTTGTGGGTTAATTAATACATATTTTAGAATTTCTAAAGTTAGTTTGAAGTTTGGATCTATTTTAGGTTTCGTCATGTTTTAGATTCCAATCGTTATCCTATTTAGGATTAATTTATTCGAATTATATTAGATTCAACTTATTTTCAATTAAGCTGGATTTAAGTTTTGATTTATTTTAGATTTGAAGTGATTTAGATTTGAGTTTCAAATTCGGGTTCAGGTCATTATAGATGTATGTTATTTTAGGTTTGTTTGGGTAAATTATATTGAAGGTTATTAAATTATTAGTAATTATTTAATTTTAATAGTTAAACTGTATTGACACTCATTGATACTTTTAAGTTTTTATTTTAATTATTTAATTTTAAAAAATTATAATGTTAAAATTAAATTTTTTGTTTAAGTTATTAAATTATTTAAAAATTTTGTATAAGTTTTCATTTAAGTCTTGGGTTGGGTTGTTAAATTCTTTTAATGAGCTTCAAAGTACAGTACAGTTGATTATCTATTAATGAGTAAAATATGTTTTAGATGTAACATAATTTGACTAGAGATTTGACGTTTTAAAATTACTTTATTAAAAAAAATTAAATTTCATAAAAAAAAGTTAAATGTAGAATAAGTGTAGCATGGAGAATTTTTGAATGATGCATAGTAATGAGTTTAACAACTTAGTGATTAATAAAAGTTTTTGGTATATTTTTTTTATTTTAAACGATGAAAACTTAAATATGTTAGTGATTTTGAGTTGATATTTACTTTTAGTTAAAGATTTTTCTTTTTGACTTTTTAGAAAGAACAGTGTAATTATGTAGTTTCTCCTAAGATATCTACGTGTTTGTTCATAAGCTTTTCCCTTAAGATATATGCCTACGTGTTTGTTCAGAAGCTTTATATCTACGTGTTTGATTATAAAATTCATACAATGGCATCTCAAGCCAAAAATATCAAAAATAGTTCTTACTTTTGGATTATAGTTACAATGCTTATACTTTAAGCATATTATAGTTGATTCATACACACTTTATATGAGTTTATTTTGGACAAGATATGGGCAAAACTTTCTCAACACTTAACGAGCAAGTATGTTGAAATATCATTGGCACATTCAATAAAAGTGTCCCAGTCAAATAATGATTTCTCTTCTTTTTTTGTTCATCGAATTTTCAATTAGTTACTGCCTAATTTTAATTTACAATAGATGAGCTTTGTAATATTATGATAACCCATTACTCCTATGTAAATTCTAGGAAGCATTTATTCTTCGTGCCGAACTTTCCCCCAAAGGCATACTACTTTCACTTAGCATTTTTATCAATGTTGTTTCTGTTGTCAATTAATAGAACACCATATCCTTGGCTATGGGGTTTTGCTTGGTAGTTATGCAGCTAATTATTGAAAGTTGAAACTCATGCCTGTTTTATGAATGCTTACATGCATGGCAAGCTGTTGTTAGCCTTTCTTTCTATTATGTTTGTTGCTTTGTATTAGCATTCTTTATGTTACTTGCCCTGCAAAGTTCCAAGTTTCCATTTGGAAATGTTAATTATCTGATCTTTGGCAATTTTGCCCAGCAGAATTAAGCTAATTTTATGGTTCTATCTTTAATTAATGCAAGACTGAGCAATGCTTCCTTTACAGGTCAGTTTCCTGTTTCTTTGTCATGGATGGATGTATTTATTGGAATATGGGGCTAAGTAACTTAATACAAAGAAATTTTACATTTGATTTTCTATGCCTTTTAGATCACCTCTAATTTTAGCATGAAAGCAGCCCTCTTTGCTGGGTTTTTTCACCATTTTTGCTGCTATCGCTTTCATTTAGGTGTCAACTTTATTTTAACAGATGTTATGCCTTATATGATGCTATATGAGATAAATATATTCCATAGTTTTTCTTATCCTTCTATTTTTGCACTGTTATACTCTCTAATCACATGATTTCCCTAAGCTACCCCCCGTCAATAATGATTGATTGCTGATGTAACAATGTTTGATTGCTAATCACATGATTTTCACTTTTGTTTTGTCTCCAATAATGATTGATTGCTAATGTAACAATGTTTTTTTTTACCAAGATGCTATCTAACAATTGCATAACCGAGCCATGTTCTTAAGATTGATTGCGAATGACTGATATTGTGAAATAACACTTACATAAGATAAAGTAGTAACTGTGGCTTTGGTATGCAGGATGAACTGATTTGGTTGGAATTGCTTGATAATTAATGTTGTGGTATTTTTTTATCTGAGAGTAATTTGGATGTGAATGTAACATTAAATGTAATAACCCTCTATATTGCATTAACAAAAACCACTGCCTTCATCTAGCAAATGATTTCATTCCAGGGTGATATTGGTGATTTTGAGTTTTATTTATGTTTTATGGCATATTCAAAGTCTGCAGTTAAGTTTACAGTGAGCCAGTTGACTGCATTTCTTTTTTCATTTTTTACAACTTTTTTTGACCAACAATTTATTTGTTACGTATATGTTTTATTTTATTTTAATCGTTAGTTGTATGTCACTAATGCTTAATTGTTATAGTTTTTTACATAAATGTTTTCTTTTACTTGAGGCTAAGAAGTTAGCATCACAATATCAAAAGGAAGAAGAAAAATGCAATTCGGGTATGGAGACGTGTGAAGAAGTAAGGGAGAAAGCCGAAGAAGCACTGTCAGCTTAAATGAAATTGACAACAATGTGGGAAATAAGAGCTCGTCAGAAAGGAAAAGGTCGACAAATCTAATGTGCAGACACAAGGTAACCTCCAGTTTGTCTAAACCATCCACCATGGCCTGATAGGAAGAAAATTAGTAGAAAACGTATTTCTTTACTTCTTTCTTTTCCACTATTCAGTGCTCTGTGACATGTTTTGTCAGTTCTGGACCGCGAAGTGGAATTTTATAGTCATCATGAATTTCAGAGTTAATATTATAGGCACTCTAATTGAACATTGTAGTAAACATTATATTTGATAATTTTGGATACGATATATAAGAAAAATGATTAAAATACGACATGATATGAACATCTAAATGTGTCAAAGGGATATACTGATTACCATATCTAGTAAAATATGATTTATTTCTAGCATAAACTAATTCACTCCGAAACTACTCTTTATTGTAATTTCTCATCAATAACTCATGCTTTATTCTAACTATCATTTTTTTCTTTATGGATTTTCACTAGCGATGATGATGCAAATTAATCATTATTCATTCCAATATATTTGAAGAAAGGAACATTTGTTCAGATAAAATATAGTATATGTTCTCTGCTCTTATCTAATTTATCATCAATTTGCCTTCTCAACGACTGTTATTTTACCAGAATCCCCACTGATTGAATCATACCTTTGAAACATGCGAGCTATAATTTACTGTGTAAGCTAATGGAGTTACCATAATATAGCTCTTTTATGTTTTGACTAGTAGCAAATGGAATAGGAAAAACCAACTACACTAGATTGCGGTCCAAGAACAATTTGCAGAAGGCACATAATGGCTGGCTCCTACCTCTGCAAATGCATGTAGGGGGCATCGTAGCAGCGAATAAGAATGATATTGATCAACATGCAGTGGACACCGTATGTGCTCTGACTCCGAATTCAGGTGTGAGTTTTAGATATTTTATGTGCAAAAAAGTATTAGAGTGCCTTATATTTGTATGTTAGTTTAGCAGATTATAGATAGAACCTGCAGTAGGATCAACTAATTAGTTGATCAAAAACTACACCCAGTTTTGTAATAGTCTACTTGCATATTTGCATATATTTAATAATAATCTCGTGTCAACTAATTATTCTATTTTTTTATTTAATTGTTTTGTTTTCAACATTTTATTTTTATTTGAGTTGAAAGAAGAAAAACACGAATTGTAATTTTGACTTAGAAAAGAGAATATTCATTAGCAGCTTAATCAATGTTGATATTTTACATGGGAATGAATATTCAAATCTTATATTTTACATGGTTATGATTTAAGTCCTTAACTTCATTATAATATCTTATTTTGTTGATATCTTTATATTTAATCTAATTTTTATTATTTATTTTAGTTTTGATTCTAAATTTTTATTTTTATTTTAATATTTAAGATAACTTGAGTTTTAACTTTTGGATTTTAATTGTGTTATTAATTTATTATTTTAAATTCTAAATTTAAATTCATTAATTTTTGTATTTAGTTTTAAAGTTAAAATTTTAATAGAAAATTTAATTTGATAATGAATTTTAATAGAAAATTTTTATATTTATATCATGGATATTATTCTTAATATTTTGATAATGAATTTTAAATTTTTTATATTTTTCATGACCTTTATAATATTTTATAATATATATATTTTTAAATTTTTTGACCTTTAACGGCATTTGTGGGAAAAGCGCCGCTAAAGGTAATGCTTTTTAGCGGCGTTTTTTGGAAAAGCACCGCTAAAGGTCATGATCTTTAGCGGCGTTTGTGGGAAAAGCGCTGCTAAAGGTCATGTTCTTTAGCGACATTTTTTTTCAAATAAAAGCTACAAACTTTAACGGCGTTTTTGCGGCGCTTGTAAAAACGCCGCAAATAGTTTTAGCGGCGCTCTTAAAAAACGCCGCTAAAAGTCAATTTTGCTGCAGTGTTCTAAAACATTCTTCGGTGGCTTCCAACTTACAATGGTTGATATTTTGTTCAGATCCACCCGAATACCCTCTGCAGATGCAACATGTCCAAGGAAACTAACTTCCTGTAGCCAGAATTCACATTTACTGAATTTAGCATACAACTGTTTCTCACGCAGAGTTTGCAAAACAATTCTCAGATGTTCAGCATACTCATTCACATCTCGAGAGTAAACCAAAATATCATCAATAAAAATAACCACGAACCTGTTAATCCAATCCATAAATACCGTTGGGGCATTTGTTAATCCAAATTGCATCACTAAAAACTCATAATGCCCATATCTGGTTCTGAAAGCTGTCTTCAGCACATCTGAATCTTTTACTCATAGCTAATAGTAACCAGATCATAAAACAATTTTTGAAAATACAGTGGTACCTCTTAATTAATCAAACAAGTCATCTCTACGAGGCAACGGGTACTTATTCTTTACTGTGACTTTATTAAGCTGTCTATAATCGATGCATAATCTCAATGATCCATCTTTCTTCTTTACAAACAATACCGGTGCACCCCATGGTGAAAAGCTGGGTCGGGCAAATCCTTTATCAATTAACTCTTACAATTATACCTTTAGCTCTTTCAATTCAGCAGGAGCCTTTCTATATGGTGCTATAGATATCAACGTCATCCCTGGCACAGGGTCTATGGAAAATTTCACCTCTCTAGCTGGAGGTAAACCAAGTAGTTCTTTTGGAAATACCTCAGAAAACTCACAAACAACTGGCATTGACTTGATTTTTAACTCTGATACTTTGGTATCCAGTACAATAACAAGAGAAGCCTCATACCACTTTTTAATATATCTCTGTGCTGACATTGTTTAAATCACATTAGACAAACCATCTAGTTTCTCAAATTCAACCTAGAGTAACTTACTATTCTGACACTTCAATATAATGTATTTATGCTTACAATTTACCACTGCATCATGTTAGGTTAACCAATCCATTCCCAATATTACATCAAATTCATCAAAGGGTAACAACATCAAATTAGCCAGAAAATAGTAACCCTCTATCATCAATAGGCAATTTTTACAAATTTTATCCACCATAACATGCTGACCCAAGGGGTTTGAAACTTTAACCACAAATTCAATGAATTCAACAATCATATTTTTGACATACACAAATTTTGTACATATATATGAACGCGTGGAACCAAGATCAATCAAAGCAATAATATCAATATCAAGTAGAGAGAATGTACTAATGATAACATTTGGTGTCGAGGCATATTCCTTTGCATGTATCGCATATGTTCTTGTCGAAGCTCAAGCCTTGGATTTAGCTATTGAATCTTTTACAGCACTACGACTACCACTGACATTTGCAGAATACCATCGTGGTCTACCCTTCATGATAGGAATACTCGGCTTCGGGGTCTGTTCAGTGTCATTCTCAACCCTTTTCGGGCAATCTTTAAGAAAATTGTCGAGAAAACCACACTTAAAGCAAGCCCCACTTTTCATCTGACACTCCCCAAAATGTAATTTATTATAGACATTGCATCGTGGTTTGGGGTTTCCAACACTTCTAACACTGGTTGTTAAAGGAGACAAAGACCTCGTGTTGGTGCATTTAAAACTTCATTCCTTTCTCGAATACTCCCTTGATGTAGTAAAATGCTCATGATAATTCTTTGATTTCTTTGAAGTAGATGATTGTGTCTTGTTCATAAATCTTTTGCTTGTAACCTAAGCTTCCCTTTCTGCTTGCCTCTTTTCTTTGCTTAATTCCTCGGCCTTGTGTGCTCATTCAGCCAACACCACGAATTCTCTTAATTCTAGAATTCCAATCAACAACTTGATATCTTCATTTAGCCCTTCTTCAAATTGTTTGCACATTTTGGCCTTAGTCTGAACCCATTCACTAGCATACTTGCTCAATCTAACAAATTCTCATTCATACTCGGACACTGTCATGTTTCCCTATTTGACTTCTAGAAATTCCTTGTTTTTCTGGTCCAAGAATCTCTGACTAATATACTTCTTTTTAAATTTTGTTAGGAAAAATTCCCATGTAATATTTTCCCTTGGTACCACGGAAGATATGGTTTTCCACCAATGGTAGGTTGTGTCTTTCAACAAAGAGATCGTACATTTCAGACATTCGGCTAGTGTACATGATAATTCATCTAGAACTCGAATAGCATTTTCCAGCCAAAACTTGACCCTTTTTGGATCTTCATTGGCTGAAGCCTTAAATTCTTCAACCCCATGTTTTCTGATTTTATCTATTAGAGCCTTACCATTTCTAACAGGTCTAGCATCTTGTGGCGTTTCATCATGTTGTGAAATAGGTGCTGGTGGTCGTTGAACAGTAGGGTTTGTTCTCATATATTCACTAAACCATTCGTCCATCAATTCAAAGAAGGCTGCTTTTGTCGCCTCACTTCGGCCCTCAGATACAAGTCTTCTACTACCACTAGATGCAGCTTATTGAGTAGAAGATTGAGCAACGCTCTCAACTTCCTTAGTCTCGGCTCCAGCTTGGTTGGAAGACATTACTATATGAAAATACATTAAAAAGTGTTCAGGAGATATCACACTATCATAATTTATATAATGGCATGTATAACTAGACTCATACTTGCTACGTTAGTTCGAGAATCGACTAAACTATAGCTCTGATACTATTAAATGTAACACCTCTAACTCATACCTGTCGTCAGATCAGGGTTCCATAGTATTACCAAAACATTCAAGATATTTTATAGATAATTCCTATAAACTACTATTCATTTACCGATATCATTCAAATGTCCTTAATTAGACCCTCGAGGTCTAATACGAGCATTAGAATCACGTTGGGACTGAAACGGACACTCATAAAATTTTTCGCGACATTTCAAAAAATTTCCAAAGTTGCAGGGCTCACACACCTGTGTGGTCTAAGGGCATACCCGTGGGGTCAGGCCATGTACTACACACGCCCGTGTCCCTAACCCATGTAACTCTCTGACTACTAAGGCATGAAGAAATTGAAATCACAAGGCCAAGTCACACGCCCGTGTGCTAGGCCGTGTGGCAAATTTTATTTTTGAAATTTAGGTGCTGTTTCCACACTACCATGTAACACGGCCGAGTCCAAGGTTGCATCAACCACGCGGTTGAGACACACACCTATGTCTCTACCCGTGCGCCCAATTTTGAGCATTCTGTTTCTCATTTTTAAGATACAGGGGACACATGGCCGAACCACATGCCCATGGGACAAGTTGTTTGTCACGTACGGCCAAGACACACGTCCGTGTGTCTGCACGTGTGGACAAAATAAGGCCATTTCCTAGCCTCATTTGTCACCCGAAACTTACCATTTTCCTGCATCAAAACTCACAAGCATATATCCATCAATCATGAGGTTTTATATCATGCATCAAAGGATATAAACATATGCTAACATAATTCTAACAAACTAACAAATAATGAGCACTTATATGATTACCAAAATATTACTTCAAAAATAGCCAAACTTAGACCATCACTAGCCACTCCAATGGCTAGTTTACAAAACAACCATTACAAGCCATCATTGGCCAAATAAGCTTATACATGCCATTATACTAAAATGAGCTTTCTATTTGTATCAAAATAAGACAGTGGATAGTGGGATGACTGCTCCGACTGACTTCCAACCTTCGCAAGCTTTTGAACACTATAAAATAGAGAAAATTAAGCAAAGTAAGCACTTTATGCTTAGTAAGTTTGTATAACGAAAAATAAACTTATGGGTCATATTTATTAATACAAGCAAACAAAAATATACATTCCATCAATTTGGGTAAGTTACCTAAACACATACACTTATCCAAACAAGTTAGTCACATAATCTCACATGAATATCAAGTAAACATAGATGAGCTCATACATTACAAGCTTACATTAACTTCACCTTACCACACTTCAAGGATCTTTTCTGTCAAACTATTAAAATATCAATGGATGTTCGGGTAATATACACATGCGCGAATGTACCGATTAGGGTATATAATAAAAGGCACACTCTTGAGCCGTACATTTTACAGTAGGATTACCAGTCCATGCTTGATACCATAGTTTTCTCTATTGTCAAGCTTTTGGGTTTAAACTAAAATGAAATACTCAATTAATGGTATTGACTTTTTCGATATGTTTTATGACTATTTTTCAAAAATTCATTAAAACTCAAGAAATCTTTATCGAAAATTCAAAAAAAGTTTAAAAACTCTTAATCATGTCAAAACTAATTTAAAAACACTTTGAAATCATGTTTACTCAAAATCCTGAAATTCACCATTAACGACTCTATTTTCGACTTTTAATGAAAACATGCGATTTAATGGTTAATAAATCTATTTTAAAGACTAATTAACATTCAATACTAATTAGAAGTTGAATCGTTACCTTAGATTTGAAAAATTCAAGCGCTTAATATTTGGATCAAAACTCAAGGGACGACAACAATAAAATACAAAGGACAAACTATTGTGACCTTAATATTTGGATAAAGGGGAAAATAGGGTATTTTTGAAGTTTTGAATTAATTGACTTTTAAAAACTGACAATTTAGAAGCTTTTACAAATAAGTCCTCATTTCAAAATTAATGATCTTTTAAACACCTTTTGTATCACCCAAAACCCGACCTAGACGTTATGACAGAATCTAGCGTGTCACATCGAAGTGCTTTTCGAAGATTATCTTTTCGGTAAAAATCCGTTACTGAATCTAAATCCTTTTATTATGATTTAACAAAAGTTCTCGTCAAAACATTTACCAATTTGTTTGTCTTTGGTATATTACTTCAACTTAAAATTGCGGAAGCATTTTGAAAACTTCGTTGTTGAAAGCTCGTGTTCTTTAAAAAATCGTGACTATTTTGAAAACTCGTGCTTTCCTAGACTAGTAGTTTAATATAAGAAATAAAAATCCCAATTAAAACTTAAAGCCCACAACAAGCCTTATTACATAAACTAAAACCCAAAACGAAATTAATAGTAAATAAAAGAAATAAAAGCAGTAGTGTGGCCATCTCTGAGTCCCTTGCAGCACCGATCCGTTTAAAGATTACCTGAACAGTTAAAAAAATAGGTGAATTTACGAAAAAACTTAGTGTGTAATCCCAATAACAAACAAACAAAAAAACTTAGTGTGTAAGCCCTATTTAGTGTCAGTACAGTCTGGGCTCAAGCCCTATTCAGAAGTAGTATGGGCCTAAGCCCAATGCAGTAACAATACAGTACAGTGTAATGCAATTATGCATCCCACCCAAATCCAACCAGCACACCACCCGTACCAACCAACACACCACGTAGGGATATAAATCGACCCACCCAACTAGCATACCAATATCGCAGCAAAGCTGCCAGTAATAATAATGCAGCATAGCTGCCATAAATAGTAAATGTGGCGAAGCCACTAGTATCAGTAATTGTGGCATAGCCACCAGTAACAGTGCATGTGACATAGTCACTAGTACAGAACTTCCTCCATATCAAAATCCCAACCCCATTCAGTATGTCGTGTCATAAATATTATGTTTATGCAAAGTCATACTTAGTACAATCATATATGTAAAGCATAAGCACATCATTCATACGAAACATAAGGGCATAATCGTCATTTTACCATAGGTATTACAGTCATTTTACTCTACAGGGGCATTATGGTCATTTTACCCTACAGGGGCATTACGATTATTTTACCCTACAGGGGCATTACGATCATTTTACTCTACAGGGGCATTACAGTCATTTTACTCTACAGGGGCATTACGATTATTTTACTCTATAGGGGCATTACAGTTATTTTACTCTATAGAGGCATTACGATCATTTTACTCTACAGGGGCATTATGGTCATTTTACTCTACAAGGGCATTACGGCCATTTAACTCTACAGGGCATTACAATCATTTTACTCTACAGGGGCATTACGGTCATATAACGACCTCTCCGAAGGTCTACAGTCGCCTCGAGTGACACATACAACCTAAATGATCATATCGGTGCAAGTGGGCCTAAGGCCCAATACTTGGCCCAAGTCAGCCCACACGCTCGTGTGGCCCATCTCGCCCAAATTTAGATACGGCTATGTATACACGATATCCCGGTTCATTAATAGTCATTTACTACAGATTTTATCCGTGTGGGCCAACAAGACCATTGGGCCCACACGGTACCCATTTCGGCCTATCGAGGCCCAAAACAACCTAAGTCATGTGTGCGACATGACAAGTCTAACTACTTCCTATTTTAAAGTGAAATTTACCCCCACGGGCCCAATTGGCCCATACGACCCATTTAACCCAGATCTATTCATGGTGGTACGAATGATGTAGCCCAGTCCAAAACTTACCACATTACATTTTATCCGTGTAGGCCCACAAGCCCAGTCCGGCCCAATGTGGCCTAAAACGGCCTATCCATGTACGCAACATGACAAGCCCAACCATATTCCACCTAGCAGCTGATTTGACACAAGCCGGCCTACGGGCCCATTAGGCCTGTTCAGCCTATTTCGTGGCTCAAGTGGCCCACTACGGCCTAAGCCACGAATTCGTTCATGGTGGCCTTACTCATCATACGCCCACGTTTTGTGAGCTCGGTTCACCACATGCGTAATCACACGCTTTTGTGGCGTCATACACCATATTTTTAGCTTTTCGGCATTTTGTCGATCTATAGTCATAGCAGAGTAAACAACACACACATTTTCGGCTTTTCAGCCAGTTATCAAAACAAGGCATACGGTTACACACCTGCTTACGAAAACGTGCGAAGGATCCGCAAGTACTCCAACCTTAATTGAACAAACCACGGCTTGTTCTACTAAATCGTAGTTGACTAAAACCGATCCCACTTTACTTGCCGATAATCTTAATAGAATAATGAAAGAAAGGAGTTTGACGACTTGAGTACTTCTGCACTTCACCACTTCTCAAGAATACCTAAAACCCCACGATCACGTCTTGTCGAGAACTCTTGTAGAACTGGAATAGAGAGGGAGAGTTGGGACAAGAAATGTGTGGCCAACTCAGAACAAGAAGAAATTGAAATATCGAGAGGAGAGGACAACAGAAAATAGAGAAAAAATAGGGAGAAAAGAGACTAAAATCGGTCAAGAAAATGAAAGGTAAGAAAGGTGAAAGAAGGAGAGCAGTCGATAGAGGTTAAGAGAGGTATTTGGCAATACACATGACTTTACCCAAATAGTCAACTCGACAATGCCAGCAACCAAAATGGAAACCAAAATAAGAGACTACTTTCGACACTTCAGTTCATAACAAAATCTACAGAAAAGGAAGGACTCCCCCAAAACAAAAGTGACCAAAACTGAACAAAAAAGAGTGGAAAAACTAGCTTAGCCAAATTTCCACACCCCTAATGCCCATTTTGACACATTTCCCTCAACTCATCAAACTCCTAACATTTCTCCACAAAACCGTCCCCAATCTTCTCTTTGAATCTCTTCCCTTATCACTTTACAAATCACTCCAAGCACTCATCCATGACCATTTCAACTTAGAGTCCCAACCCAACACCAATACTAGCCGTCCATGTAGTAAAAATAAATATCCATCATAATACTATGGTGACACTCGAACCCCTGACCACATGCACACTCCTAACGGCTCCTTGCCACTTGACCACATCCTTCTTTGTGTCACCTTTTAACCTTAATTAATTAAAAGGCTTACTACCTAACATTCAGGGTTTTATTCACTTAAAACCAAAAATTTTGCTAAAGGCTAGGTTTGAACCCAAGACTTCTCCAAGACTTCTCAAGACCTTTAACCACTGAAGCAAGCCTTCATTTATGTCACTTCTTGCACAATAATTATTCACATGCCGACTTTCAAACGCTTCCCAAGCCCAAGTTCCGTTTTTTCTAAGCCTAAATTTTAGAGTGTTACAACTCTACCCCCTTATAGAAATTTTTTCCTTAAAATTTTCAACCATCAGAACAGTCACACATCCTAGCCTACCACACTATGCTCTAGTTGTGCACTCTGATCCTAATAACGCTAGTACACTGTACCGTGAACTTGGAACCTCTTACACACACCCAACACCTACCTACTAGAGCATATAGACATCACACGTATACAATTTCTATGTCCAAATCATCACATTTAAACAAAACATACCTAACTTAAAAGTGATTTGGCAATCCCGAGCCCGATGTTTTTTAGACCCACTATAACATCTCAAAATAGTGCCTAGTCAGAATAGTGGTTTAAGGACCACAAATTTGACATTGAAATGTTTATTTTATGATTATTATGAGGTTTATAATATGAGAATATGTATGTGTTAAAGTTTCATGAAGAAATTCTTTAAGTAAGGGGTCCAATTGGGAAATAAGGACCAAATTGAATAAATTTAAAAACTTAGATTCTAGAAGCAATTTGTATGAAAATGCTTTATATTATAAATTAGAAGGTCTTGGAGAGCAATTTTCTCAATTTCTAAGTTTTAGGACAAAAATGGGCTTGTATGGATGAAATTTTAAAGAAAGGGCTTAACGGCATTTTGGTCATTTGTCATTTTAATGAAATAAAATGGGAAAAAGAAGGCAAAAATCATCCATTCTTCTCCCTTTTCTAGTCAAAATTCTCAAGCCACCATAGTTAGGGTTTTCAATATTTTCAAGCTCAATAGTAAGTGCTCCCAAGCCACGTTTTTAATGTTCTTCATATTTTTGAAATCCAGGTAGCTTACTCTCTCTATTTTTACTCATATTTCATGCTAGGTTGCCTGATTGGAAATTTAACCATGCATGAGTTACTTGTATTTTGATGGTTTATGGTGGAATATGGAAGTTGGATGTGTGTTAGACATCTTTTCCTAGGTGATTTTCATGAAAAACCGCTAAAAGGACCTTTTTGCAAAAGGTGTAAAATGTGTGGTAGAAATGAGAAATAATGAAAAATTGGGGGCTTCCATAAGAGGGAAAAACTTTCGACTAGGCTTGGGTAAGGTAGAAATTGCATGCATTTCATTATACATGCCTAAGGACTAAATCGTGAAAATATGAAAGGTTAGGGGCAAAACGGCCATTTGGACTGGGGGTGAAATTAATGATTTATTTTTATTGTTATAGACCCCGAGGGACAAATTTCAGAGGTCGATCGAGGAAAGCAAAAGGTTTCAGAATAACCAAAACACGATATCGAGACGAATACTAGGTAAGTTCGAATAACTCAAAGTAAACTCATTGTATGCTTAATTGCATGATTTATGAATGTATGATAATTGTATTTGATGATGGCATGACAATCTATGAAATACATTATTAATAATAACATGTTGGTAATTGTCCCGGTGAAGGTCGAAAAGGTAGTTCGATGGATGAACCATGTTTGAGATCCTACATGTGTTGCAGAAAGGATTTAGCCCGGAGGGGTAATCCGTTGATCTCAAATATAGAAAGGATCTAGCCCAGACGGGTGTTCCTTGAGTGATCGAGCCTCCCTAAGAATATGTGTGCATTGAGGATTTAGCCCAAATGGGTAATCTGATTAGCGTCTGAATTTAGCCTAGACTAGTAATTCAGATCCGAGCTCATTTAGGGTTTTTGCCGCTATAAGAGATTTAGCCTGGACTGGTAATCCTGACTTCACCTTATGAGTTTACGATGCGAGGGATTTAGCCTGGACTGGAAATCCCGCCGTAAGATGTGAGTTTCGTGGTAGTGCGTACATGAGATGATCACTCTTATGTCTTGAAGGTAAATGGATAATCCATCGAGATTTCCAAGAAACTCAATAGGATTAACATGAGATGTAAAAATGAAAATGTTGGATGATAAGCTCATCTAAGACAAATTACATGGTACATTATTATTGTGACTAACTTGTTGATTGAGTGCATGTGATAGGGAAACCATTTTATTCTTGTTGGTTCTATTGCTTAATATGGCTGTATGTTAATTAATTGGTAAGTTTACTTTCCAGTTATTCGGGCTTACTAAGCATGTAAATGCTTACCCCTCTCTTTTCCCTGTCTTACAGAGCTCAAGGACTCGTAAAGATTGGAAGATAGCTGGAGAGTCAACACACTATTAACTAGTCTAGCTTTGGTATATAGGCACTTTATTTTATTCAATGGCATGTATAGGGCTTTGGTTCATTTTGTGATATGTGTCATTTGAATTACCCATATGAAGGCTTGTAAAAGTTTACATATCTCCTTGTGTTTGGCCATGGGAATTGGTTTATTTTGAAGTAGGCTATGACCTACAAATTTATGTATGCTTATGTTTGCATGGGATGGTTTGGCTATAATTGGAAATGAGTTACAAGAATGAGCCAATCTTAAATGTGTAAATGAGGCATGGGAACCCTTAATACAAAAAGGGAATTAACCTAGCATGTATAAAACCGATGATATGAGGTTTACATGCAATGAGCTTTATCAAAATTATATGTAAGTGTGTAATCTGGCTTTATTATGTATTAAGGTAACCCATAAGTGTGATTGGTTGATAGAGGGTGGCTAAGGGCTTGGAAAATAGCCTTACAAGGTCCACACGGGTAGACACATGGGCGTGTGTCTAGGCCGTGTGTGACACACGGATCGCCCTCATGGGCATGTGGTATGGCCGTGCGTCCCCTACACCTAAAATTTTAAGTCAGTTTTGAGCACGGGCTAGACATACGGGTGTATGCCTTGGTCGGGTTGTAACGCCCCCGTACTCGAGACCATCGCCGGAGTCAAGCACGAAGTGTTACTAAACTTAATTCATCAATTAAACAACTTAAACAACTTATTACCAACCATGCATGACAACCAAGCATATGCACATCACCAATATCAAACATAACATAAATAGCTAGATTTATAAGTCAGAATCATTAGCTCACTAAAGACCAATATCTTTGGCCAAATAATAATAACACATGTTATAAAATTAGGTCCCTATACATGCCACTCACTTGATAAATCTAGCATATGTGTTTATACTGTCAAGGTGTTGGGTTGATAGTGTGATGCTGCCTCCGACGGTCTCCAACCCTGAGCTAACCTGACAACACTAAAAGAAATGGAAAGGAGGGGGGTAAGCTTTATGCTTAGTAAGCTCACATGAAATAATAATAAGCAATTTACTAACATGCTTCCCACAATAAAACTAACTCATTTGTACATTTACACATGTTCTGGTTAAGCTGTTTTCTTGAGTAATAGTCACTAAATCATTTATATTTAGAGTTACAAAACTCAAAATTAAGATCCGAAAATTTTATAAAAAACTATACTCATATATCTTTCCACCATAAATTTTTCAGAATTTTTAGTCCATCCAATAAGTACAGTTTATTATTCAAAATCTCCCCTATTTTTCTGTTTAACAGCTTCGACCTTTCTTCACTAAAATTTATTTATATCATAGTAAAAAACTCGGATGATGTTCTCGATTCTTTTTATTAAAACTATACTCATCCAAGATTCTATGCATATAAATTATACCCCAAAATTATTTTTATATAATTTTTAACAATTTTTCCAAGTCAAAACAGGGGATCTCGAATTCGTTCAGACACTGTCTCACAAGAATTCAAATATCACATAATATGGAATTCTTTTGCTTCCTTTGTTTCTTTTATGTTAAAATAGACTCAATAAAATTTAATTACATATTTTATTTGAAATTTAATTCAACTTACACAATTTTTGGTAAATTTTCAAATTCATGCACTGTTGCTGTCCAACACTGTTTTACTACTAAAGTTCACTTTTGCACAATTTCACTTAATCCCTTCCATTTTACCGAGGTTCACTTAAATATCGAGCATATTGCTCATAAATTCAAATAAACATATACTTGCACTTGTTCATCACATAATCACTTTCACATTTATTTTCACTTAATCGATTTCCAGTTGAACTCATCGGAATAATAACAGATACACAATTTTCTGCACATTTTCTCATTTCCACACTTGTAGCCAAAGCTATCTGGTACGCATAGTAGCCTGCACTTAGTACTACACATGCGACCAATTATCCGGTACACGTAGTAGCCTGCACTTGGTACTACACACGTGACCTAACCATCTGATACACGTAGTAGCCTGCACTTAGTACTACACACGTGATCGAAGTTATCAAGTACGCATAGTAGCCTGCACTTAGTACTACACATGCGACCAATTATCTGGTACACGTAGTAGCCTGCACTTAGTACTACACACGTGACCTCACAATAGCTCATTGGTATCGTTTCTATTCCGAAGGTTCAACTGGGAAATTCCTCACTTTTCAACATTTTACTAAATTGTCCGTAATCAATTTAAATTCATAATTTACATCAAATAATCATTTGATAGGCAGCCACATTTCATATGATATCAAAATATATTAACATAAAAAGAATCGATAGATTATTTATATACGAACTTACTTGAAGTGTCGATCTCACTATCCATAGTACCAATTGTCCATTCATAGTATAATAAGACACAACTCAAATAGAAAATCAGCTTTTAAGAATTTACATAACATAAATCACATATTTCATATATCACTTGTCATGTATCATCATTTTCTTGCACTTCATGTAACATTCTTTCATGTCATATTTCCACATCATAAACACCATTCCATCAACTTTTCAAATATATTAAATCATACAATATATGCAATAATAGTAAGAAATATAATTCAAACATAACATTGCATTATTATTATCAGACGAACTTACCTCGATACAAAATATTAGCAATCGGGCCTATTCCTTGTAAACTTTGTTTTTCCCTCGATCACGACTTGAATCTCATTTCTCTTGATCTATAATACCAAATTAATTTATTTAATACATACATTCATCAAAACAGCCTTTAATACGAACTTTGGAAAAATTACCATTTTGCCCCTAAACTTTTGCATAATTACACTTTTTCCCCTAGGCTCGAGAATTAAACTTCGTCCCTTATTCTTATGTTTTATGACATGCTAATAATTTTTCCCTTCTATGACAACATCAAATTCTCACTCTAACATGCACTTATGACTATTAGGTATTTTTATCGATTAAGCCCTTTTACTCGTTTTCACTTAAAACCGAGTAGCACAAGTTGTCTAACATAATTTAAAACCTTATATTCTATCATAAAACACCAAAATACACAAATTTAACCTATTGGTATTTTTCCAAATACAAACCCTAGGTTGAATTATTGCTAGCATAAGCTTAATCAAGTTACCGGGATTCCAAAAACATAAAGAACTTGAAAAACGGGGCTAGAATGGACTTACTATTGAGCTTGGAAAGCTTGAAAACCCTAGCCATGGCTTCCTCCATGCTAATTTCGGCCTCCATATGGAGAAGATGACCATTTTGTGTTATTTTTCCATTTTATTTCATTTAATATGCAAATGACCAAAATGCCCTTACTACTAAAATTTCAAAAAAATTCCATCCATGTCCAATTTTTGTCCACAAACTTCAAAATGGTCTAATTACCATTTAAGGATCTTTTATTTAAAAACTCATAACAATTAAACACTTCTAACATGTAAAACTCAACTTTTGCACTTTTTACAATTTAGTCCTTTTGACCAAATTGAGTGCCCAAACGTCGAAATTTTTGAACGAAATTTTCACGAAATCATTCCATGAAATCGTAGACCATAAAAATATAATAAAAATAAAATTTTCCTCGTCGAATTTGTGGTCCTGAAACCACTGTTCTGACTAAGCCCAAAATCAGGATGTTACACGGGTGCCCCTAAATGCATGCTGACGTCATAAACATAGAGTCAACCGGGCTGAGGGCACGGGCGTGTCCCAAGCCACATGAGCGTGTGTGACCACACAGCCCCACCGACAGGGACGTGTGACGCATTAAAGCAAGAGAGCTTATTAATTTGTCCAAAATTTATTTAATGTTCTCGGGTTTGTCCGGAATCACCCTGATGCATGTTTTAGGCCTCGAAGGCCAGTTTAAGGGACGATATACATGTGTTTGAAAAGTTTTAATTTTGGGCAAAATTTAATTACTCAGTTTGGTATGTTGGTAAAGGTTTAAGTCCGGTAATGCCTCGAACCCTGTCACTGCATTGGATACAGGCGAGGAGTGTTACATTTAGCGGTATCAGAGCTACGGTTTAGTTGGTTCTAGGACTACCGTAGAGAGTATTGAGTTTCGTTATACATGTCATTATTTGAATATTGATAGTGTGACATTTCCTAACTGTTTAAATTGTTTTTGAATATAGTAAATGTCTTCCAATCAAGCACAAGATGAGTCCGAGGGAGCCGAGAGGCATGCTCTAACTTTCGTACAACGAGCTGTATCTAGTAGTAGTAGATGGCTTATGTCTGAAGACCGAGAAGAGGCCCGAGCCGCCTTCTTTGACATGATGGATAAATGGTTTGGGGATTATTTGAGGAATCGCCCCAACATACCACGACCTCCCCTGCCCCCTAACCAACCTAATGAGGATTTGCCACAAGTTATGGCACCTATAAGAATTGGTAATGCCCTTGTGGACAAACTTAAGAAGTATGGAGCTAAGTAATTTAGAGCTAAGATTGACGATGATGCTGAAAAAGCCAAGCTCTAGCTCGAGAATACTATACGGGTATAGATGAATTATTGTGCACACCTAAGGAGTGCTTAAAATGTGTCGTGTCTCTCTTGAAGGATACTGCATAGCATTGGTGGAAGACTGTATCTTCAGTGGTGCCAAAGGAAAACATCACTTGGGAATTTTTCCATGCAGAGTTTAGGAAGAAATACATCAGTCAAAGGTTCTTAGACTCGAAGCGAAAGGAGTCCCTGAAACTCAAACAAGGAAATAAGACTGTAGTAGAGTACGAAAGGGAGTTTGTAAGGCTGAGTCAGTATGCAACTGAATGGGTTCAAACCGAGTCAGAAATGTGTAAACACTTCGAGAAAGGTTTGTATGAGGAAATTAAGCTATTGATTAGGATTCTAGAAATACAGGAGTTCGCCGCATTAACTGATCGGGCCAAGATGGCCGAGGAGCTCAATAATGAAAGAAAGCAAGCAAAGAGAGAGGCTCGAGTTTCGGGCAAGATGTCCAGTGGTAATACGCCTTCGGTTCCCATAAAAAAGTCTAGGAGCCAGCATGAATGCTCCACTTCATCGGTAGGATATTCGGGTAGAGTGAGAGGCTCCAAACGACGTAATCAGAAGTCTTTCTCCCCAATGGTGACTAATGTAGGGAGTGTAGATGATCAAAAGCGAAAGTGTAAAAGCTGCAAAAAATTGCACTTCAGAGAGTGCCGGATGAAAAGTGGTGCATGCTTCAGATGTGCTTCTCTTGACCACCTCCTCAAAGACTGCCCAGAGCGAACTGATAAAGTAGTGGATATAGCTCCAAAGTTGAGTACTCCTATTATAGGAGGTAGACCTTCGAGGTACCTTGGAAGTGCTAGTGGCAGTCGAGTTGCGGCCAAAGCCACTGCAAAATTAAAGGCTCGAGCCTCGGCAAGAACGTATGCAATACATGCTCGAGAGGAAGCCTCTGCTCTTGATGTCATCACGGGTACTTTTTCTCTTGTTAATACATGTGTTGTTGCCTTAATTGATCAGGGGTTGACACATTCATACATTCGCATGAGATTGATGTCTAGTATGAACATACCCATTGAACCTACAGAATTTGTTATTAAAGTGTCGAACCCACTAGGAAAATTAGTCCTGGTTGATAAAGTCTGTAAGAATTTTCCTTTGACGATTCAGGATCAATGCTTTCCGGCTAATCTTATGTTGTTACCATTTGATGAGTTTGATGTAATACTTGGTATGGATTGGTTAGCCCTGCACGATGTAATTGTAAATTGTGGTAGTAAGTATATTGAACTGAAATGCCCAGATGGTGAGATTCTATGGGTTGATTCAAGAGAATTGGGTACGCCGCCGGTTGTAATCACGACAATGGTTGCTCAGAAATATATGATAAAAGTGTACGAAGCCTACCTTACTTTTGTATTGAACACTAAGGAAATAGAGTTGAAGATTGAGTCTGTGCCAATAGTATGTGAATATCCCACCCGGATTACCTCCTAAAAGAGAGATAGAGTTTGGTATCGAATTGGTGCCAAGAACAGCTCCCATTTCTATTGCTCTATATAGGATGGCGCCAACCGAGCTGAAAGAGATAAAAGCACAGCTGCAAGAGTTAACGGATAAAGGTTTCGCAAGGGCAAGCTTTTCACCTTGGGGTGCCCCCATATTGTTTGTAAAGAAAAAAGATGGTTCGATGAGGCTATGTATAGATTATCGCCAACTAAACAAGGTAACTATCAAGAATAATTATCCTTTACCAGGGATCGATGATTTGTTCGACCAATTGAGAGGAGCCACCGTGTTCTCCAAGATAGACTTGAGGTCCGGCTACTATCAGTTGAGAGTTAAGGAATCAGATGTGCCTAAGACAGCTTTCAGAACGAGGTATAGCCACTATGAATTTCTTGTTATGCCGTTTGGGTTAATGAATGCACCGGCCGTATTTATAGACCTAATTAATAGGATCTTTCGGCCATACTTGGATAAGTTCGTCATTGTGTTCATTGACGACATTTTGATTTATTCCAAAGATGAGACAGAGCATGCGAAGCATTTGAGAACTGTGTTGCAGACCTTACAAGAAAGACAATTGTATGCCAAGTTTAGCAAAAGTGAGATTTGGCTCTAAGAAGTTGGGTTTTTGGGTCATATTGTTTTGGGTGAAGGTATCCGAGTTGATCCAAGTAAGATCTCTACTATTGTTGAATGGAAACCGCCTAAAAATGTAACTGAGGTTAGAAACTTTTTGGACTTAGCCGGTTACTACCGAAGATTTGTAAAAGGATTCTCCATGATAGTGACTCCAATGACGAGGTCGCTACAAAAAGACGTTAAGCTTGAATGGACAGAAAAGTGTCAGAAAAGTTTTGAAAAGTTAAAGACATTACTGATTGAAGCTCATGTTTTAGTATTGCCTGAACTGGGAAAAGACTTTATGGTCTACAGTGATGCATCCTTAAATGGACTGGGTTGCACGCTTATGCAGGATGGTGAGGTGATAGCTTATGCTTCACGGCAATTGAAGCCACACGAGAAGAACTATCCGACGCATGACTTAGAGCTTGCCGCCATTATTTTTGCCTTGAAAATTTGGAGGCATTATTTATATGGTGAGACTTGTCATATATTTACCGACCACAAGAGTTTGAAGAATTTAATGACTCAAAAAGAATTGAATCTAAGACAGCGGAGATGGTTAGAATTAATTAAAGATTTGAAATGATCATTGACTATCACCCGGGAAGGGCGAATGTGGTCGCCGATGCGTTAAGAAAAAAGTCCTTGTTTGTACTGAGACCATGAACTCTCGATTAGCATTTCTTGATGATGGTTTTGGCAGAGCTAGAGGCTTGGTCGACATTTCTGCAGGAAATTTATGATGCTCAGACTAATGATAGTGACCTACAAGCTAAAAGAATTCAATGTGAGTCGGGCAGTAAATTAGATTTTTGGATCGATCCTGATGGATGTTTGATGTTCAGAGATAGGGTTTGTGTACCCAAATATGATGAGCTTATTTGGAAAATCTTGCAAGAAGCACATGATAGCTGTTTGTCTATTCATCCTAGAAGTACCAAGATGTACAATGATTTGAAGAAAATGTACGGGTGGAACGACATGAAAGGAGGCATCTTCTAATTTATATCGAAATGATTGATATGTCAACAAGTCAAAGCTAAACATCAAGTACCTTCAGGTTTGTTATAGCTTGTGATGGTTTTCGAATGAAAGTGAGACAGGGTTACTATGGATTTTGTGGTGGATAGGTTGACGAAGTCGGCTCATTTTTATTCCGGTAAGGACAGGTTACTCTCTTGATAAGTTGGCCGACTTGTATATCTCTGAGATTGTAAGATTACACGGGGTACCACTGTCGATTATTTTGAGACATAGATCCGAGGTTCACTTCGAGGTTCTGATAGAAGTTACAAGAAGCCTTGGGTACAAAGTTGAGCTTTAGTACAGCTTTTCACCCGCAAATCGATGGTCAGTCTGAGTGGATGATTCAGACTCTTGAGGATATGTTGCGATGCTCCATTCTCGAATTTCAGGGTAGCTGGGAAAAATACTTGCCATTGGTAGAATTTGCCTACAACAACAGTTTTCAAATGAGTTTGAAGATGGCACCTTATGAGGCTTTGTATGGCAGAAAGTGCCGAACCCCATTGTACTGGACAGAACTCAAGGAAAGTCAGATTCATTGGGTTGATCTAATCAGGGAAACTAAAGAAAAAGTTAGAGTGATACGAGACTGTTTAAAAACAGCATTGGATAGGCAAAAGTCATATGCTGGTTTGTAAAGAAAAGAAATTGAGTTCCAAGTTCGAGATAGAGTATTCTTGAAAGTATCTCCATGGAAAAAGGTATTAATTTTTGGTTGGAAAGGCAAACTGAGTCCGCAATTTATTGGACCGTACGAGATCACCGAAAGAGTTGGACCATTAGCCTATCGTTTGGCATTGCCACCTGAATTGGAAAAGATTCATGACGTGTTTCACGTATCTATGTTAAGGCGATATCGATCAGACCCTTCTCATGTGATTTCACCGGTAGAGATTGAGATTAGACGGGACATGACTTATGGTGAGGAATCGGTCAAAATTTGGCTCGTGAGATTAAACATTTGAGAAATAAAGATGTGACTTTAGTAAATGTTTTATGGCATCGACATTGTGTGGAAGAGGCTACATGGGAGCCAGAAGAAACCATGAGAAGCCAATATCTAAACCTGTTTATTAGTAAGACTTTCGGGGACGAAAGTCCCTGAAGGGGGAGAAATGTAACATCCCGAAATAAGGCGTAGTCAGAATAGTAGTTTTGGGACCACAAATCCAACATTGAAGTATTTAGTTTATGATTTTTATGAGGTTTAGAATATGAGAATATGTCTGTGTTAAAGTTTCATGAAGAAATTTTTTAAGTAAGGGGCCTAATTGGGAAATAAGAACCAAATTGAATAAATTTCAAAACTTAGATTCTAGAAGCAATTTGTATGAAATTGCTTTAGATTATAAATTAGAAGGTCTTGGAGAGCAAGTTTCTCAATTTCTAAGTTTTAGGACAAAAATGGGCTTGTATGGATGAAATTTTAAAGAAAGGGCTTAACGGCATTTTGGTCATTTGGCATTTTAATGAAATAAAATGGGAAAAATAAGGAAAAATCATCCATTCTTCTCCCTTTTCTAGTCAAAATTCTCAAGCACAATAGTAAGTGCTTCCAAGCCCCGTTTTTAATGTTCTTCGTATTTTTGAAATCCCGGTAGCTTACTCTCTCTATTTTTACCCATATTTCATGCTAGGGTTCATGATTGGAAATTTACCCATGCATGAGTTACTTGTATTTTGATGGTTTATGGAGGAATATGAAAGTTGGATGTGTGTTAAACATATTTTCCTAGGTGATTTTCATGAAAAACCCCTAAGAGGACCTTTTTGCAAAAGGTGTAAAATGTGGTAGAAATGAGAAATAGTGGAAAACTGTGGGCTTCCATTAGAGGGAAAAACATTTGGCTAGGCTTGGGTAAGGTAGAAATCGCATGCATTTCATTATACGAGCGTAGGGACTAAATCGTAAAAATATGAAAGGCTAGGAGCAAAATGGTCATTTGGACTGGGGGTGAAATTAAGACTCAAAAAGTATAATGTGAGTGTTAATGATTTATTTTTACTGTTATAGACCGCGAGGAACAAATTTCGGAGGTTGATCGAGGAAAACGAAAGGTTTTAGAATAACCGAAACACGATATCAAGACGAATACCAGGTAAGCTCGGATAACTCAAAGTAAACTCATTGTATGCTTAATTGCATGATTTATGAATTATGATAATTGTATTTGATGATGGCATGACAATCTATAACAATCCCGATTGATGTTGAAAAGGAAGTTCGATGGATGAACCATGTTTACATATGACTTGAGATCCTACATGTGTTGCAGAAAGGATTTAGTCTGGACGGGTAATCCGTTGATCTCAAATATAAAAAGGATCCAGCCCGAACATGTGTTCCTTGAGTGATCGAGCCTCCCGAAGAATATATGTACATTGAGGATTTAGCCCGAATGGGTAATCCGATTAGGGTCTGAGTTTAGCCTGGATTGGTAATTTAGATTCGAGCTCATTTAGGGTGTTTGTCGCTATAAGGGATTTAACTTGGACTAGTAATCCTGACTTCACCTTATGAATTTACAATGCGGGGGATTTAGCCTGAACTGGTAATCCCGCCGTAAGATGTGAGGTTCGTGGGAGTGCGTACATGAGATGATCGCTCTTATGACTTGACAGTAAATAGATAATCCATCGAGATTTCCAAGAAACTCAACGAATCATCCCTATGGGCGTGTGGTATGGCCGTGCGTCCCCTGCACCTAAAATTTTAAGTCAGTTTCGTGCACGGGCTAGACACACGGGCGTGTGTCTTGGTCATGTGCCCCTAAATGCATGCTGGCGTCATAAACAGAGAGTTACACGGGTTGACGGCACGGGCGTGTCCCAAGCCACACGGGCATGTGTGACCGAACGGTCGTACCCACACGGGCGTGTGATTCACTAAAGCAAGAGAATTTATTAAGTTGTCCAAAATTTATTGAATGTTCTCGGTTTTGTCCCTAACTTCCCTGATGCATGTTTTAGGCCTCGAAGGCCAGTATAAGGGATGGTATGCATGTGTTTGAAAAGTTTTAATTTTAGGCAAAATTTAGTGACCTGATTTGGAATGTTGGTAAAAGTTTAAGTCCGGTAACGCCTTGAACCCTGGCCCGCCATTGGATACAGGTGAGGGGTGTTACACCCACATTTGAGACATGCTCCTGACTTCCTCCAGCATTCGCCTGCATGACGCCTTCTGCAATGCTCACAAGTCAAAAAGTTTGAACGCGTTTTAACATGCTTCACAGAACGAGGCTCCAACCCTAGAGAGCAACAATCTCTCTTCTTCTTGCAGTCCACACACCTAGCCCGGAGTGTTTTGCCAATCTCCTTAACTTCCTCCAGTACTTCCCTTACTAACCGGGTTAACGCCTCAGTATCAAGCTCTAGGTTATCACTACCCGAAGTTGGCAGACTTATCCTGACTTCTGTCTCTTGAACCATCTCATGTTCTAGTAAAGCTGGTGCCTTCCTAGCAGGCATGTGACTTGATGTTGAAGACCCAGCCCCAGCACTTCCACGGCCTTTACCGCAGCCACGTGTACCCCTTCCGGGAGTAGCTCTAGTGCTCATTTCGATAACGAATTATTTGCTTAAAAGTCTTATGTATCAGTTTGTAATTTTAGTAATTGCTAACGAATGTGTTATAAATGACAGTAATTAGGGTTTGTTTTTGCAGAACAAGATCTTACTACAGTTTTTCGTCTTCTATAGTCTCAGTCTTTTTTAACTAAAGAATTTCGATATAGTCCTACTACCTATAGTAATCCCTCAGTAATACCTTTTAGTTCAAGCAATCTATAGTAAAAGAAGAACTTACAGATTCGGCGTCGGAGACTCAGTGTGCCACACTGGTAAACCTTTCGAAAATATTTCAAGAATAGTTTTCCAAAAATTCCTAATACCTTCAAAACTCAATCCACAGTCGAGTTTTGTAACCTAACTCTGATACCACTAAATGTAACACCCCCAAACCTGGCCTAGATGTTATGCCCGAATCTGGCGTGTCACATAGAAGTATTTTTTCAAAAATTAATCTTTTCGGTAAAAAT
Organism: Gossypium hirsutum; assembly: GCF_007990345.1. Taxonomy (NCBI): domain Eukaryota; kingdom Viridiplantae; phylum Streptophyta; class Magnoliopsida; order Malvales; family Malvaceae; genus Gossypium; species Gossypium hirsutum. The sequence goes on from NC_053432.1 coordinate 44,482,827, forward strand.
CCGTTACTGAATCTAAATCCTTTTATTATTATTTAACAAAAGTTCTCGTCGAAATGTTTACCAATTTGTTTGCCTTTGGTATATTACTTCAACTTAAAATCTCGGAAGCATTTTGAAAACTTTGTTGTTGAAAGCTCGTGTTCTTTAGAAAACCGTAACTATTTTGAAAACTCGTGTTTTCTTAGACTAGCAGTTTAATATAAGAAATCAAAATCCCAATTAAAACTTAAAACCCACAACCAGCCTTATTACATAAACTAAAACCCAAAACAAAATCTAATAGCAAATAATAGAAACATAAGCAGTAGTGTGGCTATTTCCGAGTCCCTCACAGCACTGATCCGCCTAAGGATTACCTGAACAGTTAAAACAAATGGGTGAGTTTATGAAAAAACTCAGTGTGTAATCCCAATAAGAAACAAATAATAAATAACACGGTCTGGGCCTAAGCCCTATTCAGTATCAGTACAGTCTGGGCCTAAGCCCTATTCAGTAACAGTGTGGGCCTACGCCTAATGCAGTAACAATACGGTACAATGTAATGCAATTATGCATCCTACCCAAATTCAACCAGCATACCACCCGTACCAACCAACACACCATGTGGGGATTTAAATCAACCCACCCAGCCAGTACACCAATATCGCAGCAAAGCTGCCAGTAATAATAATGCAGCATAGCTGCCAGAAACAGTAAATGTGGCAAAGCAACCTCATATGATTGTAACAATGAATGTGACATAGTCACCAGTACAGAACTTCCTCCATATAAAAATCCCAACCTCATGCAGTATGTCCTGTCATCAATATTATGTGCATGCAAAGTCATACTCAGTACAATCATATATATAAATCATAAGCACATCAGTCATACGAAACATAAGGGAAAAATCGTCATTTTACCATATAGGGATATTACGGTCATTTTACTCTACAGGGGCATTACAGTCATTTTATCGTACAGGGGCATTACGGTTATTTTACCCTATAGGGGCATTACGATCATTTTACTCTACAGGGGCATTACAGTCATTTTACTCTATAGGGGCATTATGCTTATTTTACTCTACAAGGGCATTACGGTCATTTTAGTCTACAGAGGCATTACAGTCATTTTACTCTACAGGGGCATTACGGTCGTTTTACTCTATAGGGGCATTACGGTCATTTTACTCTATAGGGGCATTACAGTCATTTTACTCTACAGGGGTATTACGGTTATATAACGACCTCTTCGAAGGTCTACAGTCGCCTCGAGCGACACAGGCAACCTAAATGATCATATCGATGAAGTGGGCCTAAGATCCAATATTCGGCCCAAGTGGGCCCACACACTCGTGTGGCCCATCTAGCCTAAATTTAGATACGGTTATGTGTATGCCATAGCCCGGGTCATTAATAATCACTTATCGCAGATTTTATCTGTGTGGGCCCACGAGCCCATTGGGCCCACACCGCGCCCATTTCGGCCCATCGAGGCCCAAAATAACCTAAGTCATGTGACCGACATGACAAGTTCAACTACTTCTCACTTAATAGCGAAATTTACCCACGCAGGCCCACAGGCCCATACGGCCCATTTAACCCAGAACTATTCACGATAGTATGAACAACGTAGCCCAGTCCAAAACTTACCACATAACATACATTTTATCCGTGTAGGCCCACAAGCCTATTGGGCCCACAAGACCCAGTTCGGCCTAACGTGGCCCAAAATGGCCTATGCCATGTACGCGACATGACAAGCCCAACCATATTCCACCTAACAGCTGATTTGACACAAGCGAGCCCATGGGCCCATTGGGCCTGTCAGCCCATTTCGTGGCTCAGGTGGCCCATTACGGCCTAAGCCCACGAATTCGTTCATGGTGGCCTTACTCGTCGTACTCCCACGTTCCGTGAGCTCAATTCACCACACACGCGATCGCACGCTTGTGTGGCGTCATACTCCATATTTCTGGCTTTTCGGCATTTTGCCGATCTACAGTCATAGCAGAGTAAACAACACACACATTTTTAACTTTTCAGCCGGTTATCAAAACAAGGCATACGGTTACACACCTGCTTACGAAAACGTGTGAAGGATCCGCGAGTACTCTAATCTTAATTGAACAAACCACGGCCTGTTATGCTAAATCGTAGTGGACTAAAACTGATCCCACTTTACTTGTCGATAATCTTAATAGGATAATGGAAGAAACATGTTTGACGACTTGATTACTTTTGCACTTCACCACTCCTCAAGAATACCTAAAACCCCACGATCATGTCTTGTCAAGAACTCTTTGTAGAACTGGAATAGAGAGGGAGAGATGGACAAGGAATGTTCGGCCAACTCAGAACAAGAAGAAATCGAAATATCGAGAGGAAAGGAGAAAAAAATGGAGAAAAAGATGGGGGAAAATACGCTAAAATTGATCAAGAAAATGAAAGGTAAGAAAGGTGAAAGAAGGAGAGCAGTTGACAGAGGTTAAAAGAGGTATTCGGCAATACATATGACTTTACCCAAATGGTCAAGTTGACAATGCCAGCAACCAAAATGGAAACCAAAATAAGAGACTACTTTTGACACTTTAGTTCATAACAAAATCTACAGAAAAGGAAGGATTCCTCCCATAACAAAAGTGACCAAAACTAAACAAAAGAGAGTGGAAAAACTAGCTTAGCCAAATTTCCACACCCCTAATGCCCATTTCGGCACATTTCCCTCAACTCATCAAACTCCTAACTTTTATCCACAAAACCCTCCCTAATCTTCTCCTTGAATCTCTCCCCTTTATCACTCCACAAATCACTCCAACCACTCTTCTATGACCATTTCAACTTAAAGTCCCAACCCAACTCCAATACTAGCCGTCCATGTAGCAAAATAAATATCCATCATAATACTATGGCAACACTCGAACCCCTGAGCACATGCACAATCCTAACACCTCCTTGCCACTTGACCACATGCTTCTTTGTGTCACCTTTTAACCTTAATTAATTAAAAGGCTTAGGGCCAGTTCTTCATTGCTTTTGAAAAGTGCTTTTGAAAAGTGCTGTGGAAGAGTGCTTTTGAGAAGTACTTTTGAGAAGTGCTTTGAAAAAATTTAAGTGTTTGATATTGCTGTCAAAAAGTGCTTTTGAAAAGTAAAATGTCCATTTTAGACATGATATTATAAAGTAACAAATATGTATTTAAATAATGTTCAAATTAGTTAATATTATGATATTTTAGTAAAAATATAAAAAAAATAATTTATTATAACTTATTGTTAATATTTTAATATATAATATTAATTTTAAATATTTCTAAGTAATTAATATTAATTATTTATTAAATTTAATTAGAATATATAAACTATATTTAAATATTTAAATATAATAATTAAATATTTGTAATTAGATATTGACACAATTGTATTATTTTAAATTTTTTTTATTTTTAATTAATGCTTTTAACACATTTGTAAAACTCATATTAAATAACCAAGAAAGAGAACACAAAATAATAGCATCAAACACATTTTAAGTCAAAAAGTAAGGTTAAAAAGGTAAAATAACATCCAAAAGTGCTTTTTGGCTGAAAAAGTTAAAATTTACTGCTTTTTCATCTCTAAAAAAGCTCATCCCAAAAGTTAAAAAAGTTGCCCCCAATGACATGTGTTCTTCATTGCTTTTAAGAGAAAAGCACTTTTTTTAGAAAAAATTCATCCCAAAAGCAATGGAGAACACACCCTTACTACCTAACATTTAGGGTTTTATTCACTTAAAACAAAAAATTTTGCTAAAGCCCAGGTTTGAACCCAGGACTTCTCCAACACTTCTCAAGACACTTAACCACTGAAGCAAGCCTTCATTTATGTCACTTCTTGCACAACAATTATTCACATGATGACTTCTAAAGATCCCCAAGCCCAAGGCCCATTTCTTTTAGGCCCAACATTCTAGGGGTTACACTTTTTTTCAAAAATTGACTTGATTTTCTAAAAACCATAGACAAAAAAAATTTCTAAATACCATGTTAACAAAACTCTTGAGCTCATTAAAGCTAAAATCCCTAAAATACCCTTAAAACTCCTAGGCTTTATTTTGGGGTGTTATAATTCGGAGGTGGATGGGATTCAGTATGGGTCTCCGAGGGTCAAAATAACTCAACATAGGGGAGGGACCTTGTTCTATCCTAGTTGCATCGGTACAACCATAGACTTATACCAATACAAGTCACAGGTACTGTAAAATTTTGCTCTCTGACTTAGGGCTAGTTTGGCAATGCTTTTGAAAAGTGCTATGGAAAAGTGCTTTTGAAAAGTTTAGCTTAAAATTTGAGTGTTTATCATTGTTGTCAAAAAGTGCTTTTGAGAAATAAAATATCCATTTTAGACATGTTATTATCAAGTAATAAATATACATTTAAATAAAATTTAAATTAGTTAATATTTTTATATTTTAGTAAGAATATAAAAATTATTATAACTTATTGTTAATATTTTCATATATGAAATATAAATTTTAAACATTTTCAAGTAATAAATATTAATTATTTATAAAATTTAATTAGAATATATAAACTATATTTTAAATATTTAAATATAACTATTAAATATTTGTAATTAGTATTTTAATTTTTTTATTTTTAATTAATGATTTTAACACATTTGTAATTAAGCACCAAGAATGTAACACCCAAACTCGGCCTAGACGTTATAGCCGAATCTGGCGATGTCCCATGGAATGGGATTTGAAATTGAATTTATCCAGTTAAAAGTGTTTTTGTTTATTAGCTTCTATTTATCTCTCATCAATTTCAAAAATTTTTTTCTCATTAATTTGATTTGTTCACAAACATATTCTGTAGTAGAAGCTTTTAAAACCATGATATTTAAAGAAAATCATTCACGTTTAGGAAAACGTTGTGTTTTTTTTAATAAAACCGAGTTTCCATTGAGTTTTGCAGTTTAAAAGTCCATGAAAACAGTTAAAATTCAAATTATAGACAAATAGTCCGAAAGTCCAAAGTTTCATCAAAAATAGGAAATAGAAACCATAAATGAAATTAAAGCAGTTCAATAGACATGTGGTCACCGTGAAGTCCTTCGCCGCACCGATCCATCTAGGTTTGGGGATTACCTGTATAGATAAAAAAAGGGTGAGTTTATGTAAACTCAGTGTGTAATCCCCACAAAATACATGCATACAGTCAAACAACAATTATCAATCAAATGCAGTCTGGGGCTAAACCCATTATAGAGTTAAGTACAGTTTAGGCCTTAGCCCATTCAGATACAATTTCAGGTATAGATTAGGGCCTTAGCCCATCTCAGATACAGTATGCATACGGTAACAAAAATCAGTATCCTACCCACCAGCCTCTACACACCATCTCTGACCATCCCTACACACCATGTAAGGTTTAAAACACCCACCCAGCCCTACACACCAAGTCGTATCGAATGCGGTACATATCAGTAATATTGCAGCTGAGCTGCCAGATAATAAGCATGAAAGCCTTTCAGTACACTTCCTCCAATAATCAATAATCGCACCCCAATGTAGACGCAATTAAACATGCTCAATGTTGACATACTGCAATACATGTTTACGTGCTAAAATTTCAATTACCAGTCATACATACGGATCAGTAAACATGCATAAATTTGACATGCTTAATACGTGCATTATATATTTAAGTCACACGATTTAAGGTCTAAGTAGCAATTACCGACCCTACAGTAGGTCCACAGTTGACTTGGGCGACCTGTACAACCCTAGGAAACATTTTAGCTAAATGGGCCTACACGCCCATGTGATTTGCCCGTGTGGGCCCACACTCCCAGGTTGGCCTTGGCCCGTGTGGATCACACGGCCTGGCACAAATTCCCACATGCCCGTGTGGACCCACACACTCGTGTGGCCCATACGGCCCAATTCGATTAAACCCATGTGTCTCACACGGTCGTGTCTAGCGCACGACCTGGCCTTCGTCGACCACACGGCCGTGTCATTCATACATGGCCTACAACACAGGCGACCACACGCTCATGTGACATCGACAGTTGCAATTTTGGCTTTTGCAGAATCCCGTTTTCTGCTTTTTTGGGGTACACACTTGGTATTGTTTTACTTCTAAAACACTCCCTAGCAATCTAAGATCTAAAAATTGACAATACCAAAGTCCGAATTGAGCAATTTTAACAAAACTCAAGTGTGAGTCCTTCATTATTACAGCCCTACAACATCACTAAGTGCACTCAAATACTTACTGCTATCGAGCCAAAATCTCAAACACTTAAATCGCTACTGAATCCTCAGCCAAAACTTGTCCTTCGCCTAAACCAAAAGCAACATAAATGAACCCCTCATCAACCATTTAACCAAAAACATTGAGATTAAACAGAATAGGACTTACTGAATGAACACTACCGGGATTTGCACACTAGAGTCGAATTGAGAAGCAGAAAAAGGTAGGGAAAAGAAGAATATTTTGACAAGGGATATGAGGAACTGAAATGTCAAAAGGGGAAAAAGAATTTTGGAAAAATCAAATAAATTATTTTGATAATATCAAAATAATTCCTACATCCTCAAAACTCTCTACTAAACCCACTACTCAGACTTTTCGTTCAATTGAAACTCTTCAAGCCAGCAGAGCAAAAATAATTACAATCACGCTTGCACAAAGACTCGAACACAAGACCTCCAGCAAACCCACACTCCACCTAACCATCAGACCAGCAGACCCATTCTGATGTGAAATTAGAAGTAATTAAATATAAGCCCGCTGAACAAGTGTAAGGCTTAAGTTAGAAAAATACCAAAATTTACCAAAGATAGGGACTGAACTTGGGACCTCGCACACACCTAGAACACTTAACCACTGAAGTAGATACATAGTTGTGTCAAAAACTTACAAAAGCAAAATTATAAAATTTAGAGCGTTACAAAGAAAAAAAAGGAAAGTACTATGTTATTGGATGGGTGAAAAAGTAATTAAACACCAAAAGTGCTTTTAGGAGAGGAAAAATTTAAAAAATTTAGATTCTCCTTTTCAGAAGTGCTTTTCAAAAGAACTTCTAAAAAGCCAAAAATTTTAGCCAAAAGTAGCTTGTTTACCACAACTTTTCTTCTAGAAGTGCTTCTGGAGCCAGAAGTGCCTTTTTTAAGCACTACTAAACAGGCTGTAAAGCCCCAATATTTCTATTTCTATTTCTGGATAATTTGACACAACTGTGTATCTACTTCAGTGGTTAAGTGATCTGCGTATGTGTGGGAGGTCCCAAGTTCAAGCCTTATCTTTGATAAATTTTGGTATTTTTCTTACTTAAGCCTTATACTTGCTTAGTTGGCTTATATTAAATTATTTGTAAAACCATATTAGAATGAGTTTGCTAGTTTGAATGGTAACGAGTCTGGGTATTGTATGGAGGTTCTGTGTTCGAGTCTCTACGCGAGCGTGGGAGTTTATTTTTACTTGTTTGGCCAAGAGAATTTCGGTCAAACAGGAGTTCTGAGGAGGTTGAGTAGTGGGTTAGTGGGAGTAAAATTAGGGGACTTAGGGATAATTAGATTTTATTCTTTTTCAAAATTTCTCTTTTCCTGAATTTTCCCAAAAATCTGATGTTGTTCCTCTTCTTTCTGCTCTGTACGACTTTTTTTCTTTCTTTTTCTTGCCACTATTTTCTCTGATTTCTATTCACTGTCAGTTTTTCGTATTCCGTTGTTCGGTACACTTCTTTCATTTATGGTAAGTTTGATGGGTGCATTTCTATTTCAGACTATTGAATCGTTAATTAATGAGTTTCATTTGGTATTAGGAGAAGATTAAGGGGTTGAAGCGTTAAGGTTGTGGCATCTCTATTACTGATTCAAAGATAAAGGTTTTGATGGATTAAAAGGTTATCGTTTTTAGGGTAGTTTGGTTTAGTGTCGATTGAAGTGACTAATTTGATGGTTTTTTGGTTAATTTTAGGTGCTGTGCATTCGAGAGTGTTTTCACATCAACACGGTACCAAGTGTGTACCTGAAACACAGAAAAATGAGATTTGGTGAAAGTCGGAAACCCCACTCTAGATGCTACACGGCCGTGTGGTAGGCCATATGTGACGGCACGACTGTGTGATCGACAAAGGTCAGGCTGTGCACAAGATACAGCCGTGTGATGGCCGGAGTGTGGCCGTGTGAGCCACACAAGCTAGGCCAAATTGGGCCTGTGGGCCCACACGGGTGTGTGATAACTAGGCCAGGCCATGTGATCTACACGGGCTAGGCCAATCTGGACGTGTGGACTACAAGACCACATGGGCGTGTGGGACTACACAGGTGTGTGGGCCCCCACGGACTTGTAGGCCCATTGTACTGAAATTTTTTGTAGGGTCAAACGGGTCGTCTTAATTGACTGTGGGCCTACAGTAGGGACAATAAGCGCTATCTAACACTATAACCAAATAATCTGTTAGACTGACATATGGTTATGAGCATACCTATGTCTGTTTATCTATTATCTGTTTATGAAAGCATGTTAAGCATGATTTATCTGTTAATTCTGTATGCATGTTCTGTTATTGTTATTAGGGTGGGATGATGTACATTGGAGGAAGTGTTTTGAAAGGCAGATTATGCCAAATATCTAGCAGCACGACTGCATTATATCTTATATGTGCTGCATCAGTACAGCATGGTGTGTATGGCTGGGTGAGTATTTTAAACCCCACATGGTGTGTAGGGATGGTCGGAGATGGTGTGTAGAGGATGGGGGTAGGATTTTGATATCTGATTTGCATATATGTAACTGTGTTTGCATTTGAAATGTGCTCAGGCTCAGGCTCAGATCTGTATCTGTATCTAACATGGGCCTAGGCCCGAATCTGAATCTCTTTGATTTGTGATATTCTATATGTGTGTACGCTTAACTCTGCTGGGTTACACACTAAGTTTACGTAAACTCATCCCTTCTCTATTTTTCTGTACAGGTAACCTACAGTCTTAGGTGGATCAGTGCAGTGGGGGACTTGATGGTGACCACCTATTTTACCGTTTTATTTTGATTTATGGTTATTAAGTTTTGGCATTGAGGTTGCCTTTTTTTCTGGGACTCTAGACTCTTTAAAACTGCTTGATGTTGGTTTTGGGTTTTTGGTTTTTACTTACTTATAACTGTGATGGTTTACCAAAAGTAAGGGTTTCCTAAAATTTTGAATAGATTTTCTAGACACAGTGATTTTACAAGCTTCTGCTACAAATACGTTTTATCTCTAAATGATTAAATGAAAGAGAGTTTTGAAATCAATAATAGCGATTAAGGCTAATGAACTGACAAGGTTTTAACTTAACGACAATGGTTTTTCAACCCATTTCTTGTGACACTTTTGGATTCAGAAATAACGTCTAGGCCGAGTTTGGGGTGTTACACAGGCCCTTACCTGTACCTATACAACTTGTCACTTGTACCAAAACAAGTTTGTTTGGACCTAAAAAGACCCCAAAACTCACCAAATTTGATTTCGAACATTACCAAATCAATTCTATGAATTATCAAACTTAATAATCAAGTTCTAAACACCATTCAAACTCCCCTAAACATATTCAAATAAAATAGACATCAACAAGCTCATAAGATACCCAACTCGACATCAAAATTAATTTATTTGGCATGGAAGCAACTCATAATTCATAGAATAAATTGTTGGTTTCTAGTGCCCTTGGTGTAGTATTTTCGTCTAACTATACTTGTATCTTTTTTTAAACAAATTGGTTTAATAAAATATCCATTAATTACATTAATACCCTTTATATATTGTCCTCGATGTTTTTACATGCAAAACAAAATAGAATCAAATATTGGCTCATTGGTTGTTTAACTTTTAACTAATACTAAGTTGCATTACATGGTTGAATTGTAATACGAAAAGATAGCTTGTATTAGTAGATGAACCTAAAAATGTTCTTAGTCTAATCGGAAATGAGCAAGCCAATTGAAAGAAAAACTTGTCATCTATCATCCAATTGGGGAGATGTTTTGTCTTGAGCGTCGGAGTGGACGACTCCCAAAAGATAGAGACATAGATATGACTAAATAGACTAACAGTACATTAGACAAGACCCAAGTAGAATAAGTCTTAGATTCGTTTATGGATTTATTCACTTGTGATGTTTATAGTGTGACATACCTTAATCCTGAATGGATGATGGACTATGTATGTTAACTTGTATGCTTTGATTTAAGTAAAAACCTAAGTTCAAATAGATAAGGAACCGAGAGTTAATGCGTAGGGTATACAACTTTTGTAGCCTTTCTGATCGCGTGATTCGTGATAAGTAATAAATATTTATAATGAAGATCACACCTAGACTAACTATTATCACGACAAAAAGGCAAGCGCACCTATCGAACAATAGTATAGTAATGGCAATACCAGGATATCGTACCTGAGGGAACCAAAAGTACTGGTAATAACTATCTTTTTATTGTTTAACCTAGAAATAAAGAGGGGTTGTTTATTAAACTTAATTAACTAATTATCTAAACTAAGAACGCACAGAGAAAAGAATTGGGGAATTGCTTTTGGGAAAAATCGATTGACTTGAGACAATACCTAAGGAAAAATCCACCTAGACTTTACTTGTTATTCTGGCTCTAAACCGAACGATTTATTCATTCAACTTATTTCGTGAGACTCCCTAACCTATATTATTATCTTTATCGAGACTAATAACGTCTAACCCTCAGTTGAATTAATTGGAATTTCTTTCTAATTAAAACCCCTAGGGAAGCAGTAAATCGATCTATGGACTCCCATATTAGGTTTCACCCTAATTCGGCAAAATCTCGTAACCCTATTTCTAGGCGTTCGATCAAATCTGCTTAATTATGACAAAAGTACTCTTAGACAGGGTCTATTCCTCCTCTGAATAAGAGCATGTCTTGAATTAGTATCCTGGGATATCAAAACAAGAATTAAGAACACATAATTAAGAACAAGTTAAATATTTATCATACGATTCAGAAAATAATAACAAGATTCGTCTTAGGTTTCATTCCCCTTAGGTATTTAGGGGATTTAGTTCATAACTAAATAAGAAAACATCTCAGAAGAATAAAGAATACAAAACATAAAGAAAACCCAAAACTTCTGAAGGGAAATTGAGGAGAGATCTTTAGTCTTGATGATGAATCCGACTCCTGAGATGGATCAATCGGCTTCCCTGAGGTAATTCCTTACCCCCATTCTCCGTGTCCTTTTTCTCCTCTTCTATGGTGCATTTATAGGCTTTGGACTGCCTAGAAGCCCTCAAAAGTGACTTTTTCTGAATTGGACTTAATTTGGGCTCGGTAGGGACATGCCCGTGTGACGTGATTGCCAGGCCGTGTTCGATCTATTAAATTACACACGGCCGTATGGGTCAATGGCCAGGCTGTGTGAATCATGAAAGCCTTGGTCGACACCCTTGAAAGACACGGGTGTGTGCGCTACCCGTGTGGCAAGGCTTAGGCCGTGTCATCTTCTCGATTTGGTCCGTTTGTCCCTTTTTGGCTCCTTTCGCTCTCCTATGCTCTCCTAAGTATGAAACATGAAATTAAAGCATTAGGAGCATCGAATTCACCAATTCTAATGAGAAATCATCCATAAAATGCATTAAACATGGTGTAAAAATATGTATAAATTACAGTTTATCAAATACCCCTACACTTAAGCATTTGCTTATCTTAAAGCAAAATCCTCAACTCATAATCAAAATAAATTCTTGTCAACTTATAATTTCTATCGATAATATCTCACATTAATACATAAATAATCGTACATGGAGAATTCAACTAAAAGAGTATAAAAGTTCCAAACATTTCAAGTTGAGCATTTTATCCCAAAAACATAGGTGTCTCCCCTCATCTAAGTAATTACCTTCAATTCAGAATATCACAGAGTTTCACATCCTTACTAAAGATTCACTCAAATCACTCGAGGTGTTTAAGGACAATAAATGGAGCACTCAATAGTCAATAATGAAAAGTCATTACCATAGGCTTGCATGAAAATCAAATCTCCACCACTGTAATTTAAGATAATACATCAATCAAAAGGTCTTTAGAGGGTTGTAATGAGGCTTGGTTAAGGGGTGTGGTCACAAGTTGAATGAAAGGTTTAGAATCGAGATTGAATTGAAAAATTCCTAACTAGAAATAGAGTTAATCTTCATTTGCGTATAACAGAACTTCTTCTCGGAATATGGAATTACTAATAAATATACATAGTTTTTTTTAAGAACAAGTTAAACAACATAGAACAAAACACAGCTAAGCAGTCCATTCAACTGAAATCTCGACAAAAATAGGGATTAATTTAAGGGATTTCAACAATAATGGGTTAAGGGTTAATATTAAGGGTAATACAAAGAATGGTTTGTTAGGGTCAAGGGGGTTTACTAGGGGTTAATCGTAGAGGTAGGCTTTTCATGGCATAAGTGGGTTAATCCTAAGTGCCTTAATCATTTTGACATATCAAATCAAATGATGTGGTCTCGACATGCATAATCAAGCAAGTTCTAGAATAACAGTTCAATACTGACGCACTCAAAGCCATAATAAGAGTGAGCATGAAAGAATGAATAGATGCTCAAAAGGTTAAACAATCTCACAAAAAATTATGGATTTTTGATGATAAAAACTTGTGAATTCTGATTCAAAGGAATACCAAAACTTTGGGGAAACAACCTAAGATTTTAAATTCTTAAAAATCAACTTATTATGCTTGATTCTCTAATGTCTTAAAGTTTAAACAATCAATGCATAATTGCCTGTGTTTTAATTCAAGATATATCAATCAAAATCATAAATTAATTAAAATTTATCCTAAATATGATATGGAAGCTTTTCAAGAGAACAAGGCAATCATTCAGGGATTTTTCTGATAATGAAATAAATACCCCCCACACTTAAGATGTACATTGCCCTCAATGTACAAAGATAGACATTTAAAGTATAAAAAGAAGATAGGGGGAGAAGTGAAACTTCCTGTATGATGAATTCCTCGAACTGGAGTTGTGGAGAGTAATTGGTTCGAGAGTGGAGGAGGATACTCCAGCGGTCATAGAGGTTCATTAATCCATGAGTCCTGCGCCACAAGAATATTATATCTAGTGGTAGCTATGGTCGTGGTCGAGCAAGACATGGCAGTCGTGGAGAACCTTTCCCGATGGAGTTTTAGTTCTTATGTGATGATGAGCTTAAGAGCTCGATATAACTGTGATAAAATCAATGACTTTTTAGGGGATTTTAGGAAGAATAATTACTCATAAAGAAATAACCGAAATTAATAATAATAATTAAAAATAAAATTCTAAAATCTAATAAGAATAAAAAGTAGTTTTAATAAAATTTTAAAAAAACATAAAATTATAAATAAATGTTTTAAACATCTTCATCGTTGGATGGTTCATGAGGTGGGACTGGCGATGAGATGTGGTGGTGCTGACAAATCTGCTGTAGAGTAGTAACAATGTTGTCAAATCGTTGATAACACTACTGTTCGAATCGGGTGAGACGCTCAGAGATGTCAGTATATGAAGTCGCCGCATGAACTAGACAAGAGAGTTGTGGTGGCTGAGTCGGTGGGTCCTCGTGCTGTGGGGGGACATCATCAAGAATGTCCTCGTAGGCCTCCTCGTCGGTAGATTGGACGAGACGATACTAGGGAGGGTAGGTTCCATGGTGCCTCTCGATCATCCTCATGCTAAGCATGCTCGAGATACCTTGTGGAGACATCTGGCTGATGAGGGTGAGGAAAGTGAGGATTGATGCAGGGGGTGTGGATTTTAGGGTGGTTTGGGGGTTGGGGAAGTGAGAACCTGGGGAATGGTGGCCAGAATAGGGATTAGGGAGTGGAGAAAGGGAGATTTTAGCTAGGGTTTTGAAAGGAAGAAAAAAAATGAACAGTGACTTGCTTATATAGTGGAGGTGCACATGGCCTAGGGCCACGCCCGTGTACTCTGAAAACGAACCCGTATTTTTTGAATTTTACAATTTAGGTCATGCTCGGATACTATCCCACGCCCGTGTGTCTTGGGCGTGTGTGGCACACGGCCATATCGCACAGTTGTGCCTAGCCTTGTTCGCTTCTCCCATGCCCGTGTGTTAGGGTACCACGCCCATGTATTATTGTCCACGGCTTAACGGCACGGGCGTGTCTAATACCTGTGTCGAAGAAATAGAATCGAGACTTGCCCCTGGCACGCCCGTGTTCACCTATCAAGTTCACCCACGGCCATGTCGCACGACCATGGGGATTTATCGCATCCCGTGTTTTGGGGAAATCATGTCCTGCTTCCACACGGCCGTATCGCACGGTCGTGTCTCTTCTCCTATTTGGCCACGGCTTTAGGCACACCCGTGTGCCTAGCTGTGTAGGCTGAAAAACCTTGCAATTCAAAGATAAATTTAATTATTTAAAGTGTTAGAAATAAGAAATCAAAATATGTTAGTGCTCGGGTTGCCTCTCGAGAAGCGCTTATTTATAGTCTAAGCTCAACTTACCTCTCTAGTGAATGGTCAGGGTTGTTCAAGGAGTTTGTACTCCTCAGTGGTGCTATCAGTCTCATCAAATTAAGGTTTTAAACGGGTGTTGTTTACCTTAAAAGTGCCGAACCTAGGATGACTCACCTCCACCATACCGAATCAAAAAATACTGAGTACCGTAAGAAGGATTTCCTCATTTGGTGTGGTAGTGACAATGTGAGGATCTCCGGCTTTTAGTAAGACTTTATCGCCAACCTTAAGTTGATTTGGAGAGGTATTGAACTCATTCTGGCGTAATTTCGGTTTATCGTGTGTTCTTGGTTTATGTACTCTCCATTCGTCTAGCTCTTCTATCCGTAGCCTTTGTTCTTCATGATTGTAACTTCTATCATTGCTGGAACATGGCTTGCAAACTTCTTTGAAACTTAATTTCTGCAAAGTAGGCTGTGTCATATTGTTAGTTTTAGTAGACTGGTGTGGACTATTACCTTCACTGTTCGATATGATGCCAGAATTACAAGCTTGAAGGGTGATCGTTTCGTCTCCCACACTAAGTGTAAGCTCACCAATTAAGTAAAGAATTGTAAAATTCCCTAGATCTTTCAATTTTTTAGGTAGCTTGTTCTTTAGAATAGCTGAGTAGACTGCATTGAGTTCCACATGCGATGTAGCGTCTAATTTTCACTTATTGGTCAGAAGTTCCTTTAAGAATTTTGCTGAGTTGGGCATCTGTGAAAGAACTTCAATAAAGGGTAAGTTAATAGAGTTTGACGAACTTACCGAATTGTTCTTCTGTTCTGTCTTTTGTTCTCGCATTAGGATATGGCACACGAGGTTTATAATTCGTACTTACCTGTTTAGGATCATCATTGCTTACCTCTTCTTGACCTTTGCTCATCGCGTTGTCTTGCTGTAATTCTGGATCTAGTGCAATGAATCCTTCCTTATCTTGAGTACTAATTGCGTTGAGGTGTTCCCTCGGATTGGGTTCAGTATTACTTGGCAAACTACCTTGTGGTCGTTTAGAGATTAGTTTCAAAAACTGGCCTATCTGAGTTTCGAGCCCTTGGATCGACGCTTGTTGATTTCTAAGTGTTGTCTCAGTGTTCTAAAAAAGAGTTTTTGACACCGAAATAAACTTGGAGAGCATCTACTCAAGGTTCGATTTCTTTTCTTATTGATAAGGTGGCTGTTGAAAGCCCTAAGGATTTTGTGGCTTTTGATTCCCTTGACCACCCCAAGAGAAGTTTGGGTGGTTCCTCCAACCTGCATTATAAGTATTACTGTATGGGTTGTAGGATTGAATGATTGATATTCTGTATGCACACCTCCTCCACTTGAGTCAAACCTTATTACTGGATGTACCTGCGTAGAACTAAGAAAACCATCAATCTTTTTATTGAGAAGTTCTACCTAATTAGAGAGCATGGTGACCGAATTGACGTTATAAACGCCGGCTATTTTCGTTGGCTTTGTCCTCATGACTTGCCACTAATAGTTATTCGGTGACATCTCTTCTATAAATTCATAGGCATTTTCTGGTTTTTTATTATTGATGGTTCTGCCAGCAGCTGCGTCAACCATTTGCCGAGTCGAGGGATTCAGACCATTGTGGAATGTTTGTACTTAAAGCCAAAGTGGTAATCCATGGTGAGGGCACCTTCTCAATAAGTCCTTGTATCTCTCCCATGCATCGTAGAGTGTTTCTAAGTCCATCTGCACAAAAGAAGAGATATCATTACGTAACTTGGTCGTTTTAGCTGGCGAAAAATATTTTAGTAAAAAATTTTCGGTCATTTGTTCCCAAGTAGTAATTGATCCTTGTGGTAACGAGTTCAACCACTATTTAGCTTTGTTTCTTAGTGAAAAAGGGAATAACCGAAGACGTATGGCATCATCAGAAACGCCATTGATTTTAAATGTATCGCAATGAGCGTTGGGATCTTCATCCTGCAAACCATCAAACTGAACGAATTACTGTATCATCTAAATAGTGTTAGGTTTTAATTCAAAAGTATTTGCAGCTACAGCAGGTCTAACTATGCTAAATTCAGTTCCAGTTAAAGAAGCTTTAGCATAATCATACATAGTGCGTGGAGCAGGATTTTGATTAGCCACAATTGCAGGAGGTAACTGATTGCCTTGGTTTTCAGCCATCTCTTCGATTGGGGATTGATTATCGTCTTCTTGCTCGTTCTCTGTGTATCGTCAGCTTTGCCTTATCTCTCTTTGATTTCTATGAATTGTACAATCGATTTCTTCGTCAAAAAGTAATGGTCTTGACGGGCTTCTTCTAGTCATAAACTATAAAAACCTGCCAAGAGAAAGAAAAAGTAAATTAATTAGTAATAATAATAAATAAATAAATTAAATTAAATTGCAAGGAAAATAAATGGCTAAAGTAATAAAAATTTAGCGTTTCTAATATTTCAGTTCCCTGGCAACGGCGCCAAAAACTTGATCGCGTGATTCGTGATAAGTAATAAATATTTATAATGAAGACCAAACTTAGACTAACTATTATCACAATGAAAAGGTAAGTGCACCTATCGAACAATAGTATAGTAATGGCAAGACCAGGATATCGTACCCAAGGGAACCAAAAGTACTAGTAATAACTATCTTTTTATTATTTAACCTAGAAATAAAGAAGGGTTGTTTATTAAACTTAATTAACTAATTATCTAAACTAAGAATGCACAGAGAAAAGAATTGGGGAATTTCTTTTGGGAAAAATCGATTGACTTGAGACAATACCTAAGGAAAATCCACCTAGACTTTACTTGTTATTCTGGCTCCGAACTGGATGATTTATTCATTCAACTTGTTCCGTGAGACTCCCTAACCTATATTATTATCTCTTTTGAGACTAATAACGTCTAACCCTCAGTTGAATTAATTGAAATTTCTTTCTAATGAAAAACCCTAGGGAAGCAGTAAATCAATCTATGGACTCCCATATTAGGTTTCACCTTAATTTGACAAAATCTCGTAACCCTATTTCTAGGCGTTCGATCAACTCCACTTAATTATGATAAAAGAACTCTTAGACAGGGTCTATTCCTCCTCTGAATAAGAGCATGTCTTGAATTAGTATCCTGAGATATCAAAACAAGAATTAAGAACACATAATTAAGAACAAGTTAAATATTTATCATACGATTCAGAAAATAATAACAAGATTCGTCTTAGGTTTCATTCCCCTTAGGTATTTAGGGGATTTAGTTCATAACTAAATAAGAAAACATTTCAGAAGAATAAAGAATACAAAACATAAAGAAAACCCAAAAATCCTGAAGGGAAATTGAGGAGAGATCTTCAGTCTTGATGATGAATCCAACTTCTGAGATGGATCAATCGGCTTCCCTGGGGTAATTCTTTACCCCCTATTCTCTGTGTCCTTTTTCTCCTCTTCTAGGGTGTATTTATAGGCTTTGGACTGCCTAGAAGCCCTCAAAAGTGGCTTTTTTCGAATTGGACTTAACTTGGGCTCGGCAGGGACACGCCCGTGTGACATGATTGCCAGGTTGTATTTGATCCGTTAAATTGCTCACGGCCGTGTGGGCCAATGGCCAGGCCGTGTGAATCATGAAAGCCTTGGTCGACACCCTCGAAAGACACGGGCGTGTAAGCTACCCATGTGGCAAGGCATAGGCCGTGTCATCTTCTCGATTTGGTCCGATTTGTCCCTTTTTGGCTCGTTTGTGGCTCCTTTCGCTCTCTTATGCTCTCCTAAGTATAAAAATTGAAATTAAAGCATTAGGAGCATCGAATTCACCAATTCTAATAGAAATCATCCATAAAATGCATTAAAAATGGGGTAAAAATATGTATAAATTACAGTTTATCACTTTCCAACCTGGCTCGACATTGTGACCAAATTATGGAAGTTACATTAGCCACCGAGATGGCTCAGTAAAACATTGAGATTCAGTAAAAAGAGTTAAGTAGAAAAAAAACCTCAACTTCCCTTAAGAGAAATCATCTCTTGATTAAAAGGCATTGAAACTCAATAAAGTATTGTTATTATTGGGTATCCTATCAAGCTTTGAAAATTAAACGTTATTGTAAGATTTTAGTATATATTTATATATATTATTTTAACTCCTTATAAAATTACAACGATTCGCTTTTAGAAAAAAAATAATTTTTTTAGTTTCAAAGGCACATTTAAAATCTAATTTGTTTTAAGAAAACATTAGTTTAATTTAATTATTAATTACCAAAATCAATAGGAAAATTCATATTTATACCATTTAAAATAATTAAAAATAATGTCTTGAAAAATTTAGCCGTGTTCGAGTTTGTTGTTAAAACATATAAAGTCAATCCTAAAATTAACACCTATATAGAAATAGACAGTCCAGGCCACAATCCATTTGTAAACAATGTAAAAATCAACAAAGCTTGTAAAATGGAGTTTAAAATACTTTTGTATAAAATTCAGTGACAGTGCTCTGATTGCTGAGTCCGAGCCCTAACCTCACGAGTTATCTAGAGAGATGGGAAATTAACGAAAGAGCTATGAAGCTCAGTGTGTTGTTAACACAAAGACAGATAACATTTAAATAGTAATATAATGCATGAATTGCAGAAATCAGAGCATATCAGATTGTCAGCCACATGGTAAAATTTTCAATATATACACAATATGCATGAATAACAGTATGAAATTCCTACGCAACCATCCGCTACATTCCATAGTAAGGGTTCCCCAGAACTTATCCATCCCTGCACAACAAAAATAATATTTTGCAGATGAACCGCTAGTATAAAAGTAGATTTGATAGGCGATCTAATCCGAAAATTAAAGTTGGTACTTCCACCTTTAGTATCTCAAACTGAATGCAACAGTTTGACATGCTTTTATAAATAGTAAACAATAATGATAGCAGTATTAACATGCAACATCCATGCAAAGAACGGCAATTTATAATTTTATCAATAGTAGTAAATATGCATCAGTAGTAACTACAAATTTAACACAGGAATTACATCACATACATGATCAACATACCAATTCGAAAAAATGGAAGCATAAAAAAGTTAGATCTACCATACACAATTTTTTTACCCATTAAATTGAATAGATAGTTTTTCGGTATCGGATTAGAGTTTATTTTTAGATCAGGTCTGGGTTACTTAGAAAAATCGAAACCATTAGAAATATTTACTCATCATCAAGATATGGAATCATCAACCAAAAATCCCAAGGGATGCACATATATATTTAGCCAAATGCTGAAAAGCACACACGGCAACACCAGTTAAGATAAACACCTTCACCATAAGACCGATTGAAACACCTCAAGTTCATATTTGATTCACCTCTCCTAGATTTGGCTCTTCAAACAATAAATACATGAAAAACATGACTTACGTTAAAAAATAGCATTAGTCTAATTCGGGAAACCATAAAACCTTATAACATAACAAAAAGAGGAGGGGTGTGTAGAAACCACACTTTCAAATGTACTATCAACCAAATCTAACAAATGTTAAGATTATACTTACCAATCTATTGTTGTTAAGAACATAATTAATTTTTGATAGATATAAGCGCTAATGGAATCCGAATGAATAAAGTGATTCAGCAAGGAAAGAAAAATTGGTGGCACAAGGGATGAAAAGTTCGATAACTTCAGTTGAGTGCAAGGTGCAACAAGGAAAAAGGGAAAAGAGGGAAAATAGTAGCCCAAAAAGTGATGGAGGCGATAGTAAGGGAAAATCTAAGAAGGTTTGGTGGTTCAAGGTGCCAAGTACGGTGGCTAGGAGAGATAAATAGAGGAAAAAAATGGAGGAGAAGGGAAAAGAAAAGAAAGATTGGCCCAAAGGTGGTGGAAGGAGCGGTGACACTTAGGGAGAAAATAAAAATAAAAAGTAAAAGATGAGAGGATAGGGGGAGAAGCAAGGGGCGATGCTATAGAAATGATGAGAGAAGATTCAAAATCCTTAGGGATAGGGGCAGTACAAGACTAGGGAAAGAAAAGAAAAGTGTAATAGCCCAAAATTGGGTCTAGTTGGAACAGAGGTTTCAGGACCACAAAATTTGAGATATAAATAATTATTTTATGATTATTTTGAGGTCTATGATATGATTGCATGATTGTGTGAAAATTTCGTGAAGAAATTCTATGCATAAAGTGCTTAATTCGAAGTTAGGGACTAAATTGAAGAAGTTGCAAAACTTGCATTCTAGAAGTTTCTAGTATGAAATTGATTTTAAATATTAATTAGGAGGTCTTAAATAGAAATTTGACCAATTTCTAAGTTATGGACAAAAATTGGACATGGATGGAATTTTTGGAAAGTTTAGTAGTAAGGGTATTTTGGTCATTTAGGGGTAAAATGAATTAAAATACAAAATTAAAAGCCAATTTTGCTCATCTTCTTCACCATGGACGTGTATACCAAGGAAGACTCCATGGCTAGGGTTTTCAAGCTTCCCAAGCTCAATTTTAAGCCGGTTCTAACCCCGTTTTTCAAGTTCTTTACGTTTTTAGAATCCAGGTAATTTGATTAAGTTTATTCTAGCAATAATTTAAGCTAGGGTTCATATTTGGAAAAATACCCATAGGTGAAATGTGTTTATTTTGCTGCTTTATGATAGAATATGAGGTTTTAAATTATGTTAGACAACTTGTGCTACTCGGTTTTAAGTGAAAACGAGCAAAATGGCTTAATCGGTAAAAATACCTAATAGTCATAAGTATATGTTAGAGTGAGAATTTGATGTTGCCATAGAAGGGAAAAATTATAATCATGTCATAAAACATAAGAATAAGGGATGAAATTTAATTCCCGAGCCTAGGGGCAAAAGTGTAAATATGCAAAAGTTTAGCGGCAAAATTGTAGTTTTACCAAAGTTTGAGTTAAGGACAATTTTGAATAGTACATTAATTAAATAAGTAAAATATGATATTTTAGATCCCGGAAAACGAGATTTGAACCTAGAATGAGAGAAAAATCAAAAATTGGGTAAGTTGGTAAAATGACCGTTTTAATATCAAGGTAAGTTCATATGTATAATAAGCATTAATTTATGCATGTTTCAATGTAAAATTGATATATTTACTATGATCTCCGAGGTGTTGAAAGTATGTAAGTTGGTATGATAATAATACAACAATAATGCTGTAATTTATATTTGAAACTTAAATTTAGTGAATTAATTGAATTATGTTAAATTAAATGATTATGGTGCCAAGTTTATGAATTGATTTAAAAATATGTCTATGGTACATGAAGTGCATTGAATTATCATACATAAATGTGATTTCTATGATTATGGATATTTTGGGAAATTGTAAGTTCATATGATTTTTAATAAGACAATGTGTAATTTAATGTTATTGCGTTGATATTAAATAAGATGTAAGTTTATATGTAAGTAATACATCACTATTACTTGTATTATGATATTTTATAAAAATATTGGAAATTTGTTTGTGGATAATTACTTGATTGGTGAAATTGTTGGAAAAGAGAGAGAAATCCCGGTTGAACCTTTGGAAAGATTGGATGATACAGATGGTATGTAGCTAGGTCACATCATGTGTACAAGAGAGCTACAAGACATTATGATGTAGCTAGGTCAAATGGGTGATACTATGTGTACACCATGTAGACAAGAGAGCTACGGGATATATGTAGCTAGGTCGCATGCGTGGTTCCAAGTGAAGGACACCTTGTAGACAAGAGAACTACGAGATAAACTGGCTAGGTCACATGGGTGGTACTAAGTGTTCACCATGTGTACAAGAGAGCCGAACTATATGATGGGTGGAGCTATGTGCTGAAAACACCAAGTATCGAGGATTGATCCGAAGTGTTCAACAGGAGACTCTCTATGTATTGCTTTGTGAGTTTTGTGATGAATATGTGCAGGAACTTGGTTATGTGAATGATGTGTTCATTAAGTGACCAGGATGTGGTAAGGTTATAAAAAAGTAAGTTATACATGAGGATGATTTTATGGTGACCTTGTGATCATGGGCCTATACTTGTGATGTATGAAATGTGGTGAAAATGATTTGTGATATGTATGTTAAAATGAGGTTAATACAAAGAAAGTGTGAAAGAGTGAATTAGCAATAAAACTGTTTTGGATAGTAGCAGTGACGTGATTTTGAAAAATCACCAAAAATAGTATAAATTGAATCAGACACTGGATGAGATATCAAATTAAAGCTTAATGAGTCTATTTTCATATAAAAGAAACATAGAAAGCAAAGGAGTTCTATATTTTGAGATATTTATGTTTTTGCGAGACTGATTCAGAATGATTACGTGATCCCCTCTTTTGACTTTGGAAAATAAAAAAAATTTGGAGAAAAATAATTAGAGGCTAAAAATTATATTTTTAAAATCCATAATGAGTCTATTTTCAAGATAAATCAACAAGAACATTATCCGAGTTCTGTACTGTGAGATAATTATTTTTTAATGAAGAGAAGTCAGAACTGTCAGAAATTGAAACAGGGGAAATTTTAATGAATAAACTGTACTAATTGGCTAAACCAAAAATTATGAAAATTTTATGGTGGAACGATATGTGAGCCTAGTTTCAGGAGAAATTTACGGATCTTAATTTGGAGCTCTGTAGCTCGAATTATAAATAATTAAGTGACTATGACTCGTGTGGACAGTTTGATGTGAACATTTATTAGTAAATTGTGAAATCGTACTTACAAGAATGCTATATACATTAAGGATGTGGAATGGAAAGGAGGAGGAGGAAAATAAATATATGTGGAATACATGGAAACTATGGTATATGAAATATTGATATAATGAAATAAATGATATGTGTTTATAAGAAAACAAAAGAGAATGTTATGTATCATGACATGTATATATATATATATGACTAGTCTCAATGTAATGCTTGTTGGGTATGGAATTGAATTGAAATGTTTCAGGCAAACATGTTATTCTACGCATCTGAATCGTGGTGTTTTATAAAGATATGATCTAGCTTTAAATATGAATGCTTAATGATTAAGCTGAAGATATTTGGTAAGATGATAATCTTGGTATAAATGTATAAGTGGTACTATAATAAACAAGGTAAAATGAGTATGAGAGACACATGTATGATGACATACAAATGCTATGTTTGTGGTTTAATTGAGGATGTTTAATCATTAAATGAATACCATGTTATATGCTTTTGATTTTGTATAAGTGTGTAAGAGATCAAGGTTGATCAAAACATGGAAAATAGCCTAGGTATATTCCACACAGGCAGAGACACGACCATGTGTCTCAGCCGTGTATGGAACACGACTTTGGGACACGGGCGTGTGGAGCCTTAAAGCATGACATTTCCAAGATTTTCATAAGTTCTCGGTTTAGTCCCAAACCCTTTCTAAAGTATGTTTTGGGCTCCGTAGACTCAAATAAGGGACTATGTGTAAGAGAATGAACGCTTTGAAATATGAATAAAATTTTATGGCTCGTATTTTAGTTTAATGTTTGTATGTTTGTCTGGTAACGCCTCGTACCTTAGCCCGGCCTCGGATACGGGTAAGGGGTGTTACAAAAAGGGTTCGGCCAACGTAAGTATTATGATAGTTAACGAATTCAATAACAATCTAATACAATTCAAAATTTAATTTAAATATCAAATATTCATAACCAATTATAATCCATAGCATAAATATGAATACAAGCTGTAAATCTAGCTCACATAGCCCTCAAATCAGCTTGAAAACAAATAAGGACTAACATGAAACAAAACCAAAAAATATGGAAAAAGAAACTAAAAAAAGGGGTCATACGGCTGTGTGATAAAACCCAGACCATGTGGCTCAAAGACATGGCCATATGGCCAAACCGTTTAACAACCTAAGTTCGTGTAAAAAATCCTACACCAAAAATCAAATAGGCCACATCGCAGTGTGATGTGACCGTGTATGGAACACAGCTATGTGACAGCCTGCGTGCACCTAAAATAACTTCTAAAACAAGCTAAATCATCAATCATTTCTTAGGTACCAAGCCAAACCATTTTCACACATTCAAACATGCCGAAAACATACTAAAACATTTGACCTAAGTGTCTGACCAATATGCTCTCATTGGCACCACATATCAAACACCAATCTAAATTCACATCCAATGATCACAATTTCCATTTTACCATTTCATTCATTTCAAACATACCAACTCATGCATTTCATTCACATCCATTTTACCATACCTCAAACCACATCCAAAACCAAACTTTCAAGAGAATAAATCACACCACTTATATATACATGAGCATACCAAACAAAAAGTACCTATTAAGTAGCACATTTACCATATTTGAAAAACCAAACCAAAAAAAAACATAGTTATATACATATGATCCTTAAACTCTTAGTACATGCCATTTATAACCAAACCAAAATGATTAAACTTCTACCAAGTCAAAGAACGAATAGTGTGCGCTCCGACTTGAACTTACAACCGAACCTGACTTTTGATGACCTACAAAAAATGAAATACTATGGACATAAGTAATCAATGCTTAGTAAGCTCGTATGTAATGCAAACTCAAAGTTACCAAATAGGATTTAACTAACAATTCATACATAAAATTCATTAAACAACTTGTAAGCTCATTCGTCTCCTATGCACACCACAAACCTCACAAGGTTAGTGAATTCACAATTATGAAACTTATAACCATGTCATATTCATAAATAAAATATATACCTCAATCATCTCATTTCGTGATTTAGGGACTAAAGTGTCGAAATGTGCAAATGTGAGGCTATTTTGTAAAATGCCTTAAATATGTGTATACGGATTGTTTTGAATTATTTGGTGAGTAGAATGGTTAATTTTGAATACATATAGATCAAGAAAAAAAGAATTCAGACTTACACCGAGGGAAGTCGAAGATTGTAGAGTAAATGGTCCGAGTCAACAATTCAGAGTATGAGGTAAGTTCGTACTTAAAACATGATGTTAAGTATGCTTTGATGATTTGATTATATATACATTGTATATATGTTTGGTTTGGATGAATACGATGATAAACCAATGGTAATTGGCACTAAGTGTGAGATTTAAACTAGCTTCGGCTATATGAGGCACTAAGTGTGCGATATCGACTTAGCTTCGGTTAGTTAAGATGGCACTAAGTGTGCAGAATCATTCTAGCTTCGGCTAACTATTGCAGCACTCAGTGTGCAGATGTTCAAAGCACGAATAATTTATGGAAAGTCTTAAAATATTTAAACGAAAGGTGAGAATGAAAGTGAATAAGTACGGGAAGATTCAGGTATGTACGATACCTATGTGGTAGATGATACTATGTATGTGAAGCTCATTGATTTGGTATGAACATGTGGATTGTGTTGGTATAGATTTGATAGATGATTTGAGAATTTATAAATACTTATGTATTGATGATTTTTGGTACGAGCTTACTAAGTTTTTGAAAGCTTACTTTGTGTGTGTTTGCATTGTTTTATAAATATCGAAGCTACTGTAAGCTCGGGGATCATCCGGGATCGTCACTACACTATCGAACCTTATTTTGGTACTCTGAAAATGTATATATTAAAGTATGGCATGTATAGGCTAGTAGTTGTGGGATTATGTTTTGTGATGTATATACTTAGCCATGTGATTTGGCTATTTGGTGTTTAAACTTATAGTTGATAATGACTTATGGTATGTGATGTTAATATGCAATTGTGGTATGTTTTAGTTGGTAAGTTTGGAAAGGTTTACAAGTAGGAAAATGATTGATATTGTTATGATATAAATGATGAATGTTTTGGTATAGATATTGGCTAAAATGGTTGAGCAAATATGCTTGTTTCTTTGCTTGTAGGTTGACCCATTTTGAGGTAGCAAATTGATTATTCAAATGGCCTATTTTTGTCCACACAGGCGTGTGTCTCAGCTATGTGCGACACACGGCTATGTTGCACGGTCGTGTGTCCCCTGGGGTACCCTACAACTGTAAGTCAGGCCCGAACACGGCCAAAGCACATAGGCGTGTAGCTAGCTGTGTGGCCTATGTCAGGCTCGACCACAGCCAAGGCACACGGGTGTGTCTTGTAGCCGTGTGAGCAAGTCAATAGCTATACCCTGTTTTGACATGAATTAGACACATGGGCATGTCTAAAGACATGTGAGGCACACAGCCTGTTCACACGGGCGTGTGACCTTTGAAAAGTTGAAAATTTTTATAAGTTCTGAAACTTTTATATATTATCAATTTAGTCCCAAATACACGTTTAATTATTGTATGCTCGATTTTATGTTCTGAATGAATGTGAATGAGTGATATTTACTATAATGATTTAATATTTGATATACGATTATTCTGAATTGTGTTGTAGGTTAAGTAATGCCTCCCAACCTATTTTAGTGACGATTACGGGTTAGGGGTGTTACATTTTAATTGGTATCAAAGCCATGGTTTAGTCAATTCTAGGACTACCATAGCGTTTGTGAGTCTAGCTATACATGTCATATTTATGAACTGTGATAGTGTGATGAATCCTGACTTTGAAATGTGCTTTTATATAATAAATGGATCCCAAAAGAGCCATAGTAGACGATGTTGAAAGCAATGCACCTGCTCCAGCACTCTACCGGCTGCGAGTACCCGTAATGATGAGGCTAAACAAGCCTTCTATCAGATGATGAATGATTGGTTCACCCAATATATTAGAACCAATCCGGCTGTACAACAACATCCACCCTCGGTTAATTCTCCTCAAACTCCTGTTATGCCACCAGTGAATCAGGTTCAGTTAAATAGACCACCAGTCGATAAGATTAGAAAATATGGTGCTGAAGAGTTCTGAGCTACAACAAGCGATGATGCTGAAAAGGTCGAATTCTGGTTAGAGAATACAATAAGAGTGTTTGATGAATTGTTTTTGAGTCCCGAGGAATGTACAAAATGTGTTGTTTCCCTTCTGAGAGATACGACGTATCATTGGTGGAAGACTTTGAGATTTGTGGTTTCGAGTGAACGGGTTACTTGGGATTTCTTCCAAGCTAAATTTTGGAAGAAATATATTAGTCAAAGTTCATCGATCAGAAACGTAAAGAGTTTCTTGAGCTTAAATAAGGCTGTATGTCTGTCACAGAATACGAGCGGGAATTTGTAAGGTTGAATTAGTATGCCCGAGAATTTGTATCTTCAGAAGCAATAATGTGTAAAAGATTTGAAGATGGTTTGAATAAGGATATTCATTTGTTAGTCAGGATTCTGGAAATCAAAGAATTCGTTGTACTAGTGGAACGAGCATATAAAGCTGAAGATCTTGGAAAAGAGAAAAGAAAAGCTGATTTTGAAGCTAGAGAGGTACGAAAGAGATTATTGGGTAAATCATTTCAATCTAGATCAAAGAAGTTTAGAGATGATAGCAGTCATTCAAAAACTAGTGTGGGATATTCGAACAGAGATCATGCTAGATCGCAATCGAATTTCAAATCTTCAGCTATGTTTGTTGCCAGTGTTGATATTGCAAAGAATGAAAAGCCTGAGTATGATCAATGTGGAAGACAAAACTTCAATGAATGCTGGGGAAAAGTAATAATCGAGCTTGTTATAGTTGTGGTTCAAGAAATCATTTTATAAAAGATTGCCCAGATTTAGTTGAAAAAGATAATGTTCAGAATCTGAGGCAGAGTGGTAATGCTTCTCAGGGTAGACCTCCCAAAAATTTAGGAAATATAAGCGGTAGTCAAAGAGGAACAAAAGACACAGCTGTTAGATCTGAAGCTCATGCACCTACCAGAGCCTATGCTATCCGAGCTCGCGAGGAAGCTGCATAGCCAGATGTGATTACGGGTACATTTACTCTCTATGATACTTCTGTGATTGCTTTGATAGATCCTAGATCGACACATTCGTATATATGCATGAACTTAGTGAACAATAAGACTTTAGCTGTAGAGTCTACTAATTTGTAATTAGAGTTTTGAAACCCCCTAGGCAGATGTGTTCTGGTTGATAAAGTATGCAGGAATTGTCCATTAATGTTTCGAGACACTTTTTTTCTGGCTAATCTGATGTTGTTACCTTTTGATGAGTTTGATATAATTCTGGGCATGGATTGGTTAACTTTGCATGATGCTGTCGTGAACTGCAAATGGAAAACTATTGATTTGAGATGCAAGAATGATGAAATAGTCAGAATTGAATCTAGTGATTTGAATGGATTGTCTGCTGTAATATCTTCGGTGAAAGCTTTAAGTATGGTGAGAAAGGGTTGTGAAGCTTATTTTGAATATGTGATTGATTCGAGAGTGTCAAAAAAGAAAGTTGAATCAGTGCCTGTTGCATATGAGTTCCCTGATGTATTTCGGAACTTCCAAGATTACCTCCGGTTAGAGAGGTAGAATTTGGTATTGAATTGGTACTTAATACTACTCCGATTTCAATAGCTCCGTACAAAATGGCCCCGACCGAGTTAAAGGAATTAAAGTCTCAGTTGCAAGAGTTGACCAAAGGAGTATTTGCCAGACCGAGTTTTTCAGCTTGGGGTGCTTCGGTTTTATTTGTGAAAAAGAAAGATGGTACGATGAGAATGTGTATCGATTATCGTCAGTTGAATAAAGTGACTATCAAGGATAAATATCCTTTACCCCGAATTGATGATTTGTTTGATCAATTGAAAGGAACTGCTATGTTTTCAAAAATAGATTTGAGATCAGGTTATTATCAGTTGCGAGTGAAAGATTCAGATATTCCGAAAACTACTTTTAGAACGAGGTACGACCACTATGAATTCTTAATTATGCCTTTCGGATTGACTAACGCACCTACTATCTTTATGGATTTGATGAATAGAATTTTCAGACTGTAATTAGATGAATTTGTTGTTGTATTTATTGATGACATATTGATTTACTCACGTGATGAATCCGAACATGCTGAGCATTTGAGATTACTACATACGCCTTTTCCCACTAGGCCACATGCTTCCTTGTGTCAGATTTTACCAGGCCTTATTAATAAGCCTTCCACCTAATGCTTAGGGTTCTTTAGAAAAAGAAATGCAAAATTTTGCTAAAGCCCTGGATCGAACCCAGGACCTTTTCCTCACTACCAACCCTCCCTAAATAATTTAACAATTAAACTAAACACACAATTATAAAATATTTAAACACCTTTCTTTTATTCAAGCGGCCTTCTAACCGATCCCAAACTCAAGGCCTATTACTTTTAGGCCCAAAATTAGGGTCTTACACTTATGGTATGTGATGTTAATATGCAATTGTGGTATGTTTTAGTTGGTAAGTTTGGAAAGGTTTATAAGTAGGAAAATGGTTGATATTGTTAAGATATAATTGGTGAATGTTTTGGTATAGATATTGGTTGAAATGGTTGATCAAAGATGCTTGTTTCTTTGCTTGTAGGTTGACCCATTTTGGGGTGGCAAATTGGTTATTCAAGTGGCCTATTTTTGTCCACACGCGCAGAGACACGGGCGTGTGTCTCAGCTGTGTGCGACACATGGCTATGTTGCACGGTCGTGTGTCCCCTAGAGTACCCTACAATTGTAAGTCAGGCCCGAACACGACCAAAGCACATGGACGTTTGGCTAGCTGTGTGGCCCAAGTCAGGCTCGTCCAAGGCTAAGGCACACAAGTGTGTCTTGTAGTCGTGTGAGCAAGTGAGTAACTATGCCCTGTTATGACACGGCTTAGACACATAAGTGTGTCTAAGGACATGTGAGGCACACAGCCTGTTCACACTAGCGACCTTTGAAAAGTTAAAAAATTTTATAAGTTCTGAAACTTTTATATATTATCAATTTAGCCCCGAATACACGTTTAATTATTGTATGCTCAATTTTATGTTCTTAATGAATGTGAATGACTGACATTTATTGTAATGATTTAATATTTGATATACAATTATTCTGAATTGTGTTGTGGGTTAAGTAATGCCTCCTAACCTATTCTGGCGACAATTACGGGTTAGGGGTGTTACACAACCACACTTGGACAACCAAAAATCAACTTTGGGACAATTATTTGGAGGTCCCTACACTTGGAAGAATATTGGAAATTGACACACAAGATTTTTTTGAGAAATCAAGCAACCAAACCACCTTCTCTTCTGCATATCATGGCCACCCATAGAAGGGAGAAATCCAAGGGATTGTTGCTGCTATTTGTAGTAAACTCACCCACGTACTTCAAGTATAAATACCACACCTATCTCACCTTTTCAATCATCCCTTACTCATCTCTTCATCCCTCATTTTTACAACACTCTTCATTTCCTCTCTTGTTCTTTTCATCCATCACGCCTATCATTCCATTTTCCCATTATTTTTTAGCCAGCAAAAGCCTTAAAGAGATAATCTCTTAGACGGCCACCTTGACGAGCCATTAGCAAAGGTGCAACAAGAGGAGCGAAGAAAAACACCGTCAATTAGAGTCTGCAAAACTGCCAACTTGAAATAGAGTTTATTCTTCCCTTACTTGTTGCTTTAAATTAATTATGTTTACAATGTGTTTTGTGATCTTGACATCAACAATGGTAGCTTAAATATTTTTAGCTAGGTTTATTGCATTAATTCAATGAGATTTGTTTGATTCATGTTTAAAATGTTTGTGCCTCAGTCGATCATGTTTTCAATTAAATTCAAGTATGTATTTCATTCATACATGATTGGATGCATTAGAATTAGCTAACCGATCCTAACCAAATGATGGCTAGTGGACGCAATAATTGAAAAGTGCATGCTTAATTTAGATTCTATCCTGACTAAATTGAAGGTTCATAATAACTTTAACGAGCTCTATTATCTTACATAGTTTTTAGGTTTATGTGATTAAACTGTTTCAAACCTAACCCGCCCCTGTTGCTTGACATAAATACTAAGAAACCCGTAGTTTAATATGATTAGTAAAATACATGTTTCACTAAGTAAAAGATTCTGAAAGGACTTAATTTGGTTATAGAACTCATGAAAGATCGAATTGCCATGGAATGCTTTTCGAACACTGTTAAACATGATGAAAATGAATCAAGTTAATTAATGTAGTTATCCTAGACTATTCATGTTATTGATTGTTGAAGTTGTGTTTCTGCTGCTAAATTCATTCATACATTTAGATAATTTGCATACTTACTTTAAAATTGAATTAGGGATCAATTTTGCATCTAGTTTTTTAATTTAATCATCATCACCCAAATTATTGTGTTTTTATCACCACATTATTGACTTATAATTTTGAAAATAATCGATTAACATGCGCAGTCCCTGTGGAGACGATAACTCATTTTACTTACTTATTACTTGAACGACTGTAACGCCCTGATTAATTTATTTATGTTCTTGTAAAATTTGACACAAGTATCTATCTGCTTCAGTGATTAAGTGTTCTGGGAGTGCGTGAGATGTCTTAGGTTCAAGTCCCACTTCTGCAATAGTTTTACTTTTTACCCAAGCCCTTACCTTTGTGCAGTGGGCTTATATAAAATCCTCTGTTAGTTTATATCAGAATGAGCCTATTGGTTCAAGTGGTAAGGGAGTCAGTATGTTGGAGGTCTTGAATTCAAATCTTCACGTGAGTGTGGGTGTTATTTTTGGCTCGGTTATGGTCAAGTATTCCGGTGGGGTTAGGATTCTGAAGTGGTTGTAGGTTAGTGGGTTAGTGGGAGGAAAATAGGGGATATCCTATCATATTTAGGATTATCTCTTTTTGTTTCAAATTTTAATTTCTCCCTCCCCGAGAACATCTGACGTTAGTTTCTGTTCTCTGCCATTATTCCCTTTTCCTCTTTCTCCCTTTAATTCTATTTTATTTTTTTGATTGTGTTCCTACTTCTTGTTAATTCGGTGTCTTTGTATGATTCTGGTAAGTGGGATTTCAGTATCTGTAGCATAGTTTTACTACTCGTTGGTTTTGGCATTCTGATATGTAAGTTAAGGGACTAATTTCTACATATTTATGGTATAGGAGAAGGTGAGGTTTGGTGAAGTTTTGTTCTGATAGCCTAAATCGTACTGAGGTATTTTTGTGTCATTAGTAAGTCTTGTGCGTTATTTAGTGTTATGTATTAATTCATAATCGACTGTTAATTGGACGTTTGACCGTTATCTTATAGGTTTTGAAGGCTTCAGGAGTGGTTTCGTAGCATAATCGTATCTGGTGTGTACCCAAAATGCAGTCGAAAAATGATGCTGTCGATGCCGTAAGGGCGTGTGGTCACCCATGTGGATGGCCATGTGCTAGACATGGTCGTGTGGTCGATGAAGGTATGGCCGTGCGCAGCACAAGGTTGTGTCATGACTTCAGTTTGGCTGTGTGGGCCACACGGGCAAGGCCAATTTGGGCGTGTAGGCTACACGAACATGTCACACGGGAGTGTGGATTTTTGGCCAAGTTGTGTGGGCCACACGGGCAAGTACAATATGGGCGTGTAGGCTCACACGGGCAAACCACACGGGCATGTAGGCCTATTTTTCTAAAAATTTCCTTAAGGTCATACGGGTTGCTCCGATCGACTGTGGGCCTACTGTAGGGTCAGTAAGGGCTAATTAAACCTTGATTTGTATGCTATGATATTCTGATATACTGATCTGAGTAGGATGCTGATATGATGTGAATCGTTATAAGTTTTATAATTTATGAATGTTCATTCTCAAAAACTAACAATTATCACGACAAAGGCAAGCGTAGCTTATCGAACAGTAGTATAGCTTATGGCAAGACCGGGATATCGAACCCAAAGGAACTAAAAGTACTAGTATTAACTTTCTTTTTATTATCTAGCCTAAAAATAAATGGGTTTGTTTTATCTAAACTAATTACTAAACTAAGAATGCATAAGAAGTAAATTTGGGAAATAACTTTTGGGGAAACTGAATGATTTGGACAATACCTAGGGGAAAAATCCACCTAGACTTCACTTATTATTGACTCTGAATCAGACGATTTATTCACTTGACTTGATCCGTAAAAATCCCTAAGTTTTATTATTATCTTTATCAAGACTAAAAACATCTAACCTTAGGTTGATTAATTGAAATCTCTTTCTAATTCAAACCCCCAGTGTTGCATTAACTCGATCTATGGATTCCCTTATTAGGTTTCACCCTAATTTGGCAAAATTATGTCACCCTATCTCAAGGCGAGCAATAAACTCTACTTAATTATGCTAGATCTACTCTTAGACAGGGACTTTTGCTCCTCTGAATAAGCACATCAACACTTGAATCAATATCCTGGAATATTAAAGCAAGAATTAAGAACTCATAATTAAGAACAAGTTAAATATTTATCATATAATTCAGATAATAATAACAAGATCCGTCTTAGGTTTCAATCCCCTTATGTATTTAATGGGTTTAGTTCATATTTATGAAATAAAACATCACAAAAGAATAATGATAACAAAACATAAAGAAAACCCAAGAACTGTTGAAGGGAATTGAAGGGAGATCTTCAGTCTTGAAGGTGAATCCGGCTTCTGAGATGGATCAATCAGCTTTCCTCAAGTAATTCCTTGCCTCCTACTCTGTGTGTCTCCCTTAATCCTCCTCTAGTGTGTTTAAATAGGCTTTAGAATGCCTAAAAGCCCTCAAGAGTCACCTTTTTCGAATAGGACTAAACTTGGGCTCGACAGGGACACACCCGTGTGACACGCCCGTGTTCGATTTCTTCAATCCGTGTTCAAGGCTGTTAAATAGACACAGGCATGTGGTCTGCCCATGTAAGTCGTGCTCGATTCTACTAAAAGGACACAGGCGTGTTGTCTGCCCGTGTACGGAAGTCCAGGCCGTGTTGATTTCACATGTTGGTCCATTTTCTCCGTTTTCAGCCCGTTTCTCGCTCTTTTTACTCTCCCATGCTCATCTAAGTATAAAACATGAACTTAAAGGATTAGGAGCATCGAATTCACCAAATCTAAGGATAATTCATCCAAAAATATGCTAAGCATGGGGTAAAAATATGTATAAATTATTGTTTATCAAATACCCCCACACTTAAGCGTTTGCTTATCCTCAAGCAAAATCCTCAACTCACAATCAAAATAAATTCTTCTCAACTTATAATTCTCATCAATAGTCTCTCAAAATAATCCATAAGTAGTCATACATTGAAAATTCAACTCGAAGAACATCAAAGTTTCAAGCATTCTAGTTGAGCATTTTATTTTGAAAACATAGGTGTCTCCCCTCATCTAAGTAATCACCTTTGATTCAAAATATCACAGAGTTTCACATCCTCACTTCAGATTCACTCAAATCACTCAAGGTATTTAAGGACAAGAAATTTAGCATTCAACAGTCAATAGTTATTAACATAGGCTTGCATGAAAATCAAATCTCCACCACTATATGTTGAGATGATACATTAGTCAAAAGGTCTTTTAGAGGGTTGTAACTTGGCTTTGGTTAGGTTAGAATCGAGATTGAATTGAAAAATTACCTAACTAGAAAAATACTACAATTGACAATTTACATTCCTAATTGAGCTTTTCTTCATGGGTATGGAATTAAATACTTAGGATCAAAAAACAAAGAAGTACTACTAATTTGTATGTATGTATTTTTTTTAAGAACAAGTCAAGTAACATAGGCTAGCTATCAAAAATAAAACATAGCTAAGTAATTTATTCAAATCAAATCTCCACAAAAATAGGGATCAAATTAATTTAGGGGATTTCAACAATAATGGGTTTTGGGTTAATATTAAGGGTAAATCAATTAATGGCTTGTTAGGCTAAAGGGGGTTCACTAAGGGTTAATTATGGAGGTAGGATTTTATAGAGTGAGTGGGTTAAACCTAGGTGCCTTTATCATCTCAACATATCAAATCAAAGGTGTGGTCTTGACATGCATAATCAAGCAAGTTCTAGACTAACAAATCAATATTGACTCACTCATATCAATAGAAAAAAGTGAGCATGAAAGAAATAATAGATGCTCTAAAGGCTTAAGATTTCACAAAAATTATGGCTTTTTAATGTTAAACCTGTGAATTTTAACTCAAGATAATACCTAAACTTGGGGAAACAACCTAAAAAATTTTTAATTCTAAAAAAAAATCAACTTATCATGCTTGATTCTCTAATTCCTTAAAGTTTAACAATCAATGCATAAATGCCTATGTTTTAATTCAAGAAATATCAATAAAAATCACAAATTAATCAAAATTCATTCTAATAATGATATGAGAAGATCACATGAGAACAAGACAAAATTCAGGGATTTTTCTGATAATGATATAAATGACCCCCCACACTTAAGATGTACATTATGCTCAATGTACAAAGATGTATAATAGTAATATAAAGATAATATCAAAAGAGAGGGAGAGAAGTGAAACTACCCTGAAATTGTGGACGATATCCTTAGATTAGCGAGAGCAAGAATTGAAGAAAAAACTGAAAGGAAGGCATGATTCTGAGGGATAAATGAGAAGACACCCCTGTGAAGGAGAATTAAGGGAATAATTCAATGATAACCATAAAGGTAGGTAGGTAGGTAGAATATAAGATGGGGGTCTTCAAAAGTAAATAAGAGACAATGGAATAAAAATAAAAACAAAGATAAAAATAAAATAATAGTAAAACACGCACGCCCGTGTTCCTCTGGGCTTGTTAGTGCACATGGCCATGTCATTTTGTCAGTGTCAACCACTGGTGGTGGGCACGGGCGTGCTGCACGCCCGTGTTAATTCGTTCGCTTCCCCCACGCCCGTGTTTATGTGCCCACGCCCGTGCTAATTTCTCAGTTTCAACCATGGTTCATAGACACGGGCGTGTTGTATGCCAGTGTTGATTTGGCAGGATTGCCCATGGCCATGCAACATGGCTGTGGCAATGTACCAAATCCCGTGTTTTAGGAAAAATGTTGCTCTGCTTTCACACAGCCATATCGCACGGCCGTGTCTCTGCCAGTGGTATGCGCACAGCCTAAGGCACGCCTGTAGATTAGGCCATGTTTGCCCTTACCAAATGTCAACATTTCCTGCAGTTAGTATGAATAGTTAAAGAAAAATTAAACGTTATTTAGTGAGATTAATGCTTGGGTTACCTCCCAAGAAGTGCTTATTTAGATTCTAAGCTTGACTCACCTCTCTGTTGCATGGTCATGGTGGTGTGAGGAGTTTACACTCCTCATCCCTGCTATAAATTTTATCAAAATAAGGTTTTAGACGAGTATTATTTACCTTGAACATACCGAATTTGGGATGAATTACCTCGACTGTGTCGTATGGGAAAATGCTAAGTACCATAAGAGGGATTTCTCTATTAGGTTCAGAGGTGGAACCCGAGGGTCCGCTGCATCTAATAGTACTTTGTCTCCAACCTTAAGTTGATTTGGTGAAATATTTAGCTCATGATGGCGTGGTTTTGGTTTATCATGTGATCTCGATTTCTGTGTCCACCACTCATCTAGTTCCTCAACCTGTAGCCTTCGTTCTTCATAGATGGGTCCCTTATCGTTACTCAAACATGGCTCAGGTGTATTCTTTGAACGTGTTTCCTACAAAGAAGGTTTCACCACATGATTAGTATTAGTAGCACGATTTATACAATCACCTTCAATATTTGATGTGTTACTTGAATTACGAGCTTGAAGAGTGATTGTTTCCTCACCCACACGAAGCGTGAGTTCACCTATACCAAACATCAATTATAGTTCTAGCAGTTGCTAAAAAAGGCTTTCCTAAAATTAAAGGCACGTCACTATCCTTTTCTATGTCTAGAACAAAAAAATCAACTGGGAAATGAATTTGTCAATTTTAACGAGTACATCTTCAATAATACCCCTAGTGCTAACTGAATGCTCATCCTAGTTTGTTTGGGTTTCCTAAGACCTAGTTGTTTATACATTTTATAAGGCATGACATTGATACTATCCCCTAAATCAGCCAAAGCATTATTAACATCTAAGCTACCAATTAAATAAGGAATCGTAAAACTCCCTAGATCTTTTAATTTGTTGACCAATTTATTCTGTAGTATGGCTGAAGAAACTGCATTTAACTCTACATGCAACGCCTCATCCAACTTCCGCTTATTTGTTAAAAGCTCCTTCAAGAATTTGACGGCGTTTGGCATCTTCGAAAGAGCTTCAATAAATGGTAAGTTAATATGTAATTTTTTGAATATTTTAAGGAATTTACCGAATTGTTCATCTGTGCAGTCTTTTCTTGTCGCATTGGGGTATGGCACATGAAGTTTGTCCTCTTTACTTACCAGTGTTTGTTCACTGTGGTTACCTCACCTTTGCTTTTACTTACCCCAATTCCTTGCCTTGGTTTTGGTTCAGGTTCGACTAACCCTTCCTCATCTTGAATGGTAATTGCATTGAGTTGTTTCCTTGGGTTAGATTCAATGTTACTCGGCAGGCTACCTTATGGCCATTCAGAAATCAATTTGGCGATATGGCCTATCTGAGTTTTGAGCCCTTGGATCGACGCTTGTTGATTCTTAAGTGCTGTTTCGGTATTCTGAAAGCGAGTTTCCGATACCAAGATAAACTTTGTTATCATCTCCTCAAGGTTTGGCTTCTTTTCCTATTGGTAAGGTGGTTGTTGAAAACCTGGAGGATGTTGTGGCCTTTGATTCCCTTGACCACCCCACGAGAAGTTGGGATGGTTCCTCTAACCTACATTATATGTGTTACTATATGGGTTATTTTGAGATCTAAAATTATTATTACCCATATATTGAACTTGTTCCTCTTCGGTGCTAGGGTTGAAGGGTTGATATTCTGTGTATGCTCCTCCTCCATTTGAATCGTACCTCATCACTGTATGTACCTGAGTAGAACCACAGAAACCGTTAATCTTTTTATTTAAGAGTTCTACCTGGTTAGATATCATAGTAACCGCATCGAGGTTGAAAATACCGGCTGCTTTCGTCGGCTTTATTCTCATGACTTGCCACTGATAGTTATTCAATAACATCTCTTCAATAAATTCGTAAGCCACTTCAAGTGTTTTGTTATTGATAGTCCCACCAGCAGCTGTGTCGATAAGTTGCCTTGTTGAGGGGTTCACGCCATTGTAAAACGTTTGAACCTGCAACCATAAAGGTATCCCATGGTGAGGGCACCTTCTCAATAGGTCCTTGTATCTCTCCCATGCATCATAGAGTGTCTCTAGATCCATCTACACAAAAGAAGAGATATCATTCCTCAACTTATCCATTTTAGCCGGCGAAAAATATTTAAGTAAAATTTTTTCGGTCATTTGTTTCCAAATAGTGATTCACCCTCGTGGTAACAAGTTCAACCACTATTTAGCTTTGTTCCTCAACAAAAAGGGAAACAACCGAAGGCGAATGGCATCATCAGAAATGTCATTGATTTTAAAAGTGTCACAAAACTCTAGGAAATTCACCAAATGAGTGTTTGGGTCCTCAACCTGCAAACCATTAAACTGAACAAACTATTGGGTCATTTGAATTGTGTTAGGTTTCAGTTCAAAATTATTTGCGGCAACAGCAGGCTTAACTATGCTTCCTGTTAAAGTAGGTTTAGCATAATCATACATAGTGCGTAGAGCAGGATTCTGATTCACTGGATCAGCACCTATCGCAGGAGGTAGCAGGTTTTCCTGATTTTCAGCCATCTCCTCAGTTGTGGTGGAACTATCATCCTCTTACTCTTCCTTTGTGTATCTTAGGCTTCTCCTTATTTCTCTTTGGTTTTTTCGAGCTGTGCGATCAATCTCACTGTCAAAAAGTAATGGTCCTGACGGGTTTCTTCTAGTCATACACTATAAAAACATGCCAGAAGCGAATAAATCAAAAATTGAAAAGATAATAAAAATTTAAATTGCAATAAAAGTAAAATGGCTAAAGTAATAAAAATCAAGTGTTCCTAATATCTTAGTTCCTCGGAAACGGCACCAAAAACTTGACGTGATGTGAATCGTGGTAAGTTTTGTAATTTTTGAATGCCCGTTCTAAAAAACTAACTATTATCACGACAAAGGCAAGCGCACCTTATCGAACAGTAGTATAGCTTATGGCAAGACCGGGATGTCAAACCCAAAGGAACTAAAAGTACTAGTATTAACTTTCTTTTAATTATCTAGCCTAAACATAGAGGGGTTTGTGTTATCTAAACTAATTACTAAACTAAGAATGCACAGGAAGTAAATTGGGGAGATAACTTTTGGGGAAACTGAATGATTTGGACAATACCTAAGGGAAAAATCCACCTAGACTTTACTTGTTATTGACTCTGAATTAGACGATTATTCACTTGAATTGATTCGTAAAAATCCCTAAGTTATATTATTATCTCTCTCGAGACTAACAACATCTAACCATAGGTTGATTAATTGAAATGTCTTTCTAATTAAAACCCCCAGTGTTGCATTAACTCGATCTATGGATTCCCTTATTTGGTTTCACCCTAATCCGGAAAAATTATGTCACCCTATCTCTAGACATGCAATCAACTCCGCTTAATTATATTGGATCTACTCTTAGACAGGGACTTTTACTCCTCTGAATAAGCACATCAACACTTGAATCAATATCCTAGAATATTAAAGCAAGAATTAAGAACTCATGATTAAGAACAAGTTAAATATTTATCATATAATTCAGATAATAATAACAAGATCCATCTTATGTTTCATTCCCCTTAGGTATTTAGGGGTTTAGTTCATATTTATGAAAGAAAATATCTCAAAAGAATAATGATAACAAAACATAAAGAAAACCCAAGAACTCTTGAAGGGAATTGAAGGGAGATCTTCAGTCTTAAAGGTGAATCCGGCTTCTGAGATGGATCAATCGGCTTTCCTCGAGTAATTACTTACCTTCTACTCCGTGTGTCCCCCTTAATCCTCCTCTAGTTTGTTTAAATAGGCTTTAGAATGCCTAAAAGCCCTCAAGAGTGGCCTTTTCCAAATAGGACTAAACTTGGGCTCGACAGGGACACGCCCGTGTGACACGCTCCGTGTTTGATTTCTTCAATTCGTGTTCAAGGTTGTTAAATAGACATGGGCATGTGGTCTACTCATGTAAGTTATGCTCGATTCTACTAAATGGACACGGGCGTGTGGTCTGCCCGTGTACAGAAGTCCAGGCCATGTTGATTTCACATGTTGGTCCATTTTCTCCATTTTCGGCCCGTTTCTCGCTCTTTTTACTCTCCTATGCTCACCTAAGTATAAAACATGAAATTATAGGATTAGAAGCATCGAATTCACCAAATCTAAGGATAATTCATCCAAAAATATGCTAAGGGTAAAAATATGTATAAATTATGGTTTATCACGATACTAAATGTATGCCTGACTATACTGATGTGTGTGTATCCGTTATTTGTATAAAGCATGTTGAGCGTGTTTAATTTGTTATATATGTATCTGAATCTCTGTATATATTGTTGGGGTAGGATTTGTATATGAGGAGAAAGTATTCTGTTCGACATTAATGGCCTTTATTCTAGCAGCTTTGCTGCATATTCTCCGATATGTGTCTTAATGGCATAATGTGGTGTGTAGGGATGGGTGGGTCTTTTTAAACAGATATGGTGTGATGGGATGGTCGGAGTTGGTGTGTCGAGGCTGGGGGTAGTATTCTGCATATCTAAAGCTGAATCTGTTATTTGAATTTGAATTTGAAACTGAATTTGAAACTAAATCTGTATTTGTATCTAACTGTGCATATAATTCTGTATGTTTGCATGCTCAATTCTGCTGGGTTACACATTGGGTTTTCGTAGACTCACATCTGTTGTTTTTTTTTCAAGTAATCCACAGATTTAGGTGAATCAGTGTGGCAGTGACTCAACAGTGACCACCCGACTGTAAAATTGTTTAAACTTAGCAATCTATACTCTTATTTATGTTTTTAGTATTCATTTTAAGAGTTTGTAATTTTTGGGACTCTATGGACTTTTTGGTTTTAAACTGTTGATTTTGGTTTGTTGTTTTCTACATGCTTGGTTAAATTGTTTTATGAAATTGATGGTTTCTATGCAAGTGAGGTTTTCCTAAAAATACGAAACTGATTTCTAAATGCACCGATTTTGTTAGACTTCAGCCGTAAAATAGGTTTTGGCAAATAAACTAGTTGATTAATGTTTTTGAAATGAATATAAATTATATGTGTTAAGAAATTGAAATGACTTTACGGAACTAAACCCATTCTCTGTGAAATCTTCAGATTCGACCATAACGTCTAGGCCGAGTTTGGGGTGTTACAAGGACTCTATACAGCTGGCCAAATCGAGTGTTACGAATTCTTGCGAAATCTCTAATTTAACTTCAGAATTCTTCAAAACACACAATCTATTTGAAAGTAGAAGTTATCATCAGCACCAATATGAAATTCTTTATCTAGCAGTTTTCCGACTTGTTCTTGTTTAGAAACCAATTCGAGATCGTTTTCATTACTTAGCAAATCTATTGTAAAAATATCGATTTAGCATTTAATTCAACCAAAATTGATCCTTCATCAACCAACGTTAGATGAGCATTTAAAGCTTTCAGTGTAGATAATGATTTTCGACTTAGAGCATCGACCACAACATTAGCTTTTCTTGGGTGATAGTCGATAATAAAATCGTAGTCTTTTAACAACTCCAACCATCTTCAAAGCTTTTATGATTGGAGAAAATTTGACATTGTTCTTAGTATAAGTAATATTATCAAATCTTCAAGGCAAACACGATAGCAGCAAGTTCCAAATCTTATGTCAGATAATTTTTTCTCTTGCAATTTTAGCTATCGGGAAGCATTAGCTACAACTTTGCCTTCCTGCATCAAAGCACAACCTAAACCATTGAATGGGACATCACTATAAATAAAAAATTCTTTACAAAACTCCAGTTGAGTTAACAAAAGGGATTTGGTTAACATCGTTTTCAACTGGTCGAAGCTTTGTTGACATTTATCAGACCAAACAAACTTAACATCTTTTTGTAACAATCTCATCAGTAGTAATGTAATTATTGAGAAACCTTTAACAAAACGCTTGTAATATCCAGCCAGACTGAAAAAACTTCTTAATTATTTGATATTTCTCGAAGGTTTCCAACTCAATATAGTTGAAATCTTACTATGATAAACTTGTATGCCATCTATCAATACCACGTGACCCAAAAAACCCACTTCTCATAGCCAAAACTCACATTTATTTAATTTCACAAATTGTTGTTTCTCGCGTAAGGTTTACATTACAATGCTCAAATGCTGAGCATGCTCAATCTCATCTCTTGAGTAAATCAATATATCATTGATGAAAACAACAAACTTATCTAAATACGTCCAGAAATTCTGTTCATCGGGTCCATAAATGCAGCTGGAGCATTTGCTAAATTGGACGACATAACTAAAAATTTATAATGTCCATACCTGGTACTGAAAGCTATTTTTGGCACATCTAAATCTTTAACTCGAAGTTGATAATATCTAGAATGAAGATCAATTTTTGAAAATACTGTCGTACATTTCAACTGGTCAAACAAATCATCTTTGGGGTAACGGATATTTGTTTTTAATCGTAAATTATCCAACTGCTGATAATCAACACACAAATCATCGACCTGTCCTTTTTCTTAATGAACAACACTGGCGCACCCTAGTGAGATATGCTACATTTTTGAATTAAAAAAGCTAAATACAACAACAAAATCACAAATTGTAGGAACTATTTCAACCTTTGATTCTAAAATTTGAGAATCTGAAATATATGCCAAATACACCTCGACACTTTTCGTACAAGTTTCTGAGCTGACAAAGCAGAAATGATGTTGGCCATACCTTTTGATCTATCTGTCTCAACAATGACTAAATTATTATTCTGACATTTCAATGTGATTTGTTTTCATCTATAGTTCATAATCGCATCATGCAAAGTCAGCCAGTCCATGCCGAGAATAACATCAAATGCATTAAATGGAAACAACATCACATCAACTGGAAAGTCGCAATCCCAAAATTTCAGTGGACAATTCTTACAAATCTTGTCAACTAACACATACTAACCTAATGGATTAAATACTTTGACCATAAATTCAGTTGACTCTATTGGTATTTTCGTATCTGTT
The DNA here is from genome assembly GCF_007990345.1 of Gossypium hirsutum. Lineage (NCBI taxonomy): Eukaryota > Viridiplantae > Streptophyta > Magnoliopsida > Malvales > Malvaceae > Gossypium > Gossypium hirsutum. The sequence goes on from NC_053432.1 coordinate 44,526,332, forward strand.
ATTAGAGCAGTGTATATATACAACTGAGTTGAACCCGTGTCAATCAAAGCGTAAACAATAACATCAAAGAGAGAAAATGTACCAACGATGACATCAGGTAATGAAGTATCCTCATGAGCTTAAATTACATAAGCCCTAGTAGGAACTTGTGCATCAGATTGTACTGCAACGTCTTTCGTTCCACTTCTGCTGACTCCTGCATTTCCACTATTTTTAGGTGCTCTACCTTTAGAAGGTGCAACCCCAGATCGTACATTCTAAGCTTTGTCCCTATCCGGTCTTTCTGGACAATCTTTGAGGAAAAGATCCAACCAGCCACATTTGAAACAAGATCCTTCCTTCAACTAGCACTCTCTAAGATGCTTCCTACTACAATATTGACAATTAGGCTTGTTGGAGTTTCGAACATTGCCAACATTAGTTACTATGGTACCCTAAGGTCTTGGACTACTTTGCTTTCCACAATCTTTTCCAAAAAATCCCAACGGAGCTGAAAATTGACTGCAAAATTCTGTTACTTTCTTCAGGAGAGAGGAGAATGTTTTTCCTAATTGTCATTTACCTATGTCTTTAACTTCTAAATCAACTTTTTTCTTTGATTTATTAATGTACTCCATTTTGTGAGCTCTATCAACTAATACAATGAACTCATTCAACTCAAGTGCCATAATAAGTAACTGATCTATTCATTCAACCCCTCCTCAAAGTGAGTACACATAGCGGCGTCTATTAGAATTAATTCACGAGCATACTTACTTAGCCAAACAAATTCTCTCTCGTATTTAGCTATAGTTTTGTGGCCCTATTTCAACTTGAGAAACTCTTTTTGCTTTTTATCAAGATACCTCTGACTGGCATATTTTTTTTCTAAATTCGATCTGGAAAAATTCCTAACCCAACCGATCTTTCAATACCACAACTGATAATGTATTCCACCACTGATATGCTTCTTCTTTCAATAACAAGACTACACACCTCAAACAATTTTTAGGAGAGCATAGAAATTCGTCAAATAACCTTAAGGTATTTTCTAACCAGTACTCGGCCTTTTTCAGATCATCTTCGAATTTTCCACAAAATTCTTCAAGCCAGTATTTACAAATTTTATTGATAGGAGGCTTGTGAGCTTGTACTTGTTCTAAACCTTGAGGATTAAGAGGTATATGTTTAGGTACGAGAGGGGCGGAGGTTGTTGAGCCATCAGATTAGTTCTCATAAAATCGATAAACCATTCAAACATCATGCGAAAGAAAGCTCCACGGGCTTGTTGTAATCTCAGTCACATCATGTAATTGTCTCGGCTAGGAAGATTTGAGATTGGTCCATACGTAAAGGGCCCAAGTTTAGGATAAAATGTGAACGTTCTTTATTTGATGTTTTTGTTAACATTCTCTTTCATAATGTGTGCGTTTCGTATTCATGCTTTTATATCATGCTTTTATTTCTTTCATGTTTATTTTGGGTCAAATTAGATTATGTTTATGTTTGTGTTTCGTGTTTTTGTTTCATGTTTTTAATAATGTTCATGCATATTTTGAGTCTAAGTGTTTATGTCGTGTCCACATGCTCATTTGTTCAATTGTTAGAAATATTATGTGTTAGGTTATTTATGTTTTAAATGTGTGTCTATTTTTTACCATATGGTTTTCATATAATGTAATAGCCCAAAATTGGGTCTAGTTGGAACAGAGGTTTCGGGACCACAAAATCCGAGATAGAAATAATTATTTTGTGATTATTTTGAGGTCTATGATATGATTGCATGATTTTGTGAAATTTTCGTGAAGAAATTCTATGCATAAAGTGCTCAATTTGAAGTTAAGGACTAAATTGAATAAGTTGCAAAACTTGCATTCTAGAAGTTTCTAGTATGAAATTGCTTTGAAATATTAATTAGGAGGTCTTAAATAGCAATTTGACCAATTTCTAAGTTATGTGCAAAAAGTGGACATGGATGGAATTTTTGAAAGTTTAGTAAGGAAGGGCATTTTGGTCATTTGGTAATTAAAAGAAATAAAAAGGGAAAATAAAGCCAAAATTGACTCATCCTTTTCATGGAGGCCGAAATTAGCATGGGGGAAGCCATGGCTAGGGTTTTCAAGCTTTCCAAGCTCAATAGTAAGTCCGTTCTAACCCCGTTTTTTAAGTTCTTTACGTTTTTGGAATCCCGGTAATTTGATTAAGCTTATTCTAGCAATAATTTAAGCTAGAGTTCCTATTTGGAAAAGTAACCATAGGTGAAATTTGTTTATTTTGATGTTTTATGATAGAATATGAGGTTTTAAATTATGTTAGACAACTTGTGCTACTCGGTTTTGAGCGACAACGAGTAAAAGGGTTTAATTGGTAAAAATACCTAATAGTCATAAGTATATGTTAGAGTAAGAATTTGATGTTGCCATAGGAGGGAAAAGTGATCATCATGTCATAAAATATAAGAATAAGGGATGAATTTTAATTCCCAAGCTTAGGGGTAAAAGTGTAAATATGCAAAAGTTTAGGGGCAAAATTGTAATTTTGCCAAAGTTTGAGTTAACGACTGCTTTGAATAGTAAATTAATTAAATAAGTAAAAATATGATGTTTTAAATCTCGAAAAATGAGATTTGAACCTAGAATGAGAAAAATAGAAAATTGGGAAAGTTGATAAAATGACCGTTTTAGTATCGAGGTAAGTTCATATGTATAATAAGCATTAATTTATGCATGTTTCAATGTAAAATTGATATATTTACTATGATTGCCGAGGTGTTGAAAGTATGTAAGTTGGTGTGATAATAATACAGCAATAATGTTGTAATTTATATTTGAAAGTTAAATTTAGTGAATTAATTGAATTATGTTAAATTAAATGTTTATGGTGCCCAGTTTATGAATTGATTTAAAAATATGTCTATGGTACATGAAGTGCATTGAATTATCATACATAAATGTGATTTCCATGATTATGGATATTATGAGAAATTGTAAGTTCATATGATTTTTAATAAAGCAATGTGTAATTTAATGTTATTACCTTGATATTAAATGAGATGTCAGTTTATATGTAAGTAATACATCAATTTTACTTGTATTATGATATTTTATAATAATGTTGGAAATATGTTTGTTGATAATTACTTGATTGGTGAAATTGTTGGAAAAGAGAGAGAAATCCCGGTTGAACCTTCGGAAAGATTGGATGATACTAATGGTATATAGCTAGGTCACATGTATGGTGCTGAGTGCACATCATGTGTACAAGAGAGCTACAAGACATTATGATGTAGCTAGGTCGCATGGGTGATACTATGTGTACACCATGTAGACAAAAGAGCTACGGGATATATGTAGCTAGGTCACATGCGTGGTTCCAGGTGAAGGATACCATGTAGACAAGAGAGCTACGAGATAAACTGGCTAGGTCACATGGGTGGTACTAAGTGTTCACCATGTGTACAAGAGAGTCGAACTATATGATGGGTAGAGCTATGTGCTGAAACCACCAAGTATCGAGGATTGATCCGAAGTGTTCAACGGGAGACTCTCTCTATGTATTGCTTTGTGAGTTTTGTGATGAATAAGTGCAGGAACTTGGTTATGTGAATGATGTGTACATTAAGTGACTGGGATGTGGTAAGGTTATAAACAAGTAAATTATACGTGAGGATGATTTTATGGTGACCTTGTAATCATGGGCCTATACTTGTTATGTATGAAATGTGGGGAAAATGATTTGTGATATGTATGTTAAAATGAGGTTAATACAAAGAAAGTGTGAAAGAGAGAATTAGCAATAAAACTGTTTTGGACAGTAGCAGTGATGTGAGTTTTAAAAATCACCAAAAATAGTAGAATCTGAATCAGAGACTGAATGAGATAAAAAATTAAAACATAATGAGTCTATTTTCATATAAAAGAAACAAAGCAAGAAAAGGAGTACTATATTTTGAGATATTTATGTTTTTGTGAGACTGGTTCAGAATGATTACGTGATCCCCTGTTCTGACTTTGGAAAATCACAAAAATTTGGAGAAAATATAATTAGAGGCTCAAACTTATATTTTTAAAATCCCTAATGAGTCTATTTTCAAGATAAATCAACAAGAACATTATCCGAGTTCTGTACTGTGAGATAATTAATTTTTAGTGAAGAGAGGTCAGAACTGTCAGGAAGTGAAATAGGGAAAATTTAATGAATAAACTATACTAATTGACCAAACCAAAAATTATGAATATTTTATGGTGGAAAGATATGTGAGTCTAGTTTTAGGGGAAATTTACAGATCTTAATTTGGAGCTCTGTAGCTCAAATTATAAATAGGTAAGTGACTATGGCTCGTGTGGACAATTTGTTGTGAGAATTTATTAGTAAATTGTGAAATCGTACTTACAAGAATGCTATATACATTAAGGATGTGGAATGGAGAGAAGGAGGAGGAAAATAAATATATGTGGAATACATGGAAACTATGGTATATGAAATATTGATATAATGAAATAAATGGTATGTGTTTATAAGAAAACAGATTGAGAATGATATATATCATGACATGTATATATATATGACTAGTCTCAATGTAATGCTTGTTGGGTATGGAGTTGAATTGAAATGTTTCAGGCAAACATGTTATTCTGCGCATCTGAATTATGGAATTTTATAAAGATATGATCTAGCTTTAAATATGAATGCTTGATGATTAAGCTGAAGATATTTGGTAGGATGATAATCTTGGTATAAATGTATAAGTGTGTAAGAGATTAAGGTTGACCAAAGCTTGGAAAATAGTCTAGGTATATTCCACACAGGCTGAGACACATGGTGTAAGAGATTAAGGTTGACCAAAGCTTGGAAAATAGTCTAGGTATATTCCACACAGGCAGAGACACGACCATGTGTCTCAGCCGTGTATGGAACACGACTTTGGGACACGGGCGTGTGGAACCTTAAAGCATCAAATTTCCAAGATTTTTGTAAGTTCTCGGTTTAGTCTCGAACCCTTTCTAAAGTATGTTTTGGGCTCCGTAGACTCAAATAAGGGACTATGTGTAAGTGAATGAACGTTTTGAAATATGAATGAAATTTTATGGCCTGTATTTTAGTTTAATGTTTGTATGTTTGTCTGGTAACGCCTCGTACCTTATCCCGGCCTCGGGTACGGGTAAGGGGTGTTACATTTAGTGGTATCAGAGCAGGTTTAGTCGATTCTCGGACTAACATACCAAGTGTGAGAGTTTAGTTATACATGCCACAAATATGCGATAGTGTGATGTCTCCCGACACTAATGAGGACCATTTTGTTTAAAATGAAGTATTCTCCAACCGAGCTACATCTGACCATTTAATAGTAATATTGAAGTTTTTGAATAAAGTGTAGCTATGATGTGTTAAACTCGGAAAGGTATGAATAAGAATTCGTGATATATGTATATGTGATAATATGTGAGATGAAAGTTTATATAGTGATATATTTATTCATATTTGTTTGGCCTTCATATGCTGTTGCATGCTTGACTAAATTGATTAGTAAACGTGATGACTAAAGTTATTCAAAATTCATAGAATGTATGAGTGAGTGCACTTGTTTGAAATGAGATAATTGGAAATTTTATGTAAGACAGGTATGAATAATAAATTGTTTGAAGTGGATAGTATGATTATAATGACATATGTGGATAATGAAAAAAAAATGTGTCATATAGATATATGTTAGAATTGAGTTAGAGACTGTACAACCTCACCCCCTTACCGATGAGGTATATAAAGGAAATTCATGAGAATCATGTTGACTAAGCTCCTAAGTGTGGAATCAAAGAGTTCAGTGATAAAATAATTATAGATATGACCAAAACTGAGAATGGTTGACAAGTGAAGGACAGAGTTAGAGAAATATCAGAGTTGACTGAGTTATCTTGGGATTCAAATTGATGACAGAGTGTTTCTGAAAGTAACGTCTTGAAAACAATTAGTTAGTAATGTTGGAAATTATGAGAAAGATACTAAACCTCACTTCGGTAAGATTTTTGAGGACGAAAATCTCTATAGGGGGGGAGAGTTGTAATAGCCCAAAATTGGGTCTAGTTGGAACAGAGGTTTCGGGACCACAAAATCCGAGATAGAAATAATTATTTTATGATTATTTTGAGGTCTATGATATGATTGCATGATTTTGTGAAATTTTCGTGAAGAAATTCTATGCATAAAGTGCTCAATTTGAAGTTAGGGACTAAATTGAATAAGTTGCAAAACTTGCATTCTAGAAGTTTTTAGTATGAAATTGCTTTGAAATATTAATTAGGAGGTCTTAAATAGCAATTTGACCAATTTCTAAGTTATGGACAAAAATTGGACATGGATGGAATTTTTGAAAGTTTAGTAAAGAAGGGTATTTTGGTCATTTGGTAATTAAAAGAAATAAAAAGGGAAAATAAAGCCAAAATTGACTCATCTTTTTCATGGAGGCCGAAATTAGCATGGGGGAAGCCATGGCTAGGGTTTTCAAGCTTTCCAAGCTCAATAGTAAGTCCGTTCTAACCCCGTTTTTCAAGTTCTTTACGTTTTTGGAATCCCGGTAATTTGATTAAGCTTATTCTAGCAATAATTTAAGCTAGGGTTCATATTTGGAAAAATACCAATAGGTGAAATTTGTTTATTTTGATGTTTTATGATAGAATATGAGGTTTTAAATTATGTTAGACAACTTGTGCTACTCGGTTTTCAGCGAAAACGAGTAAAAGTGCTTAATTGGTAAAAATACCTAATAGTCATAAGTATATGTTAGAGTTAGAATTTGATGTTTCCATAGGAGGGAAAAGTGATCAGCATGTCATAAAACATAAGAATAAGGGATGAATTTTAATTCCCGAGCCTAGGGGCAAAAGTTTAAATATGCAAAAGTTTAGGGGCAAAATTGTAATTTTTCCAAAGTTTGAGTTAAGGACTGTTTTGAATAGTACATTAATTAAATAAGTAAAATATGATGTTTTAGATCTCGAAAAATGAGATTTGAACCTAGAATGAGAGAAAAATCAAAAATTGGGAAAGTTGGTAAAATGGCCGTTTTAGTATCGAGGTAAGTTCATATGTGTAATAAGCATTAATTTATGCATGTTTCAATGTAAAATTGATATATTTACTATGATTGCCGAGGTGTTGAAAGTATGTAAGTTGGTGTGATAATAATACAGCAATAATGCTGTAATTTATATTTGAAAGTTAAATTTAGTGAATTAATTGAATTATGTTAAATTAAATGTTTATGGTGCCCAGTTTATGAATTGATTAAAAAATATGTCTATGGTACATGAAGTGCATTGAATTATCATACATAAATGTGATTTCTATGATTATGGATATTATGAGAAATTGTAAGTTCATATGATTTTTAATAAAGCAATGTGTAATTTAATGTTATTACCTTGATATTAAATGAGATGTCAGTTTATATGTAAGTAATACATCAATTTTACTTGTATTATGATATTTTATAATAATGTTGGAAATATGTTTTTTGATAATTACTTGATTGGTGAAATTGTTGGAAAAGAGAGAGAAATCCCGGTTGAACCTTCGGAAAGATTGGATGATACTGATGGTATGTAGCTAGGTCACATGTATGGTGCTGAGTGCACATCATGTGTACAAGAGAGCTACAAGACATTATGATGTAGCTAGGTCGCATTGGTGATACTATGTGTACACCATGTAGACAAAAGAGCTACGGGATATATGTAGCTAGGTCGCATGCGTGGTTCCAGGTGAAGGACACAATGTAGACAAGAGAGCTACGAGATAAACTGGCTAGGTCACATGGGTGGTACTAAGTGTTCACTATGTGTACAAGAGAGTCGAACTATATGATGGGTAGAGCTATGTGCTGAAACCACCAAGTATCGAGGATTGATCCGAAGTGTTCAACGGGAGACTCTCTCTATGTATTGCTTTGTGAGTTTTGTGATGAATAAGTGCAGGAACTTGGTTATGTGAATGATGTGTACATTAAGTGACCGGGATGTGGTAAGGTTATAAATAAGTAAATTATACGTGAGGATGATTTTATGGTGACCTTGTAATCATCGGCCTATACTTGTGATGTATGAAATGTGGTGAAAATGATTTGTGATATGTATGTTAAAATGAGGTTAATACAAAAAAAGTGTGAAAGAGTGAATTAGCAATAAAACTGTTTTGGACAGTAGCAGTAACGTGAGTTTTAAAAATCACCAAAAATAGTAGAAATAGAATCAGAGACTGAATGAGATATCAAATTAAAACATAATGTGTCTATTTTCATATAAAAGAAACAGAGCAAGAAAAAGAGTTCTATATTTTGAGATATTTATGTTTTTGTGAGACTGGTTCAGAATGATTACGTGATCCCCTGTTCTAGCTTTGGAAAATCACAAAAATTTGGAGAAAAAAATAATTAGAGGCTCAAACTTATATTTTTAAAATCCCTAATGAGTCTATTTTCAAGATAAATCAACAAGAACATTACCTGAGTTCTGTACTGTAAGATAATTAATTTTTAGTGAAGAGAGGTCAGAACTGTCAGGAAGTGAAACAGGGGAAAATTTAATGAATAAACTATACTAATTGGCTAAACCAAAAATTATGAAAATTTAATGGTGGAAAGATATGTGAGTCTAGTTTCAGGGGAAATTTAGGGATCTTAATTTGGAGCTTTTTAGCTCGAATTATAAATAGGTAAGTTACTATGACTCGTGTGGACAGTTTGTTGTGAGAATTTATTAGTAAATTGTGAAATCGTACTTACAAGAATGCTATATACATTAAGGATGTGGAATGGAGAGGAGGAGGAGGAAAATAAATATACGTGGAATACATGGAAACTATGGTATATGAAATATTGATATATTGAAATAAATGATATGTGTTTATAAGAAAACAGAAAGAGAATGATATGTATCGTGACATGTATATATATATATGACTAGTCTCAATGTAATGCTTGTTGGGTATGGAGTTGAATTGAAATGTTTCAGGCAAACATGTTATTCTGCACATCTGAATTGTGGTATTTTATAAAGATATGATCTAGCTTTAAATATGAATGCTTGATGATTAAGTTGAAGATATTTGGTAAGATGATAATCTTGGTATAAATGTATAAGTGTGTAAGAGATTAAGGTTGACCAAAGCTTGGAAAATAGTCTAGGTATATTCCACACAGGCAGAGACATGACCATGTGTCTCAGCAGGGTATGGAACACGACTTTGGGACACGGGCGTGTGGAACCTTAAAGCATCAAATTTCCAAGATTTTCGTAAGTTCTCGGTTTAGTCCCGAACCCTTTCTAAAGTATGTTTTGGGCTCCGTGGACTCAAATAAGGGACTATGTGTAAGTGAATGAACGTTTTGAAATATGAATGAAATTTTATGGCCTATATTTTAGTTTAATGTTTGTATGTTTGTTCGGTAACGCCTCGTACCTTATCCTGGCCTTGGGTACGGGTAAGGGGTGTTACATATCATGGATTATGTGTGTGTCGTTTTACTTATGTCTTAGTCTAGTTCTTAACATAGGGATATCATGTTCTTGATTATCTATTATGATATGTTAAAGTGTCATATGTTTTCTCTCTTTGGTTCATTTGTCTATTTCAAATTGTGCTTTGATTGAAATGAACTCATCTTCTATTTATATTTTTTTGTTTGTAGAACCATTTGGCTGGCCACTTTCATTTATGGTTAAATACAATGGTACACCTAAGTGTATCGATAGTTGGCAAGAAGGGAGCCTAACTTGTCCATTCGATTTTCATTCATGCATGAGCTATATGCATGCACGTCCAAGGGAGAGGATGCAACATTAATGCGGCACAATGAACCACAACATTCATGTACCAACTTAGGGAATGAACCTAAATATGCATTCAAATATTCATGTATATGCAAGGTTTTAATGCAAGACTTTATGAAGTATGGATGACACTAACATATACATGAATGGCTAAGGGGAATGAAAGGGACTTTTGATAATCATTTAATGCACATGAGGAGCCTTCAACATTAAAGATTCATGCACGGTCAATGAGGGAGGAATGTGACCAATCAAGTGTTCATTGAATCTGATTAAATTCATGAACATAATTAATTCTTCATGCATGAAAGCTTTAATGGCTGAATGTGGTTGTTAGCCTACCTAGGTCTATAAATTGTTTTGTCAACTCATTGTAAACGTTAATCATCTTTTGAATATAAACTATTTTGTGAGAGTTTCTCTCTATTTCCTTATCGAACTCCCGAACTTATCAAAACTTAATTGTTTTATGGTGTTCAACCCTATCGTATCACTCCCTTTCTCATCCCTGTCTGGAGTGTGGCAACATCAATTATTCTTATGCCAAGGTTCGGGTAATTTGCTAAGGTTAAACAGGTCGAGTTTTTTTTATAGCTTCAGCTCCTTAAATCTTTCAAGCACCTCGAGTCAAGGTCTCCATTTTGTTCCTAATCAAGACGGTCCTTAAAAAAAATGTTAATTTTTCTAACTATCGAATACGGGCCTCGTTGGCATATTTTTGAGGTTCTACTAGGGTTCGAGAAATCACATCAAAGCCTCACTTCCTTGGCCCACAGAAATGGGCACACTATGAACAACTTCATGTACCGAAGCTTAAGCAATGCTCTTAGCTTCTTCAAAATTAACTCGGTTGGATTCAGACGAAAACTTTTATCTATATGAAAAACATAATCAATTCAAGTTAAGAGGCATCACACTATCACAGGTTATAAAATGGCATGTATTTCTACACATTATAGATGATATGTTCGATTCGATAACTGACTAAATTGTAGCTCTGATACCGGTAAATGTAATACCCCTAACCCGTCTCTATCACCTAATTAGGGTTATAGAGTATTATGATAATTAACGAATTCAATAACAATCTAATACAATTTGAAATTTTATTTAAATATCAAATATTTAAAACCAATTATTATCTATAGCATAAATATGAATATGGGCCTAAAATTGAGCTTACATAGCCTTAAAATTAGCTTGGAAACAAATATGAACTAATTTGAAATAAAACAAAAAAATATTGAAAAAAACTGAAAAATGGGTCACACGGCTATGTCACAGAGCCTAGATCATATAGCAAAAAAACATGGCCATGTGACCAAACCGTGTAACAACCTGAGTCCGTGTATCACAAGGTCACATGATTGTGTGGTCAAACTGTATAACAATTTGAGTTTATAACACCCCAAACCTGGCCTAGACGTTATGGTTGAATCTGGTGATGTCACATTGAAGTGCTTTTCAAAACCATAATTTCATTGGAAAGTCCGTTATATATTAAAACCTTATTATATGATTAACGAAAATTTGTAAATCATATTAGATTGTTATTACACTTTAAAAACTATGTTTGTTGCGGAAGCTTTAAAATCATATTAAGAAGACGTAGTGTTTTTGAAAAATAGTTATCTTTTGAAAACACGTCTTCTTCCTACACCTAGCAGTTTATATCAAAGCAAGTAAAAATCCCAAATTAAAAGTTAAAACCTTAAAGGCCTTATTACATAAAAATACCTAAATTAAACTACATATAATTTAAAAATCAAATAAGAAAGCAAGTGCAGTTGTGTGGCCACCATTGAGTCCCTCGTAGCACCGATCCGCCTAAGGCTAGTGATTACCTGTACAGTTAAACAAATGGGTGAGTTTATGAAAACTCAGTGTGTAATCCCTTAAAAAGCAAACAGTCAAACTGTAACACCCCAAACCCGGCCCAGACGTTATGGCCAGATCTGACGTGTCACATGGACTTACGACTTAGTATGCATTCGCTGGTTTAAGTGATTGGGGTGGTCTCTGTAAAAACAGTGGTTGAATGAAAAGCCGGTTTATCAATCTTTAGGCTATCCATTTGTTGTACTTGTTGAGTCTTGAAAACGTTCATTAATTTTGAAAACCGGCGCAGCCTAACACTAGCAGTTTCGTCATAGTATAAATATAATCAGAAAATAAAACCATAGCGGAAAAAAGAAATTTAAATAGCGGCATTATTACAACTTAAAACCCAAAATTAAATCAGAATATAAAAATAATAAAAATAAACTAACTTAGAAAAACCAACTTTGCAGATGATGTGGCCACTCTGAATCCCTCATAGCTCCAAGCCCACTATGGTTGGGGATTTCCTACAGAGATGAAAATAAAGGGTGAGTTCGGTAAACTTAGTCTGTAACATAACCCAACCATAGCCCAAAATAGATCAAACCTCAGAGTCAGACTTATCTGGGCCTTGGCCCAGTACAGAAATCAGAATGAAACCCATAGGCCCATAGCAGATACAGAACAAATATATCATGAATGCAGAAATCCCAACCCAGAGCCATCCATAACACCCCCGTACCAGCCTTACACCATGTGGGGAGACTACTCGACCCACCCAACCGCTACACACCACAGAAATTGCAGCAAGGCTGCCAGATATTGTGACGAAGTCACCAGATACAGATATTGTGGCTAGGCCACCAGAACAAATATATATATGTGGCGAAGCCACCAGATTGCAGCGAGGCTACCAGATATTGTGACAAAGTCACTAGAACAGATATATGTGGCGAGGCCACCAGATTCCAGCGAGGCTGCCAGAACGCTTCCTCCATCAATATAAACCCATGTCCCATGCAACAGAAATAATATGTCATGGCATACGTATACAGAAATAGAACATCATGCTTTTCAGAAAAAAAAATAACCCTAGGCGTAAAATCGTAATTTTACATGCATATGGGTATTTCAGTAATTATTACCTATTGCTAAGGTTTCATGCTCATTCTAACGTTTACCAAGTAATTAGAAGTACTTACCTCGTCTTTTTACCAAAGTGGGCCCGTTGGCCTATTGGCCTATTTTCAGCCTATTAAGCCCAAAAATATCGTTGTGCACGAAAATGCACACTCTGCACTCTAATCATCCAAATGCACCATATTCATTAACAACTGTCTCACGAGCGCTCGGACGCTCGTGAGTTCACAAAATACCAACGTTTCGGTATTTTGGCTTTTACCGATTCAGTCTAAGGGAGGGTGTCGTTTACACACCTGGTTGATGATGATTGATGACGATATCTCCCACGCGATAATCCTACAATCGATCACTAACACATTAGACTTACAAATTAACGATAACTAACATAAATCCACGTCAACTAACCCAATCATCACACAAGTTAGTCATTTACGCACGAGGGGTAAAATAGTCATTTTACCCTCTAGGGGTAAATCGGTAGTCCTACCCTACAGGGGTATTTTAGTAATTTTACAACTTATCCACTTGGGCTTACGAACCCATTAGGACCACATGGCCCATTTCAGCCCATCGCGGCCCAAAATAGCCGTCCTACTGCTAGGGTAATGAGAAATACACACCTGTTAGGAGACTGCAGTTAATCCGCGCTCCAAACACTCTTAGCTGACGCCCAACCCAAATGAGCACGTCACAAAGTGAAAGGGATCAGCCAAGAAGGGTATGCCTACTCTCCTCATGGTTTGCTCTATTTAAAGCCAACTTTCCATCTACTCTTATGTTAGCTTCCCGATGTGGGATCCCTCCATCACCAGAGTTTAAAACCAACACCAACTCTTGCCGCCCCAACATAGCAAAATAATCAACCTTTGCATGCCAAGGGATTCTAACCAAAGTCCTCTCACATGCCAACTCACGCCACCAACACTAGGCCTTCAACTCATATGTGTCATAAATCCAACACATTAAACTTTAAAGCGTACCTACTCGCTTCCAGATTTATTGAAAAGAAAAACCAAAATATATTGCAAGAGCCAAGACTTGAACCTTGAACCCCTTGCTTCCTCTATGGCGTCACTTCCTTGTCCCCTAAGTGGTGCCACCTTGCCACTACACCACACTCCTTTTTGTGTCATCTTTTACCCCTTTACTCTTAAAAGCCTAAACGCCAATTGCATCACCTGTTCATAAAATTAAAATTCTGAAGACTACCACAGATTTAACTTAAGTTTTGCCCTTCCAAAGGCCAACTAGCCTACTAAAATATATATTTTAACCAACTAGAACACACACAAATTTTAAAAATCACAAAAACACAGAAAACACGAAAATTGGGGCGTTACAAATCTACCCTCCTTAAAGAAATTTTGTCCTCGAAATTTTACCTGAATCAAACAGATGAGGATATTGTTGACGCATCGCCACTTCTGGCTCCCAAGTAGCTTCCTCTCTGCCATGATTACGCCACCGCACCTTTACTAGCAGAACTGATTCCCTCCTCAAAATCTTAACATCTCTATCCAAAATTTGCATAGGCTCTTCCTCAAAAGTCAAGTCTGTTTAGACCTCGATCTCTGCAACCGACACAACATGAGTAGGGTCAGAATGATACCGCCTTAACATAGAGACGTGAAAGACATCATGAATCTTATTCTACTCTGGAGGTAGCTCCAACTGACAAGCCACTGGACCCACTCGCTTAAGAATCCGATAAGGCCCAATGAACCGCAGACTTAACTTGCCTTTCCTCCCAACCTTAATATTTTCTTCCAAGGCGAAAACTTTAAGAAGACCATATCATCCACAGAGTACTCAATTTCCTTGCGCTTCAAATCTGCATATGACTTCTATCTATCAGATGCTTCCTTCAACCGATCTCTAATCAACTTGACCTTATCCTCAGTATCTGCCACCAACTCAGGTCTAAGAACCTGTCGTTCACCAAACTCTGTCCAACAACTAGGTGTACGACATCTTCTCCCATACAGTGCCTCATAAGGAGCCATTCGAATACTTGCTTGATAACTGTTGTTGTATGCAAACTCTGCCAACGGTAAGTAATCCTCCCAACTGCCTCGAAAGTCGATAACGCATCCCCTCAACATGTCTTCCAGAATCTGAATAACCCTTTCTGACTGACCATCAGTCTGAGGATGAAAGGCTGTACTAAAGTTCAACCGCGTACCCAACGTCTTATGCAACTTTTGCTAAAACTGAGATGTGAATCTATGATCTCGATCAGAAATAATCGACACTGGCACTCCGTGAAGTGCACTATTTCTGCCACATACAATTTGACTAACTTTTGAAGTGAATAATTAGTGCAGACAGGTATGAAATGAGCAGATTTGGTCAACCTATCCACAATTACCCAAATCGAGTCCTTCTTCGACGGTGTCAAGGGTAACCCACTCACAAAATCCATGGTTACCCTTTCCCACTTCCAAAGTGGTACTTTCACTGGCTGCAAAAGTCCGGAAGGTAATTGATGTTCAACTTTCACTTCCTGACAAGTCAGACATTTTCCCACAACTTCTGTTACCTCTCGCTTCAATCTAGGCCACCAATACAACTTTTTTAAGTCGTGATACATTTTACTCCCTCCAGGATGCATAGCACACAGACCTCCATGAGCTTCTTTCAGAATTGCTTGCCTCAAGTCAGAGTCCTTCGGAATACAAACTCTACCTTGGTAACACAGAACTCCCTCACTGTTCAGTCCGAACTCAGAAGTATCCCCATTCTTTACCTGCCAGAATCGAGAAACTAGGGACTCATCCCTCTATAGTTTTTCCTTAATCTCATCCACCCAGGTCGACCTAACTTGCAGTTCTGCTAACAGACTACTGTCGTCATACGGACTCAAACAAGCAAAATTGGCTCTCAGATCAGATACAGTTCTACGACTTTGGGCATCAGCCACCACATTAGCTTTGCCTGGGTGATACTCAATTGCGCAGTCATAATCCTTAAGCAACTCTATCCATCTCCGCTGCCTAGGGTTCAGCTCCTTCTGAGTCAGCAAATACTTAAGACTTTTATGATCTGTGTATATAATACACCTTTCTCCATACAGGTAATGTCTCCAAATCTTAAGCGCAAAGATTACTGCTGCCAACTCCAGATCATGAGTAGGATAGTTAACTTCATGTGGTTTAAGCTGCTGCGATGCATAAGCAACCACTTTACCCTCTTGCATCAGCACACAGCCCAACCCTACATGTGATACATCACTACATACGGTAAAATCTTATCCAGACTCTGGCTGAATCAGTATAGGTGCCTCGGTCAGAACTTTTTTCAGATTCTCAAAAGATTCCTATTGTTTCTCAGTCCAAACAAACGGTACTCCCTTCCTTATAAGCTTTGTCAAAGGCGCTGCCATCACAGAAAATCCTTCCACAAACCTTCTATAGTACCGAGCTAAACCTAGAAAACTTTGAATTTTCGACACTGACCTTGATGGCTTCCATCCCAGAATCGCTTCAATCTTTCAAGGGTCCACCTTGATCCCTTCAGCAGAGACAACATGCCCCAAGAAAGTTACCTCTCTCAACCAGAACTCACACTTACTGAATTTCGCATAAAGCTCCTTCTCCCTTAGCACTTGCAGTACAATACGAAGATGCTCATCATGCTTCTCCTCAGTTTCAGAATAAACCAGAATATCGTCGATAAAGGCGGCCACGAATCAATCCAAGTATGGCTGGAACACTCAATTCATCAGATCCATAAATGCCGCAGGTGCGTTCGTCAACCCAAATGGCACAACCAAGAACTCATAGTGACCATACCGAGTTCTGAATGCCGTCTTATGAATATCCACCTCCTTAACCCTCAACTGATGATACCCAGATTGTAACGCCCCATACCCGAGACCGTTTCTGGAGTCGAACACGAGGTGTTAACGGGCTTAATTCATTTCTTAAACAGCTCATACAATTCATTTTAAAATTTCAAGACAAGCTGGCTAACTGCATCACAGTCTCTTTAAAAATCATATCTCGAGTTCCAAAACTCGAAATCCAGTTCTGTAAATTTTTCCTGAAACTAGACTCATACATCTATCTACTAATTTTTTTCAGAATTTTTGGTTGGGCCAATTAGTACAGTTTATTAGTTAAAGTCTCCCCTGTTTCAGGGTTCGACTACACTGACCTCTGTATATTACGAATCAGATATCTCCCTGTACAGAGCTTCAATGACTATGCCGTTTGTCTCTAATAAAACTAGACTCAATACTGAATCTGTAAATATAAATCATGACTTATAATTATCTTTGTAAAATTTATGGTGAATTTCCAAAGTCATAACAGGGGATCTAGAAATTGCTCTGGCCTTGTTTCACAAAAATTTAAACATCTCATAAAATATAGCTCATATACCTGTTTTGCTTCTTCCATATGAAAATAGACTCATCAGGCTTCGATTCCATAACTTATTCATTATTTAATTCCATTTCTACTATTTTTAGTGATTTTTCAAATTCACGTCACTACTGCTGTCTGAATCTATTTTGTGGTAAATTTTACCTATTTCATGGTTTCCATGGATTAGCTAGCAATTTGACATACATAGCACCAAATATGATCATGATTAGCCATTCTAATGGCTAATCATTACTAAGAATTTCCATACCACTCAATAACCATATCATAAGACCATATATATAAAATGATTATAATACTATACTCAAAATATACAAGCCATTTTCGCATGGCTATACAAATATACATTACCAAAAGATACTTAATTAACAACAAAGGTCAGTCCTATACATGCCATTATCAAAGTTCAACTAAAAGAGTACCAAAAAGGGGCTTAGATAGTGTGGATGACTTCGACTTTGACACTTCCGAGTCCGATAGCTGACGAACAAAATCTATAATACAGAGAATTTAAGCATCAGAGTAAGCGTTTCGATGCTTAGTAAGCTTATAAGTAAGGAAATCATTTGAAACAAAAACACAAAAGAAATAGCATTCATAAGGATAAATAAATGTCTATGCACAAGATCACATATTCATTTTAATTTACACTTCTATCAATATGTTTACACATTCAAAGTCAAACTTAACTAAATTTCATTTGAATCAATTTCATGTAACTCGAGTGAGCTATAGACTTCATATAACCCAAAGGAATGGCCGGGAGAGCATTATTCGATTACATAATCACAAGTTATACTGTACAAAATTTTTCCAATGTATATACGATCCATACCTGGTCATATTAGGGATTATGAGCACATTAATCGGAATTATTACGACAGAATCGCACCTTTCCAAACATAAATACTTTCAGAATTTCGCTCGGATGTAACAACCAGCACGAATGCCTTCGGGAGTTAACCCAGTTATAATAACCCGCACGAATGCCTTCGGGACTTAACACGGTTATAATAACCCGCACGAATGCTATGCACATATATATATCATAACTCATTAGCATTACTAGAAAACAAGTTCAACATGCTTATCAACCCTTACTCTTACGGCTCAATAGCTACATACACGTAATACGATTTCATTTCGTTATTCCACATAAATTCTTTAACCATTCTGCTCCAAGTCATATAAAATAAAAATCATTTGTTTCACTATGTAATTTATATAGAACCATAAGATCACAACTTATCTACTATGCTTTTATATGAATCATAAACTAAGTTCCGTTACTCAAAGACTTACCTCGGTATATTGGAACGGTTGTGGATTGATTACTCTATTGCTTTCTCTTTTCCTCGATCCAACTTTGATTCCCCTTGCCCTTGAGCTTAATGAATACGAGTAGAAGTATTCAATATTTTTACCAATAATGTTTACTTGTTAATCACATTCGACAATCACATATCAAACTCATTTTATTATAATTTATCATTTCCACAATTTATTTTAAACTTACAAATTTCATAAATAATACAATTTTATACACCATGGCTACTTTTGCCGAATGTTCATATAATTTAAATAACAATTCATCATTCAACTTTCAAACCAAAACGCCATTATATGACCACATATACATACATCCATATACTTAAGCTCAATAATTATAATATAACATCAAGTACTCATTTTACTCATGTGGCCGATTATACTTGGTCATACATACACATAATCAAAAATAAATTCCAAAATTTTCACATCATTTATGTACTAAGCCGAATACACTTGCCAAGTTCACATACATTCTTCAACAATTCCTTCTTTAAACAAACACATATTCGGCTAAAACAATGAAAATTTTAGCAGCTTTTAATTTAACGCCTAATCAATTATAACACATTTAAGCATTCTTTTCATATTATCAACTCCAACCACATACATTATTCAAGTATAACATTTTCATATTTGGCAATAGTATCAAACATAATAGCCGATTCTTCTCACTTTGTATCTATGCATCTATTTGATCATTAGTTTAGTTCAAACACCCATACACCAAGATTCATCCAATTTAACATGAAACAAAAACCTTAATCCTCAATAACTACTATGGCCGAAAGTTCTAGTCATCCCAAAATCAAAATTTCTAACATGGGTTACCTAAAGAACTTGGTAACTAGTTCAAATTTATCTAAAATTTCAATAATTCACATGAATTTCTCACCTTATTTATGGCTTAGAATCACCAAATGGTTGCTCCCTTTTTCCCCCTTAGAATCGGCCAAGAAGAAACAAGAATAAAGACTTTGTTTCTTTCACCCATTTCCTTCCTTTAACTATTATTATTCTATATTTTAAAGCCATTTAATAATGGAAAATGCTAAAATAAAATTCATATATTTTATACTAACTTACAACATGGCCGGCCACTAATAACAAAATGGTTAATTTGACATGCAAAACTCTTCCTTTTAATACTTTCATTATATACCATCTTAAAAATTTGCCTACCACTTTTCATTTTTCTCACACAAGTCCTATTTAATAATTTCATATATAATTGACAAAATTAAGGTATGAAATTTTCACATATGTATGTTCATGCACAATAAACATAGAAAATAACAGTTAATTATTTTTATGACTCGGTTTTGTGGTCTCGAAACCACTTTCCGACTAGGGTCACATTAGGGCTGTCACAACTTTCCCCCACATAAGAAATTTTCGTCCCTGAAAATCTTACCAGTGAACAAGTTAGGATATCGTTCTTTCATAGAGTTCTCGGGTTCCCAAGTAGCTTCTTCCATCCCGTGCTTGTGCCATAACACTTTTACTAAAGGAACCTTTTTGTTTCGTAATTCTTTCACTTCACGAGCTAGGATACGAATCGGTTCTTCTTCATAACTCATATCAGATTGAATTTCAACCTCTGATAGATTAATTATGTGCGAAGGATCAGATCTATAACGTCGAAGCATCGAAACATGAAAAACGTTGTGAATCTTTTCAAGTTCAGGGGGTAAAATCAATCTATATGCAACTGGACCAACTCGTTCAGATATTTCATACGGCCCAATGAACCTCGGACGCAATTTGCCCTTACGGCCAAATCTGAGTATCTTTTTCCAAGGTGAAACTTTAAGAAACACTTTATCTCCCACCTGATACTCAATGTCTTTTCGTTTCAAATCCGCATACAACTTTTGACGATCTGAAGCTGTCTTCAGACTTTCACGAATTATTTTTACTTTCTGCTCAGCATCTTTAATCAAATCAACTCCGAAAATTTTACTTTCACCGAGCTCGGTCCAAAACAATGGTGTACGACATTTACAACTGTACAAAGCCTCGTAAGGTGCCATCTTAATGCTTGATTGAAAACTATTGTTGTAAGCGAATTCAATCAAAGGTAAATACCGTTCCCACGAACCACTAAACTCAAGGATGCAACATCTCAACATGTCCTCAAGTATCTGAATTATTCGTTCGGATTGACCATCAGTCTGGGGATGAAAAGCGGTGCTAAAATGCAACTTGGTACCCAAAGCTTCTTGCAATTTCTTCCAGAATCGTGAGGTGAATCTCGGATCTCTATCCGACACAATAGAAATAGGTACCCCGTGTAATCTTACAATCTGAGAAACATACAATTCAGCTGGTTTATCCAGTGAATAATCCGTACGTACGGGAATAAAATGAGTCGACTTAGTCAGTCTATCAACAACAACCCAAATCGCATCTTTCCTACTTGCCGACAATGGCAACCCAGATACAAAATCCATCGTGACTCGATCCCATTTCCATTCAGGTATCATGATTGGCTGAAGTAAACCTGTAGGCACTTGATGTTCCGCTTTCACTTGTTGACATATTAAACACTTCGAAACAAAATCAGAAATGTCTCGTTTCATACCATGCCACCAAAACTGACGTCTCAGATCGTTGTACATTTTCGTACTCCCCAGGTGAATTGACATTCGGCTACAATGAGCTTTGTTCAGAATCATCGAAATAAGTTTTGAATTTCTTGGAACACACAAACAGCTTCTGAACCTCAAACAATCGTCATCATCAATTTGAAACTCTGATTCCATATCTGAAACACATTCAGCCCGTTTTGCAACCAATTCATCATCGACTTTTTGAGCTTCACGAATTTGATGAATCAACAATGGTTTGGCCTTTAATTCTGCTACTAACACATTATCAGATAGAACAGACAAGTGTACATTCATCGCTCGTAAAGCAAACAGTGATTTACGACTTAAAGCATCCGCAAGCACATTAGCCTTTCCCGGGTGATAGTCAATGACAAGCTCATAATCTTTTAATAACTCAAGCCAACGTCTTTGTTGCAAATTCAAATCTCTTTGAGTCATCAAATATTTGAGACTTTTGTGATCCGAAAATACATGGCACCTCTCACCAAATAAGTAATGTCGCCATATTTTCAAAGCGAATACGATGGCAGCTAATTCGAGATCATGGGTTGGATAATTTTTCTCATGTGGCTTCAATTGCCTCGATGCATAAGCTACAACTCGACCTTCTTGCATCAATACACAACCCAACCCAAGTAAGGATGCGTCACTGTAAATGACAAACTCTTTGCCTGATTCAGGCTGCACTAGCACTGGAGCTTCAGTCAAATAAGTTTTTAGTTGATCGAAACTTTTCTGACATTTTTCTGACCATTCAAACTTAACATCTTTCTGAAGTAGTTTCGTCATTGGTGTGGCTATCATCGAGAAACCCTTTACAAACCGTCTGTAGTAACCGGCAAGTCCCAAAAAGCTCTGAACCTCAGTAATATTTCTCGGAGGCTTCCAGTTAAGTATGGCTGAAATTTTGCTCAGATCAACTCGAATACCCGATGTAGATACCACATGACCCAAAAAGCTAACTTCTCTCAACCAGAACTTACATTTACTGAACTTAGCATATAACTGCTTATCCCGTAAAATCTGCAACACTAATCTCAAGTGCTCAGTATGTTCAGTTTCATCTCTCAAATAGACCTAAATGTCATCAATAAACACAACTACAAACCGATCCAAATACTGTCGAAGGTCCGATTCATCAAATCCATAAATATCGCAGGCGCATTAGTGTGTCCAAATGGCATCACTAAGAACTCGTAGTGACCGTATCTCGTTCTAAAAGCAGTTTTGGGTATATCTGAATTTCGAACTTGCAACTGATAATAACCCGATCTCAAATCTATCTTTGAAAACACTGAGGCCCCCTTTAGTTGATCAAACAAATCATCAATACGTGGTAACGGATATTTATTCTTTATTGTCACTTTATTCAGCTGACGATAGTCGATGCACAACCTCATGGTTCCGTCCTTCTTTTTCACAAACAATACTGGTGCACCCCAAGGTAAAAAACTTGGTCGAGCAAAACCTCTATCCGTCAACTCTTGCAACTGAGTTTTCAATTCTTTCAATTCCATTGGTGCCATACGATACGGAGCCATCGAAATTGATGTAGTCCCAGGTACAAGTTCGATGCCAAACTCTACCTCCTGAACAGGTGGTAACCCCGGTAATTTTTTGGGAAAAACATCCGGATATTCACAAACCACTGGTACCGATTCAAGTTTCTTTTCTGATTCTTTATTATCAAGTACGTATGCAAGATACGCTTCACACCCCTTGTTCACATATTTTTGAGCTAACATCGAGGATATTATTGTTGGCAATCCATTCAAAACAGTAGACTCAACTCGAATTATCTCATTATTTGCACACCTCAAATCAATAGTCTTACTTTTGCAATTCACAATTGCATCATGTACGGTCAACCAATCCAAACCGAGAATAACATCAAATTCATCAAACGGTAAAAGCATCAAGTCGGCCGGAAAACAGGAGCCTCGGATTATTAAGGGGCATTTCTTACACACCTTGTCGACAAGCGCATAATGACCCAAGGGATTCGACACTCTAATAACGAACTCAGTAGACTCAACAGGTAAAGTCTTACTGGATGCTAAAGTCTCACTTACATAAGAATGAGTAGATCCAGGGTCAATCAAAGCAATCACATCAGTATCAAAGAGAGTGAAAGTACCGGTAATAACATTAGGCGAAGAAGCATCCTCGCGTGCACGTATAGCATAAGCTCTAGCAGGAGCACGAGCCTCAGATCTGGTGGTAACATCTTTAGACCCTCTCTGACCGCTGCTAGCGTTCCCCATATTCTTAGGTGGCCTACCTCGTGCTGTAGTAGCACCCAGTTTCCCACTCTGATTTACATTCTGTTCAGACAGTCTCGGACAATCTTTGATAAAGTGGTCAGCTGACCTGCACTTATAACAAGAGCGGTCATGGAATCTACAACTCCCCGAATGCCATTTACCGCAATACTGGCACTCTGTCCTGTCCCGACGATCATTTCCAACACTGGCAACCGAAGTGACTCGCGTATTCATAGGGGGTCGATCACGATCTCGTCTGGAAAAGCCCGAAGTGTCTTTAGATCGGCCTGGATCATTTCTAAATTTCTTCGATGATTGTTGAAAGGGCTTTCTTGAAGATCTCTTACGAAACTCTCTTACTTCCACTTCAGCTTTTCTTTTCTCCTTACTGAGCTCTTCGGCTTTGCAAGCTCGCTCGACAAGTACTACAAATTCTCTAATTTCAAGAATGCCAACATACAGTTTTATATCTTCGTTCAACCCGTCCTCGAAGCGTTTACACATGATAGCCTCGGACGAAACACATTCCCGAGCGTATCTACTAAGTCTGACAAACTTTCGATCATAATCAGTAACTGACATAGAACCCTGCTTAAGCTCAAGAAATTCTTTCCGTTTCTGATCGATGAATCTTTGACTGATATATTTCTTGCGGAACTCGGTTTGAAAGAATTCCCAAGTAACCCGTTCTCTCGGCACGACGGAAACCAAAGTATTCCACCAATAATAGGCAGAATCACGTAGCAAAGATATAGCACACTTCAGGCATTCATCGGGTGTGCAAGATAGTTCATCAAAAACCCGAATAGTGTTGTCCAACCAAAATTCAGCTTGCTCCGCATCATCGCTGTCTGTAGCTTTAAATTCAGTAGCCCCGTGTTTCCAAATTCTGTCTACCGGGGGCTTATTTAACCTCATCTGATCAATCACCGGAGGTATCGCGGGTGCAGGGGGTGTATTAATCGAGGGTGGGGGTTGTGGAACAGCTGTATTAGTTCGAATATACTGATTGAACCAATCATTCATCACGCTATAAAAAGCCTGCCTAGCTTCATCATTCTGATTACTAGCAATAGGTTGAGAGTCCACCGGCGCCGTCCCATGTGCGAGAGCAGGCGCTACACTCTCAACATCATCAACTACCGCTCGGTTGGGATCGGGATCCATTACTATAAATAAACACATTTTTAACTGTCAGAAATCACCACACTATCAAATAAACGCATAATGGCATGTATAGCCAGATCGAAACGTATTACGGTAGTCCTAGAATCGACTAAACCGTGGCTCTGATACCAATAAAATGTAACGCCCCATACCCGAGACCGTTGCCGGAGTCGAACACGAGGTGTTAACGGACTTAATTCATTTCTTAAACAGCTCATACAATTCATTTTAAAATTTCCAGACAAGCATGCTAACTGCATCACAGTTGCTTTAAAAATCATATCTCGAGTTCCAAAACTCGAAATCCAGTTCCGTAAATTTTTCCTGAAACTAGACTCATACATCTATCTACTAATTTTTTTTTAGAATTTTTGGTTAGGCCAATTAGTACAGTTTATTAGTTACGGTCTCCCCTATTTCAGGGTTTGACTACACTGACCTCTGTGTATTACGAATCAGATATCTCCCTGTACAGAGCTTCAATGACTATGCCGTTTGTCTCTAATAAAACTAGACTCAATACTGAATCTATAAATATAAATCATGACTTATAATTATCTTTGTAAAATTTATGGTTAATTTCCAAAGTCATAATAGGGGATCCAAAAATTGCTCTGGCCCTGTTTCACAAAAATTTAAACATCTCATAAAATATAGCTCATATACCTGTTTTGCTTCTTCCATATGAAAATAGACTCATCAGGCTTCGATTCCATAACTTATTCATTATTTAATTCCATTTCTACTATTTTTAGTGATTTTTCAAATTCACGTCACTACTGCTATCTGAATCAATTTTGTGGTAAATTTTACCTATTTCATGGTTTCCATGGATTAGCTAGCAATTTGACATACATAGCACCAAATATGATCATGATTAGCCATTCCAATGGCTAATCATTACCAAGCATTTCCATACCACTCAATAACCATATCATAAGACCATATATATAAAATGATTATAATGCTATACTCAAAATATACAAGCCATTTTCGCATGGCTATACGAATATACATTACCAAAAGATACTTAATTAACAACAAAGGTCAGTCCTATGCATGCCATTATCAAAGTTCAACTAAAAGAGTACCAAAAAGGGGCTTAGATAGTGTGGATGACTTCGACTTTGACACTTCCGAGTCCGATAGCTGACGAACAAAATCTATAATACAGAGAATTTAAGTAACAGAGTAAGCGTTTCGATGCTTAGTAAGCTTATAAGTAAGGAAATCATTTGAAACAAAAACACAAAAGAAATAGCATTCATAAGGATAAATAAATGTCTATGCACAAGATCACATATTCATTTTAATTTACACTTCTATCAATATGTTTACACATTCGAAGTCAAACTTAACTAAATCTCATTTGAATCAATTTCATGTAACTCGAGTGAGCTATAGACTTCATATAACCCAAAGGAATGGCCGGGAGAGCATTATTCGATTACATAATCACAACTTATACTGTACAAAACTTTTCCAATGTATATACGATCCATACCTAGTCATATTAGGGATTATGAGCACATTAATCGAAATTATTACGACAGAATTGCACCTTTCCAAACATAAATACTTTCGGAATTTGGCTCGGATGTAACAACCAGCACGAATGCCTTCGGGACTTACCCCGGTTATAATAACCCGCACGAATGGCTTCGGGCCTTAACCCGGTTATAATAACCCGCACGAATGCCTTCGAGACTTAACCCGGTTATAATAACCCGCACGAATGCTATGCACATATATATATCATAACTCATTAGCATTACTAGAAAACAAGTTCAACATGCTTATCAACCCTTACTCTTACGGCTCAATAGCTACATACACGTAATACGATTTCATTTCGTTATTCCACATGAATTCTTTAACCATTCAGCTCCAAGTCATATAAAATAAAAATCATTTGTTTCACTATGTAATTTATATAGAACCATAAGATCACAACTTATCTACAATGCTTTTATATGATACCTATAATATCATAAACTAAGTTCCGTTACTCAAAGACTTACCTCGGTATATTGGAACGGTTGTGGATTGATTACTCTATTCCTTTCTCTTTTCCCCGATCCAACTTTGTTTCCCCTTGCCCTTGAGCTTAATGAATACAAGTAGAAGTATTCAATATTTTTACCAATAATGTTTACTTGTTAATCACATTCGGCAATCACATATCAAACTCATTTTATTATAATTTATCATTTCCACAATTTATTTTAAACTTACAAATTTCATAAATAATACAATTTTATACACCATGGCTACTTTTGCCGAATGTTCATATAATTTAAATAACAATTCATCATTCAACTTTCAAACCAAAACGCCATTATATGACCACATATACATACATCCATATACTTAAGCTCAATAATTATAACATAACATCAAGTACTCATAACATCAAGTACTCATTTTACTCATGTGGCCGATTATACTTGGTCATACATACACATAATCAAAAATAAATTCCAAAACTTTCACATCATTTATGTACTAAGCCGAATACTCTTGCCAAGTTCACATACATTCTTCAACAATTTCTTCTTTAAACAAACACATATTCGGCTAAAACAATGAAAATTTTAGCAGCTGTTAATTTAACGCCTAATCAATTATAACACATTTAAGCATTCTTTTCATATTATCAACTCCAACCACATACATTATTCAAGTATAACATTTTCATATTCGGCAATAGTATCAAACATAATAGCCGATTCTTCTCACTTTGTATCTATGCATCTATTTGATCAGTAGTTTAGTTCAAACACCCATACACCAAGATTCATCCAATTTAACATGAAACAAAAACCTTAATCCTCAATAACTACTATGGCCAAAAGTTCTAGTCATCCCAAAATCAAATTTCTAACATGGGTTACCTAAAGAACTTGGTAACTAGTTCAAATTTATCTAAAATTTCAAGAATTCACATGAATTTCTCACCTTATTTATGGCTTAGAATTACCAAATGGTTGCTCCCTTTTCCCCCTTAGAATCGGCCAAGAAGAAACAAGAATAAAGACTTTGTTTCTTTCACCCATTTCCTTCCTTTAACTATTATTATTCTATATTTTAAAGCCATTTAATAATGGAAAATGCTAAAATAAAATTCATATATTTTATCCTAACTTACAACATGGCCGGCCACTAATAACAAAATGGTTAATTTGACATGCAAACCCTTCCTTTTAATACTTTCATTATATACCATCTTAAAAATTTGCCTACCACTTTTCATTTTTCTCACACAAGTCCTATTTAATAATTTCATATATAATTGACAAAATTAAAGTATGAAATTTTCACATATGTATGTTCATGCACAATAAACATAGAAAATAACAGTTAATTATTTTTATGACTGGATTTTGTGGTCCCGAAACTAGTTTCTGACTAGGGTCACATTAGGGCTGTCACACAGATCGAAGGTCAATCTTGGAAAATACTGAAGCTCCTCTAAATTGGTCGAATAAATCATCGATTCTCGGTAGTGGGTACTTGTTCTTAATCGTCAGTTTGTTCAACTGTCGATAATCGATCCACATTCGCATTGACCCATCTTTCTTCTTTAAGAACAACACTGGTACTCCCCACGGAGACACACTTGGTCTAATGAAGCCTCTATCTAATAACTCTCGAATTTGGGCTTTTAGCTCCACCAATTCCTTCGGTGCCATCCTATAAGGTGCAATGGACATAGATGCCGTTCCAGGCAACTAGTCGATTCCAAACTCAACCTCTCAGTTCGGGGGCAAACCCGAAAGCTCCTCTGGAAAAACATCTTGAAACTCCTTGACGGTTCTAACTTTATCCACTGTCAGATCCTCAGTTTTCGATTGGCTTACAAATGCCAAATAAGCCTCACATCCCTTTCAAATCCACTTCTTGGCTCTCAATGCCGACACCACATTAGACAGATAATCCCTACGCTCGCCTATCACCAAAACCTCCTCATCCTTTGTGGTCTTTAACATTATTCGCTTAGCAGTACAATCCAGAGTAGCCCTATGCTTAACAAGCCAATCCATTCCCAAAATGAGATAGAATTCTCCGAAAGGTAGCTCCATCAAATCTCCAGAGAAAACTTTTCCTTGAGTTTCTATAGGCATATCTCCATACAGTTTATCTACCCTAACCAAGTGACCCAAAGGACTTAGTACAGATACCCCACTCACGGTCTCCTCAGAGCACACACCTAGCGACCCAGATATAGCACATGCAACAAATGAATGGGTAGATCCAACATCTATCAACGTAGTGTATGGCATACTGGAAATCAGAAACGTACCAGTTATGATGTCAGGTGCATCACCCTCCTCTCGACGACGAGCTGCATACACCAATGCCGGCTGACGAGCCTTAACAAATCCAACACCCCTACCAGGCGCTCCTCTTCCTCGACCGTTTCCATTACCACCTCTACCTTGTCCACGTCCTCTCGAAAACTGTGGTCCACCCGTCACTGGTTGAGCGATCCTTTGCTCTAAAACTTGAACCTGATCTAGTTCTTGGGGACAATCCTTAACCCTATGCTCCATAGATCCGCATTGGAAACAAGCACCAGAACATTTCCGACACTCGCCCATATGCATCTTCCCACAATTCCTACAACCCTGCGGTCTAACAGCATTCATCGGTACTGCTCGAACTGGCTCCATTACCCTTGTTCTCTTAACATTCCTGTTTATACCACCTGAAAGTCCTGAATCTCTCCTAAAACGGTTCCGATCTTTCTCATGATTCTGTCTTTCTGTATGCTTCACTTCCTCAGCTATCTTAGCTTTCTCCACTAAAGCAGCGAAGTTACGCTCCCTCTGCGGAGCAATTAGCACCCTAAGTTCATCTCTCAGACCATCCTCGAAGCGTACGCTACGCTTATACTCTATAGCGACAATCCCAGAAGCATACCGGCTCAGTCTTAGAAACTCAAACTCATACTCAGCCACTGACTTACTCCCTTGGACCAGGTTCAGAAATTCTTTCCGGTGAGCGTCCACGTAACTAGCCCCAACATACTTTCCTTTGAAGGCTATCTTAAACAGCTCCCAAGTCACACTGTCAACAGGAGTTCCATCTCTCACCGTGAGCCACCGCTGATAAGCCTCATCCCTGAGTAACGATATGGCTCCCTTCAACTTCTGCTCTACAGAGCAGTCCTGATCATCCATAATCTGCTCTGTGGCTTCTAACCAATACTCAGCCACATTCAGAGCTACACTAGATACGCCCCTAAATATCTCTACTCTATTGGCCCGGAGCCACTCAGAAATAGACCCCTAAATTTTGTTTCCCGTACTTGCCCCAGCAACCCTTTCCAAAACTCGGAGCATTGCCTGGGACAGAGCATCATCCCTGGTACCTCGATCATGAGACTCTACCTCTGTTGCCGGTGGTATCGGTGTATCTGCTACCGGCACATGTCCTGAAGACGAAGGTTCAGCCTGAGCATTACCTCAGCAACGTCCACGGCCTCTTCCACGAGCTGCTCGTGTACTCATTTCGTATTATCTGATTAAGAATTTTATGAATCAGTTTAATATTTTAGTGTTTATTACAGATGTCTTATGAATAATAGTAATTCAGAGTTTGAGTTTGTTTCCTTTTGCAGTAGCCTAGCTACAGTCTCAGTCTACTTATCAAAGTTTCTATGGTTCCAGTGTTACCCTAACTAAAGTACAATGATAAGGTTTTGTACAAGCATATAACAGATATTTCAGAAACAATCAGAAAGGCTCAGAAAACTTACAGACTTGGGCTGGAGATTCGGTGTGCCACCTTCTAAAAAAACCTAATTTTAGAAAACCGATTTAAATCTTTAAAATCATCTTTTTGTAAAGAGAAAATATTGGAAACATTCTTGAAAACAATTTATAATCAAGTTAAAAAAAAAAGATTTTTGAAAACCTTTATTCAGTGTTTCTTTACAAACTCCCATTTTTAAACCCGTTCCACAATCGAGTTATTGCAAATTGGCTCTGGTACCACTAAATGTAACACCCCAAACCAGGCCCAGACGTTATGGCGAGATCTAACGTGTCAAATGGACTTACGACTTAGTATGCATTCACTGGTTTAAGTGATTAGGGTGGTCTTTGTAAAAACAGCAGTTAAATGAAAAGCCGGTTTATCAATCTTTAGGCTATCCATTTGTTGTACTTGTTGAGTCTTGAAAACGTTCATTAATTTTGAAAACTCGCGCAGCCTAACACTAGCAGTTTCATCATAGTATAAATATAATCAGAAAATAACACCATAGCGGAAAAAAAATTTTAAATAGCGGCCTTATTACAACTTAAAACCCAAAATTAAATCAGAATAGAAAAATAATAAAAATAAACTAACGTAGAAAAACCAACTTTGCAGATGATGTGGCCACTCCGAATCCCTCACAGCTCCAAGCCCACTATGGTTGGGGATTTCCTCCAGAGATGAAAATAAAGGGTGAGTTCGGTAAACTCAGTGTGTAACATAACCCAACCATAGCCCAAAACAGATCAATCCTCAGAGTCAGACTTATCTGGGCCTTGGCCCAGTACAGAAATCAGATTGAAACCCATAGGCCCATAGCAGATACAGAACAAATATATCATGAATGCAGAAATACCAACCCAGAGCCATCCATCACACCCCCGAACCAGCCTTACACCATGTGGGGAGACTACTCGACCCACTCAACCGCTACACACCACAGCAATTGCAACGAGGCTGCCAGATATTGTGACGAAGTCACCAGATACAGATATTGTGGCTAGGCCACCAGAATAGATATATATATGTGGCGAAGCCACCAACTGCAGCGAGGCTGCCAGATATTATGACGAAGTCACCAGAATAGATATATGTGGCGAGGCCACTAGATTCCAGCGAGGCTGCCAGAACGCTTCCTCCATCAATATAAACCCATGTCCCATGCAACAGAAAAAATATGTCATGGCATACGTATATAGAAACAGAACATCATGCTTTTCAGAAAAAAAATAACCCTAGGTGTAAAATCGTAATTTTGCAGGCATAAGGGTATTTCAGTAATTATTACCTATTGCTAAGGTTTCATGCTCATTCTAACATTTACCAAGTAATCAGAAGTTCTTACCTCGTCTTTTTACCAAAGTGGGCCCGTTGGCCTATTGGCCTATTTTTGGCCCATTAAGCCCAAAAATACCGTTGTGCACGAAAATGCACACTCTGCACTCCAATCATCCAAATGCACCATATTCATTAACAACTGTCTCACGAGCGCTCGCACGCTCGCGAGTTCACAAAATACCAATGTTTCGGTATTTCGGCTTTTACCGATTCAGTCTAAGGGAGGGTGTCGTTTACACACCTGGTTGATGACGATTGATGACGATATCTCCCACGCGATAATCCTACAATCGATCACTAACACATTAGAGTTACGAATTAACGATAACTAACATAAATCCGCATCAACTAACCCAATCATCACACAAGTTAGTCATTTACGCACGAGTGGTAAAATAGTCATTTTACCTTCCAGGGGTAAATCGGTAGTCCTACCCTACAGGGGTATTTTAGTAATTCTACAACTTATCCACTTGGGCCTACGGACCCATTAGGACCACATGGCCCATTTCAGCCCATCGTGGCCAAAAATAGCCGTCCTACTGCTAGAGTAATGAGAAATACACACCTGTTAGGAGACTGCAGTTAATCCACGCTCCAAACACTCTTAACTGACGCCCAACCCAAACGAGCACATCACAAAGCGAAAGGGATCAGCCAAGAAGGGTATGCCTACACTTCTCATGGTTTGCTCTATTTAAAGCCAGCTTTCCATCTACTCTTATGTTAGCTTCCCGATGTGGGATCCCTCCATCACCAGAGTTTAAAACCAACACCAACTCTTGCCATCCCACAATAGCAAAATAATCAACCTTTGCGTGCCAAGGGATTCAAACCAAAGTCCTCTCACATGCCAACTCACGCCACCACCACTAGGCCATCAACTAATTTGTGTCATAAATCCAACACATTAAACTTTAAAGCGCACCTACTTGCTTCCAGATTTATTGAAAAGAAAAACTAAAATATATTGCAAGAGCCAAGACTTGAACCTTGGACCCCTTGCTTCCTCTATGGTGTCACTTCCTTGTCCCCTAAGTACTGCCACCTTGCCACTACACCACACTCTTTTTTGTGTCATCTTTTACCTCTTTACTCTTAAAAGCCCAAACGCCAATTGCATCACCTGCTTATAAAATTAAAATTCTGAAGACTACCACGGATTTAACTTAAGTTTGGGCCTTCAAAAGGCCCACTAACCTACTAAAATATATATTTTAACCAACCAAAACACACACAAATTTTAAAAATCACAGAAACACAGAAAACCCGAAAATTGGGGCGTTATACAAACATACAGTGAACAAATACAGTCTAGGCCTAAGCCCATATCAGTAACAGTGGCAATATCAGTTTTATACAGAAACAGTAATATACTCGGGCTTTGGCCCATTACAGTAACATTAAATAATGCATTAACAATAAACAGTATGCAATCAGAAAATCCTACCCAATCTAGCATTTACACACCATCTCCGTACCAACCCTACACACCATGTAGGGATAAAATCAACCCACCCATCCCTACACACCAAGTAGCACCGGTTGTGACACTAAAACAGTATTTGTAGCAGAGCTGCTAGTAATAGGCTTATAGCCATTCAGTGATTTGTAGCAAAGCTGCCAGTACACTACACTTCCTCCAATCATATATAAACCCATCCCCATGCAATGCATCATATAACATGTCATGTCATATCATAATATTAAACATGTATTCAATACAGTTACAAATATCATGCTAAAATATAAACATACATAACATAGGGCAAAATAGTTAGCTTGCCATGTAGGGGCATTTCAGTCATTTTGCCACATAAAAGAAAAATAGCCATTTTACCTCACGAGGGCAAAACAGTCATTTTACCTTATGAGGGCAAAATAGCCATTTTACCTTATAAGGGCAAAATAATCATTTTACCTCATGAGGGCAAAATAGTTATTTTACCTCAAAAGGGCAAAACAGTCATTTCACCTCACAAGGGCAAAATAGTCATTTTATCAATTAGGGGTCTAGGCACACTTACCGATCCAACAGTAGGTCTACTGTCGTCTTGGGCAACCCGTGCAACCTTAACAATCAAATAGTGAAAATCAGCCCATAGCCCATATTACGGGCTTATGTAGGCCCACACACCCATGTGGCCCACAAAGCCCAGATATGGCCTTGGCCATGTGGATTACACAGCCTTGCCCAAAACTCTCCACACATCCGTGTGATTTACCCGTGTGGGCCCACGACCCATGGGGCCCATACAGCCCATTTCAGCCCATCGTGGGCTAGAACGACCTAAGCCCATGAAATCACTCATGGTGGCCTCTACGATCAAACGCCCACGTTTTACGCATTTAGATTACCACATGAGCAAGCATACACTTGTGTAGCGTCAATGGTCATACTTTTCCAGCTTTTTCTGATCTACGTTTAAAGTAGTATGGTTACACACATTGTTCACGAAGACGTGTGAATGCCCACGAGTACTCCACCTATTTCAATCACACGCTTCGGTTAATCACATACTAATTGAGTAATCAAAAACCCTCATCAAGATATTTATCCAAACTTACCCATCACTTGCTTTGATTGATCACCCTAGAACCGTTGCAAAAGATCTGATCATAAGGCCTTTGGGGTTTCTTGCACTCCAATAAACCTTATCAACCATCAAACAATAGAGCAGTTGAACTAGTTGAACAATCACTTACCAAAAACGTAATGTCTAGACTAGAAGGAAGAATATTTGGCCTATACCCATAAGAGCCAGAAGCACTCAATTGATAGCGACAACATGGAACATTTGTACCTCTTCAAACAATGGCAGCATAGGGAGACATTAGATAAAACTATAAGTGCGATAGATTAGAAAAAGAGAGAGAGAAGGCATAACCACAGATTAGAACAAGGTATTCGGCTACCATAATTAAGTTGAAGAAAGGAACAAGAGCCAAAAGCAATTGATCAACGTAGCAATGTAAAAAGAGTAGGCATCCATAAATACAGAAGAATCGAATAAGGGGAAGGAGCAAAGAATAGAAAAGGTTCACCTAAAGCAAATCGATTTTGAAGAGAGGAAGAAGAAGTGTTCAGCCAAAGTTTGAGAGAGGAAGAGAAGAAAGCAATCGGTAGAAAAAGACTTTAAGGAAGAACTAACTCGAAATGAATCAGTTTGGAATAAACCCCAGCAGGTCTCTAGACACAATTTTCCCTCAAAAGAAAGATATGAAAGATATCAAGTAGAAAAACCAAAAGCAACAATTAGGTACCAAAAGCAGAAAGAACAAAAATGCCCAAAAGAAAAGTGAGCATCCAAAACTGAAAATTTTGAGAGAATGGATCACTCAGCTGAAATTCCTGAGTAGCCACAGACCAAAGTGGAATTCCCCTTGATGAGAGTACCAATTTGGCACAACTCTTCCACCAAATTCAAATTCCCCAATTTCCTCCTAAAAACCCTCCTGCTCACAGAACTCAACAGCCGAAAATCCCCATTTTCACTCCCCAAATTCAGCCAATAACAATTTTATTCAAACTTATTCAAACTCTTGGTGTTTCAGTCAAACACAACTTCCTCCCATGCCCATCAGTAAAAATAATCTCCGTTTGCACAAGCAGGGATTCAAACCTCCGACCACTAGCACACTCCACATGCCACTATCCACTAGACCAGCAGGCCCATTTTGTCATGTTTCTAACAAATTTTACTTATAACCCACTAACCAAAGATTGGGGTTTTATCTTTAAAAAACAAAATTTTTCTGGAAGCCAAGGTTTGAACCCAAGACTTCTCAGATTCTTCCCAGAACACTTAACCACTGAAATGGATACACAATTGTGTCACTTTCTTGCACAATTAATTATTTATGTACCGCCTCGTAACTGCTCCTATGTTAAAGACCTAATACTTCTAGGCCTAAATTCGGGGTGTTACAGAGTCCGTGTATCACTGGGTCAAGCAATCATGTCACCAAGTCATGTAACAACCTAATTCTGTATGGAAAATCCTACAATAAAAATCAAATAGGCTATATGGTTTTGTGAAGTGACCGTGTATGGAACACGGCCATGTGACAGCCTATGTGCACCTAAAATAACTTCTAAAGCAAGCCAAATCATCAACCATTTCTTAGGTATCAAGACAAAACATTTTCACACATTTTCACACATTCAAACATGCCTAAAACATTCAACCTATGTGCTTAACCAATATGCTCTCATTGGCACAAAAAATAAAACACCAATCTAAATTCACATTCAATGATCACAAGTTCCTACCTTATAAACATGTCAAACATACCAATTCATACTTTTCATTCACATCCATTTTACCATACCTCAAACCACATCTAAAACAAAAGTTTCAAGAGAATGAATCACGCCACTTATGTAACACCCCTAGCTCATCTCCGTCGCCAGATTAGGGTTACAAAGCCTTACCATACAAAGCAGAACATTCAATATTAAAACAAAAACAATTATGCAAACCATGAACTATCATTAAATAACTCAATTTAAATTAAGCAATAATACAGTTATGGGCCTTTAACAGAGCTACGAGGCCCTAAAAATTGTTCAAGAACATTCTGGGATAGATTTGAAACAAAATAGAAAATTTAGGAAAAAGATTAAAAAGTGGAAAATAGGGGTCACATGGTTATGTGGCCAAGCCGTGTGACAAAAACCCAGGTTATGTGGGCATTCGAAGTATGTGACACATAGTTGTGTCCCAACACGTGTGTTTGCCCATGTAACTTACTGACTTGAGTCACACGACCATATCACAGGCCGTGTACCAGACCATGTGGAACCTATATTTAAAATTAAAAGGACACACGATTGTATGGAGTAGGCGTGTGTGGCACACGATTGTGTGACAGTTCGTGTTCCATGCCATGTGCTCTAATTTAAACCCTAAAACAAGTCATTTCAAAGCCTATACTTGCATACCAAAACACACATTTCCCACGCAGACTCAAATGACCAAAATAAACCTTAAATACATATAAAAGATACCAATTCAACCATCCGATATGTTCTAAATAATGTCATTCAAAGCTACCATTTTTCAAACACCTAACCTAGATCAATTTAACATCATAAGTTCAATCATTTAACATATTTCAAATATACCAAATATCTACATCAAAAAACATATCAATCAACCATTTCCTTCCTAATTTCAAAAGGCCATGCACAACCATTAACATCTTTTAAATACACTTCATATACAAACCATCAACAAAAGCATTAAGGCACATCAAAGCTTGGCACAATCCTAGACATACCAAATAGACATACAACCCTATATATGACATTTATAACCATTAGCCCAAATTATACAAAAGTTACCAAAATGGTTGACAGATAGTGTGATCATGCTCCGACAAAGATTTCAATCGATTGAGCTTTTCGACGATCTACAAAACAAAGAAAACAATTGTGTAAGCAACTAGTGCTTAGTAAGCTCATATAAAGGAAATTTAAACATATCGAATATGTTAAATTAAGCATAATTTAGTTTAGTCATAGTCCAAATTTCCTTTTCTGTACACAACACCTCACAAGGTTAGCTGGTGAAACAATGTACACATAATTCCAACCATAACATGGCATATAACATGTCAACATTTCCTTCTCATAATTCATCACTTGTACAATAAACCTTGTGATAAACCGTAATTTATACATATTTTCACCCCATGCTTAACGCATTTTATGGATGATTTTCCATTAGAATTGGTGAATTCGATGCTCCTAATGCTTTAATTTCATGTTTTATACTTAGGAGAGCAAAAGGAATGAGAACAAGCCAAAAACAGAGAAATTGGGCCAAAGTACGAAATCAACACGGCCTGGACCTCCTTACACGGGTAGATCACACGATCGTGTCAATTTGGTAGGCTCGAGCACAGCTTGAAGTAATCGCACACGGGTGTGTCACACGGGCGTGTCCCTGCTAAGCCTAAGTTGAGTCTAATTTGGAAAAGGCTAATTTTGAGGGCTTTTAGGCATTCCAAAGCCTGTAAATACACCTTAGAGGAGGAAGAATAGAGAGACACGGAGTAGGGAGTAAGGAATTACTCTAAGGAAGCTGATTGATCCATCTCAGAAGCCAGATTCACCATCAAGACTGAAGGTCTCTCCTCAATTTCCCCTTCAGGAGTTTTGGGTTTTCTTTATGTTTTGTATTCTTTATCATTCTGAGATGTTTTCTTATTTAGTTATGAACTAAAACCCCTAAATACCTAAGGGGATGAAACATAAGATGAATCTTGTTATTATTTTCTGAATTGTATGATCAATATTTAACTTGTTCTTAATTATGTGTTCTTAATTCTTGTTTTGATACCCCAGGATACTGTGTGACACCCCTAATTTGATCCTAGTCAGAAAGTGGTTTCGGGACCACAAAACTGAGTCACAAAAATAATTAATTGTTATATTTTATGCTTATTATTTATGAATAAGTATGTGTGAAAATTTCATGCTTTAATTTTGTCATTTGGATGTGAAGTAAATAAAAAGGGGCTTATGTGAAAAATCTTGAAAATGTCATAGGTTAATTGGTAGTGGCTAAAAATTGCATGGTTTGAAGCATAAGGGACTTGCATGTCAAACATTCCTTTTTCTTGGTAGTGGACGGCAATGATGAGCATGAATGACACATTTTGGCATTTTGTATGTTATATTTTAGTTAAATAATATCAAATAGTTTTATAATAAATAAAGTTATTATATGTCATAAATTGTAAGAGGAATTAAATAATTAAAAGGGTGAGAAAAACAAAGTTGGGTCTTTTCTTCTTCTCCATTGCCGTGAGTAGAAAAGAGAAAGAAGGGAAAAAAAAAGCTCAAGACACATTTGGCCATTAGCATAGATTGATTCTAAGGTATGAGTTTATGTCATTTTTTTGTTGAAAACTTGTGAAATTGAGTTTGTATCTTAGTTCTATCTTAAACCATGAGTTATTCTCTTAGATTTTTTTTATGGAAGCATGTACGGTTTTGTATAGAAAATCCTATGTTTGAAATTTGTTGTTAGAAAAGGGATTAAGCGTACTTAATAGACTCCATGAGGTTAAATTTCATATGAATAGGAAATTGTGAGCTTAATTTATGAGCTAGATGCAATCCCTTATAAACCCCACGTTGAATTTCGATTTTGGTCAAAGAATGTGTATTCGGCCAAGTTCTTGATGAGTTAAATTTGATTGCTTAAAGCTTTAATTTGTAATTAGTCATTAGGTGAGTTTTAAACTTGTCAAAGTTGATAAATTGGGGGTTTAAATGGCTTGTTTATATTGTTAAGTTGGTTATGGTGATTTCATCAAATGATGGTTATTAATGATTTTGATAAATTGACCAAAGTGTAGTGATAAGTGTGAATTATATTTGACACGTTGCTCATGATTTTGTTGATTCAGTTATGTCATGTATTTAATGGTGGTGGTATAATGTTTGTGCATTATATGCTAAAATGACTTTAGGCTAAAGGGGTAATGTATTAGTAAATTCGGCAATGGAGGCTAATTTATAGAATTTTTTTTAAGAGAAATTTATTATGTGTTATTTGAATGGCGAATATACTCCCAAATTGATGACATGAATTGTTTGTAATTTTGAGAAGTGGTAAGGTGAATATGCCAATTGATATTTCTTTAAAAATATTAGTATAGCATTCGCCATAGGTAAAATGTCATAAGGATGGAATTTATGCTATTTGTTGGTAGCCTAAATCCATAAAGGAGCATTCGGTTTTGGTCTAAAGGATAGTGAATTGTTGTTGAATGGCCTCAAATGAAATGTGTATGTTATAAAATGAGTATTTGGGTAGGCTAATTGATTGAAAAGTATTTAAAGCATGTTTGGGTGGAATCTAATTGAGTCCTTGTGACTGTTTTAATTGTAGTAATCGGCTAAAGTGGTTATTGTGTAACTATTTATATATTTTTATTATGATAGCCGAATGTAACATAAATAAGGATGTGAATAAATTGTAGTTTTAGAGGTTGTTAATGAAGACATGAGTGTGGAAGCATTCGGTCAAAGAAGAATGGTTGTAAGAAAGTAAGATTATAAATGTAGTAGTGCCTTGTAAAGTGCGTAAATTACATGACTTTGATAAGTGTTGCTTGTGTTTTGAGACTTATCAATGTTTTAAATGTGCCGAATGTGATTTTTTTGGATGATTGAGATGTGATAATTATAGTATTTTATAAATTGATGAATGTAGTTTTAAATAATAGAGATGTGATAAGTTGAATTTGTTTAATTAAGCTCAAGGACAAAAAGGGGCACAAATTTCGGATAAGGGAAAGAGAAAGTAGCTGAATAGTTGATTCGTGATAATTCGATAACATCCGAGGTAAGTTTTAAGTATTTAAATGGAATGAATATGAATTATGTATATATTTTAAGGTCAATGACTTTTCTAAATGATGGAATATATGATGTTATGTTTAAATATGTGAATGATAACTTTAAAGAGTAAATTTGTATAAATCTGCTTGGGACAGCAGCAGTAACGTGTTTTGAAAAAAAAAACACCATAAATTGATGGAGTTGAATTAGAGGCTGAATAAAATATGAGATTAAAGCTTAACGAGTCTGGTTTCTTATAAAAGAAACGGTGTAAGCAAAGGAATTGCCGATAATGAGATATTTAAAGTTGTGTGAGACAGTGTCAGAATGACTCTAAAATCCTCTGTTCTATTTTTAGAAAATCATTATAAATTGTAAAAAAATGATTATAAGATAATATTTATATGCTTAGACTCCCTAATGAGTCTAGTTTCAAACGAATTAAATGAAAACATATTTTGAATTTTGTACAATGAGAAATTTGATTCGTAGTGAAGAGTGGTCAGTATAGTCAAACAGTGAAACAGGGGAAATTTTAAGAAAAATCTGGTATTGATTGGCTAAGCCAAAAATTCTGAAAATTTTATGGATAAAATATATATGAGTCTATTTTCAGGGAAAATTAACGGCACTTCATAGTTTCGTAGCTCCATTTACGAATAATTTAATGACTGTTGCTGAGGAAAAAAAAACAGCTTGTGCTGAATTTGTGATTATGTTGTAAACCTTGATAAAACTATTTGAGTTGCTTATAAGCTCTCGATTAAATATTAGTAATCAAAGTACCAAATCCGTATTAAAGTAAAGCTATAAGCCGTAAATGACTAGTATACCTAGTCAAATTTGTTATGAAGAAATTGATGTACAAGATATGTATGTGTAGTGAGGCCAAAATGGCTAACATCAAAGGTGTGTAAGTCATCTGAATGGCTTTTATGAAAATGTGTGCTATCTTTATTTGTATAATGTGGTCGAATGATCAATTGTGAAAAGTGTGTAGTATTAATTATGTGATAAGGCCGAATGGGCAATGTGATGGATGTGAAAGTGTATATATGTGATAAGGCCGAATGGCCAATGTGATGAATGTAAAAGTGTATAAATGTGATAAGTCCCGAAGGGCATTTGTGCCAGTACTATATCCGGGTTAAGATCCCACAGGCTTTATGCGAGAATATTATCCTGATTTAATGTCCGTAGGCTTCGAGCTCGTACTATATCCGGGTTTTAAAGACCCGAAGGTTAAATGCTGGGATTCAAGTAAGACTTTGATATTGAGTATCCGCAGTAAGTTACCATCAAATAAGTATTATGTATTTAAGATGTTCAGGAACGTATTACTTACTCATTGGTGGATTGATTTCGAAGTGAATTATTAGTATCAAGGAGGTATGCATATGTGATTAATATTATAACTCCAAATATGAGAATGATCTAATTGGTAATGATATGCTTGTATAATGAAGTATCTGATGAAATATTCTTATGTATTAATGTATATTCTGCCCAAAGGCCTTATGATTTGAGTATGGGTTGTGTTCAGCTAGATGTGCCAATACAAGATAAGGAATATGTTCGGTTCTTTATGTGCCAATACGGTAATTTAGTACTTATCATGTGAAATACTTGAAAATATGGAGGTGATTATGAATAAGTGGATGGAATTATTGAAAGTTGTAAAATTGGTGAAGAATGTGCTTACCATGTGAATCGAACTTCAGTTGATGAAGAATGTGCTTTGGAAGTATTCGACCGTCTAGGTCATTATTATTCGAAAGTATATATATGTGATAGCTAAGTAATGCGTTTATTGATATTATGGTTCGAGATGAAGCTCTAGATTAATTTCATCGAACAGTTGAAATGAATGACCAATAATATTGAATGAAAACACTTTGTGACTTAAAACTCAAGGCTAAAGAAAGGTGAATTAAATTATGTGAAATTTTGG
The DNA here is from genome assembly GCF_007990345.1 of Gossypium hirsutum. Classification (NCBI taxonomy): domain Eukaryota; kingdom Viridiplantae; phylum Streptophyta; class Magnoliopsida; order Malvales; family Malvaceae; genus Gossypium; species Gossypium hirsutum. The sequence goes on from NC_053432.1 coordinate 44,568,267, forward strand.
CTAGGTATATTGGGTCAAATGAGATTTTACCTAGATTAAGTATATGTGAAAAACGTCATTGATTCAACAAAATTATTGTTTTGCTTAAAACTTACTAAGCTTACGAAAGCTTACTCTGTTCGTTCATGTTTTGGTCTGTAGGTTGTGGATTCTGACTACCAGCTCGGGGATCGTCAGTACTTCGTCACACTATCTACCATTATGGCAGCCATAAGATTGGATTATCTTATGGCATGTATAGGATAGACAATAAGTAGAATGATACTTTGACCTTCGTGTAGAAGTCATGTGATTACGGTATCTTATGGAACCTACTTGTATAAGTGTTAAATTCGAACTCTGTTTGCGTCTAGAAATTTAGTAAATGAATGATCTTTATTCAAAAAAAATGTTCAAAATTTTACGGCCCTGATCGGATTCCTAGTTTTCGGTAATGCCTCGTCCTATTTCTGTGACGGTTATGGGATAGGGGTGTTACATACTGATTCAGGATAAGCTCTTATTCAGAGGAGGAATAGACCCTGTCTAAGAGTACATTTGTCATAATTAAGCGGAGTTGATTGCGTGCCTAGACATAAGGTGACAAGATTTTGCCGGATTAGGGTGAAACCTAATAAGGGGATCCATAGATCGAGTTAATGCAACCCCAAAGTGTTAATTAGAGAAAAGTCTCAATTATTCAATCTATGGATTAGACGTTATTAGTCTTGAATAGGGATAATAACATAACTTAGGGATCTCTACGGAACAAGTTAAATGAATAAATCGTCTGATTCGGAGCTAGAATAACAAGTACAATCTAGGTGGATTTTTCCTTAGGTATTGCCTTCATTCAATTGATTTTCCCAAAAGTAATTCCTCAATTCTATTGTCTGTGAATTCTTAGTTTAGATAATTAGTTAATTAAAAGAAAACCTCTTTATTCTTAGGCCAGATAATTAAAAGGCAGTCATTACTAGTACTTTTGGTTCCTTTGGGTTCGACAATCCAGTCTTGCTAAAACTATACTACTATTCGATAGGTACACTTGCCTACATCGCAATAATAGTTAGTTCAAGAACGAGTAATTATAAATATTTAAAACCTATCACGAAATCACGCGATCAAGTTTTTGGCACCGTTGCCGGGGAACTAAGATATTAGGAACGCTCAATTTTTATTACTTTAGCCATTTATTTTCCTTGCAATTTAATTTTTTTATTATTATTACTTATTAATTTACTTTTTTTTCTTTCTCTTGGCAGGTTTTTATAGTTTATGACTAGAAGAAACCCGTCAGGACCATTACTTTTTGACGAAGAAATCGATCGTACAGTTTGCAGAAATCAAAGAGAAATAAGGTGAAGCTTACGATACACAGAGATCAAGCAAGAAGACGATACTCAACCCCCAACCGAAGAGATGGCTGGAAACCAAGACAATCAGCTACCTCCTGCAATATCGGCTAATCAAAATCTTGCTCCACGCACTATTTATGATTATGCTAAACCTTATTTAACAAGAACTAATCAAGCATAGGTAGACCTGCTGTAGCTGCAAATACTTTTGAATTAAAATCTAACACTATTCAAATGTTACAGCAATTTGTTTAGTTTGATGGTTTGTAGGATGAGGATCCTAACGCTCATTTAGCCAACTCCTTGGAACTATGCGATACATTTAAAATTAATGGTGTTTCTGATGATGCCATTCGTCTTTGGCTATTCCCTTTTTCATTGAGGAACAAAGCTAAACAATGGTTGAACTCGTTACCACGAGGGTTAATTACTACTTGGGAACAAATGACTGAAAAATTTTTACTAAAATATTTTTTGCCGACTAAAATGGCTAAATTACGTAATGATATCTCTTCTTTTGTGCAGATGGATTTAGAAACACTCTACGATGCATGGGAGAGATACAAGGACTTACTGAGGAGGTGCCCTCACTATGGGTTACCGCTTTGGCTACAGGTTCAAACGTTCCATAATGGTCTGAATCCTTCGACTCGACAAATGGTTGACGCAGTTGCTGGCGGAACCATCAACAATAAAACACCTGAAGATGCTTCTGAGTTCATAGAAGAGATGTCACTAAATAACTATCAGTGGCAAGTCATAAGGACAAAGCCAACGAAAATAGTCGGCTTTTATAACGGCAATTTGGTCACCGTGCTCTATAATCAGGTAGAACTCTGAAATAAAAAGATTGATGGTTTTCTTAGTTCTTCACAGGTTCACCCAGTGATGCAATGCGAAGCAAGTGGCGGTGGAACAAGCCATTCGAAATACCAACCTTATGACCACAACATGGATAAAGAGCAATTAAATTACATGGGTAATAATCCTCGACCTCAAAACAATCCATTTAGCAACACTTACAATGCAGTTTGGAGGAACCACCCCAATTTCTCATGAAGAGGACAAGGAAATCAAAGACCACAACATCTTCCGGGTTTTTAGCAACCACCCTACCAACAAGAAAAGAAGCCGAACCTTGAAGAGATGCTCTCAAAGTTTATATCGGTGTTAGAAACCCGTTTTCAGAACACTGAGACAGCACTTAAAAAACAACAAGCGTCGATCCAAGGGCTCGAAACTCAGATAGCCCAGTTTTCCAAACTAATCTCCGAACGACCACAAGGTAGTTTGCCAAGTAATATTGAACCCAACCCAAGGGAATAGCTCAACGCGATTAATGTTCAAGGTAAAGAGGATTTGTAGAGCCTGAACCAGAATCGAGGCAAGAAACTATGGTAAGCAAAGGTCAAGGTGAGGTAACTCAAAATACAAACAAATCGGTGAATGTCGAATATAAACCTTGTGTGCCATACCCCAACGTGACAAGGAAAGACCGTTCAGATGAACAATTAGGTAAATTCCTTAAACTCTTAAAAAAACTACATATTAACTTAACGTTTATTGAAGCCCTATCGCAGATTGCAAACGTAATAAAATTTTTAAAAGAGCTTTTAGCAAATAAGTGGAAGTTGGATGAGGCGTCGCACGTGGAGCTAAACGCAGTGTGCTCAGCTATTCTGAAAAATATGCTACCAAACAAACTAAAAGATCTAGGGAGTTTTACGATTCCTTGCTTAATTGGTAGTTTAGATGTTAATAACGCATTAGCCAATTTAGGGGCTAGTATCAACGTCATGCCCTACAAAATATTTAAATAATTAGGTCTCGGGAAACCCAAACAGACTAGGATGAGCATTCAATTAGTAGATAAAACTATAAGATTCCCTATGGGTATTATTGAAGATGTGCTAATTAAAATCGATAAATTCATATTTCCCGTTGACTTCATTGTTCTAGACATAGAGGAGGATAGCAACACTCCTTTAATTCTAGGAAGTCCCTTTTTAGCAACTGCTAAAATTATTATTGATGTTGGCACAGGTGAACTCACACTCTATGTGGGAGACGAAACAATCACCCTTCAAGCTCACAATTCTGGCAACCGATCAAGAATTGAAGGTGATCGTTTAACCCATTCTCCTAAAAATGACAATATGGTACAACTTACTTTACAGGAAATGAGTTTGAAGGAAGCATACAAGTCATTCTCAAGCAATAGTAAAGGACCTGTTTATGAAGATCGAAGATTACAAATCAAGGAGCTAGATGAATGGCGGACGCATAAACCAAGAACACCCGACAAACCAAATCTACGACAGAACGAGCTCAATACCTTTCCAAATCAACTTAAGGTTGGTGATAGAGTCTTATTAGATGCTGCAGATCCACATATTGTCGCTACCACACCGAATGAAGAAATCCCTCTTACGGTACTGTCAAGGTGAGTCATCCCAAGTTCGGCAGTTTTAAGGTAAACAACACACGTTTAAAACCTTATTTTGAGATTGATAGCAGGAATGAAGAGTATAAACTCCTCAAACCACCATGATCATTCAACGAAGAGGTAAGTCAAGCTTAGACTATAAATAAGCGCTTCTCGGGAGGCAACTCGAGCACTAACTGTATTAACTTCTTTAAAATTTAGTCTTCAACATCTAACTTACTAACGGAGCTCTTGAGTACAGGTTTTCCATAGAGACACGGCCATGAACACGGGCGTGCTTATGGCCATGTGAAAACAGGGCAAAGATATCCCCAAACATAGGCTACGATAAAATGCCATGGCCGTGCGACATGGCCGTGGTCGACCTGCCAAAACAACACGGGCGTGCGACACGCGTGTGTGGAAGACCCATGGTTGAAACTGAGAAACTAGCAGGGCGTACGACACGACCGTGTCTAGTACTCATGGTCGAACCTGTTAGATTGACACGGGCGTGGGGCCTGCATACATGGGCTTGGGAGAAGTAAACGAAGCTAGACACGGTCGTCTGACACGGCCGTGTGCACCCACACGCCCAAGGAACACGTGCGTGTATTAAATGTCAGACGCACCCAATTTCAAAATTCGTGAATCACACGGGTCACACGGGCGTGTTCCCTGGTCGTGTGCTCCAAGATCTATAAATACCCTGCACTATTCACTTTCTTCCCCATTCAAAAGCCCTAACCCTAGCCACTGCAAGTCCACACGCCCTCCCCGCCAAGCCCTTGCGCTGCCTCCAACTCCATTATCGATGCCCAATCTCCTCCCTTAGCTTATACAATGTCGTCTTCAAGAGGAAAGAAAATTGTCGTACCTGCTTCAAAGAAGAGGAAGGGAGCATTCGTCACCCTCTCCTACAGTTCCCCCGTGGACCTCAAGAAGAACTTTTCCAAACACCTAGGGTTTGACCTTTAATTGCGGGCCACTGAATCGACTGGGCTACCGTAGAACAAGTTCAGTTGGCTGATACGATTCGGGCCCTCGTAACCACCAACCCTTGGGAGCTATTCTTTGGGATCATCGAGCCAACATACCTTGAGCTCACGATGGAACTATACTCAACGTTCCATCTTCAGACCGTAATAACGAACTACGATGATCTTGGCATGGTCTAATTTCGCCTAGACGGATTAATCTGCCAGCTAAGCTTCCCAGAGTTCGGTGCTGCACTGGGCTTATATACAGAGGAGTTCAAGGAGGAGAATGATTTAGACACTCTCAGTTACTTCTCCCCATTGAAGTGCTGGCACACTTTGGCTCCTGGCACGGCCTTCTACAATCCTAACTGCTCCAAGGCATCAGTTCTCCCACCTTCCCTGAGGTACCTACATGCCATTTTGGCTTACACGATTACAGGAAGGCGAGAAAGCACTGGTGTCGTCAACACTCATGACGCCTACTTTTTATGGTGTATTGCATAGGCACATCATCGACCTTGACTATTTTATTTCCCTTGTGATTCAGCACCAGACGGAGCGACATCTGAAGGAGGTCATCTCCATTGGCCCCTACGTGACTCAACTGGCACGACACTTTGGGCTCTTCAACACTGCGGCTCAAGAATCATCCCTTACCCTTATTGGCCAGATGTCTCCACAAGGTATCTCGAGCATGCTTAGTATGAGGATGATCGAGAGGCGCCGAGGAACCTACCTTCCCCAGTATCGTCTCGCCCAATCTACCGAGGATGAGGACTACGAGGACATTCCAGATAATGTCCCTCTACAGTACGAGGACCCACCGACTCAGCCACCACCACCCTCTCATCCAGTTCATGCGGTGGCTTCATATGCTGATATCTCTGAGTGCCTCACTCGATTCGAGCAGCAATGTTTTCAATGATTTGACAACATTGATGCTACTCTGTAGTAGATTTATCAGCAACTCCATATCTCATCGCCAGTCCCACCTCGCGAACCATCTAGTAATGAAGATGTTTAAAAAAATTTATTTATTATTTTTTTATGTTTTTAATTTTTATTAAAACTACTTTTTATTTTTACTTTTAGTAGATTTTATAATTTTATTTTTAATTATTAATTTCAGTTATTTCTTTATGAGTAATTATTCTTCCTAATATCCCTTAAAAAGTTCCTGATTTTATCACAATTATATAGAGCTTTGAAGCACATCATCATAGAGGAAATAAAACTCCATCGGGAAAGGTTCTCCACGACTGCCATGGCCTGATCGACCACGACCATAGCTACCACTAGATATAATATTCTTTTGGCGCAGGACTTATGGACTAATGAACATCTACGACCGCCGGAGTATCCTCCTCCACTCTCGAACTAATTACTCTCCAAAAATCCAGTTTGAGAAATTCGTCATACAGGAAGTTTCATTTCTCCCCTATCTTCTTTTTATACTCTAATATCAACCTTTGTACATTGAGGGCAATGTACGTCTTAAGTGTGGGGGGATATTTATTTCATTATCAGAAAAATCCCTGAATGATTGCCTTGTTCTCTTGAAAAGCTCTCACATCATATTTAGGATAAGTTTTAATTGATTTATGATTTTGATTGATATATCTTGAATTAAAACATAGGCAATTATGCATTGATTGTTTAAACTTTAAGACATTAGGGAATCAAGCATGATGAGTTGATTTTTAAGAATTTAAAATCTTATGTTGTTTCCCCAAAGTTTAGGTATTACTTTGAGTTGGAATTCACAAGTTTTAAACATAAAAAAGCCATAATTTTTGTGAGATTTTTTAGCCTTTTAAGCATCTATTAATTCTTTCATGCTCACTTTTATTATTGCTTTGAGTGCGTCAGTATTGAATTGTTATTCTAGAACTTGCTTGATTATGCATGTTGAGACCACACCATTTGATTTGATATGTCAAAATGATTAAGGCACTTAGGATTAATCCACTCATGCCATGAAAAACCTACCTCCACTATTAACCCCTAGTAAACCCCCTTGAGCCTAATAAGCCATTTCTTGTATTAACCTTAATATTAACCCTTAACCCATTATTGTTGAAATCCCCTAAACTAATCCCTATTTTTGTCGAGATTTGAGTTGAATAAATTGCTTAGCTATGTCTTGCTCTTAATAGTTAGTCTATGTTATTTAACTTGTTCTAAAAAAAAACTCAGTATACATATTAGTAATTCCATATTCTGAGAAGAAGCTCTATTGTACGTAAGTGAAGATTAACTTTTTTCTAGTTGGTCAATTTTTCAATTCAATCTCGATTCAAACAATTTCTTTCAGCTTGTGACCACACCCCCTAACCAAGCCTCATTACAACCCTTTAAAGACCTTTTGATTGATGTTTCATCTCAATTTATCAGTGGTGGAGATTTGATTTTCATGCAAGCTTATGGTAATGACTTTTCATTATTGACTATTGAGTGCTTCATTTATTGTCCTTAAAACACCTCGAGTGATTTGAGTGAATCTTTAGTGAGCATTTGAAACTCTGTGATATTCCAAATCAAATGTAATTACTTAAATGAGAAGAGACACCTATGTTTTCAGGAGAAAATGCTCAACTTGGAATGTTTGAAACTTTTATGTTCTTTTAGTTGAATTCTCAATGTATGATTACTTATGGATTAATTTGAGATATTATCGATAGAAATTAGAAGTTGAGAAGAATTTATTTTGATTATGACTTGAGAATTTTGCTTAAGGATAATCAAATGCTTAAGTGTAGGGGTATTTGATAAACCGTAATTTATACATATTTTTACCCCATGCTTAATGCATTTTATGGATGATTTTCCATTAGAATTGGTGAATTCGATGCTCCTAATGCTTTAATTTCATGTTTTATACTTAGGAGAACATAGGAGAGCAAAAGGAATGAGAAACAAGCCAAAAACAGAGCAAATGGGCCAAATTACGAAATCAACACAGCCTGGACTTCCTCACACGGGCAGATTACATGGTCGTGTCAATTTGGCAGGCTCGAGCACAGCTTGAAGTAATCGCACACGGGTGTGTCACACGGGCGTGTCCCTGCTAAGCCTAAGTTGAGTCTAATTTGGAAAAGGCTAATTTTGAGGGCTTTTAGGCATTCCAAAGCCTGTAAATACACCTTAGAGGAGGAAGAATAGAGAGACACGGAGTAGGGAGTAAGGAATTACTCTAAGGAAGCTGATTGATCCATCTCAGAAGCCAGATTCACCATCAAGACTGAAGATCTCTCCTCAATTTCCCCTTCAGGAGTTTTGGGTTTTCTTTATGTTTTGTTTTCTTTATCATTCTAAGATGTTTTCTTATTTAGTTATGAACTAAAACCCCTAAATACCTAAGGGGAATGAAACCTAAGACGAATCCTGTTATTATTTTCTGAATTGTATGATAAATATTTAACTTGTTCTTAATTATGTGTTCTTAATTCTTGTTTTGATATCCTAGGATACTGATTTAGGATAATCTCTTATTCAGAGGAGGAATAGACCCTATCTAAAAGTACATTTTTCATAATTAAGCGGAGTTGATTGCGCACCTAGACATAGGGTGACAAGATTTTGCCGAATTAGAGTGAAACCTAATAAGGGGATCCATAGATCGAGTTAATGCAACCCTAGAGTGTTAATTAGAGAAAAGTCTCAATTATTCAATCTAGGGATTAGACGTTATTAGTCTTGAATAGGGATAATAACATAACTTAAGGATCTCTACGGAACAAGTTAAATGAATAAATCGTCTGATTCGGAGCCAGAATAACAAGTACAGTCTAGGTGGATTTTTCCTTAGGTATTGCCTTCATTCAATTTATTTTTCCAAAAGCAATTCCCTAATTCTATTCTCTGTGAGTTCTTAGTTTAGATAATTAGTTAATTAAAACAAAACCTCTTTATTCTTAGGCTAGATAATAAAAAGATAGTCATTACTAGTACTTTTAGTTCCTTTGGGTTTGACAATCCGGTCTTGCTAAAACTATATACTGTTCGATAGGTACACTTGCCTACATCGCGATAATAGTTAGTTCAAGAACGAGTAATTATAAATATTTAAAACCTATCATGAAATCACACGATCACCATGTTTTCCTTTCAATTACACATATCATTATAATCCATTTCATTATACAAAATCATGATTCATTTCATATATTCATATACCCATTTAAGCTTTATTTACCCGTTAAACCAAATGGAATAACATCGACTATTCAGATAATACTCATATAACCAGTCAATTCTCTAAACACACCACAAACATCACTAGTTAACATATTTATAGTCATATGAAACATATAATCACACCAAAGCGTAAATATTCATCACCAAACTATACTAGTCAAAACATTCATTTCATATTCATACTTATAATACATATCTCATTTGAAACATGTTACTTGAATATTAATGGTTGAAGGATGCCATGGTGTTTTTCAACCATGGTCTTATTCATTCCTGACTAGATGCTATGGTGTCTTTCAACCATGGTCTTATTCATTCCTGATTTGATGCCAATGTGTCTTTCTACCATGGTCTTATTCATTTTACGTCGTGTTGCCATAATGTCTTTCAACCATGGATTTATTCGTCTGATTCATGATGCCATAGCATCTTTCAACTATGGTCTTACTTGTTAGAATCGTGATGCCATAACATCTTTCAGCTCTAGTCTTATTCATTGAAATCGTGATGCCATAACGTCTTCCAGATATTGTCTTACTCATTTTCGATATGATGCCATAATTTCTTTCAACTATGTTCTTAATCTTTTCCTTCAAACCAACACATTTTTTAATCACATATATACACAAATAGATATTAAATTTACTAAAACAATAACTAATTTAATTAACCAAGTTATGAACTTATCTGAACTCATAAATGGCTTCAACACAAGCCGACCACTATTTTGCCACTGACTTTTCCATGATTAGTGTCCATTCGAGTTGTTTCTTATTCTAGATAAATATTTTTATCCGATTAATCTCATTCTAGTATTTAAAGTGATTAGTTTAGCTTATAACCCTTAACAATAAAAATTTACAAAATAATCCTTTTGTAATTTAGTCCCTAAAATCGAAACTTGCAATTTAACAACTTTTAATTAAAATTCATGCTAGACGATTTTTTTCCTAGTCTTATAACCCCCATACTTATCATCATTTTACAATATTTTCCCTAAATTTTACCATTTTCATAAATCAGTCCTAAACATTAAAATCATCAAAAATTTCTTAACAAAATATATCTATTTAACAACCAAGCCTAACGATATACCATAAAACTTCAAATACATATCAAATTCATCCATGGCATAATTTATTACATTTAACAATATTACATTTTGACCTCCGAGTTAGCTAGATTAAGCTAATACGATCTCAAATACATAAAAATTACTAACAACAAGACAAAATTTCACTTACATGCACCCTAATATAGTTTGGCCGAATGTTCTTTATGTTTCACCATGGCTATACAGTTTCAAAACAAAAAAGCAAAGAAAGAAGATGATAGTATTATCTTTTATATCTTTTATTTTAATTACTAATTTATCAAATTAAAAAATCAACCATTAAAAATAATTAATATTTCATTAAAAAATATACCATACCCGTCCACTATCTTTAAGCTTGGAAAATTTACCAATTTAAACCCTTAATCCATGTGTTAAATCAATTTAATGCAAAAAAAACCTATATTGATTAACTTTTACACCTTTTTCAATTTAGTCGTTTTCACTTAATTAACTATTTAAATGTTGAAATTCATTAACCAAATTTTAATATGACCCTAATAAAGCTCCGTAAATATTTATTAAAATATTTATGAGCTTGGTTTATAAAAATAAGGTCTCGATACCTCAGTTTATGTTAAATTATTCTTTCAATTAACAGAAATCATTAAATCAAATGTCAATAATATTTTACTTGACTCAAAAATATTAATTAATAATATTTTCAAACTCTCACATTAGATTGGTGGGTCTGAAACCACCATTTTCGACACTACTAAAAAATGGGTTATTACAGCTCTCCCATTTTTAAGAAAATTCCATCATCGAAACCTCTCTCCATTTTCGACACTACTAAAAAATAGGCTATGACAGCTCTCCCTTTTTTAAGAAAATTTCATCATCAAAATCTCTCCCCTGTAAATAGTTTCAGTTACTGAATTCTAAAAAGCTTTTCAATTTTCCAAGTTAAATTTGTCTCGCTCGGATCAGTATAATGGGATTTTACACTTCTATCCATGAAAAGCTTCAAGTGTTTCATTTCAATACAAGACTAATGGTTGTTATTAATAATGAATTCAACACACAGTAAATATTTTCCAATTTTTCCTTGACTTGGATGATATATCTCTGTATTATGTCTTCCAAAATCTGAGTTTCTCATTCCGACTATCCGTCTACTTTTGCCATAACTTCATAAAATTCACTTTGGAATCGAAAGATAAAATTCAGACACATACAACTCAACTACCTTTCCGAGTGGTTAATCCATTCTGGCTAGAATAAATTAATTTGATTTCATCAACCTGATAGTAACAATTCAGATTAAGCCTTTCTTTATTGTCGTCAAAAGTAATCTAGACACAGAATCTATCGTGGCTCACTCTTAATCCCATTCAAAAATCATAACAGACTATAATAATTCATACAAAACTTGGTATCCAACTTCGACCTATTAGCATATTGGACATCACGTTTTATTCTCGATCATTGGTAACTTTGTCACAATTCATTTCACATGTTGTCGCTGCCTAGCTTAGATCAATTAAACACCGTTAAGAATCTTAGGTATAATATCTTGTACCATCTTAAAACTATTTAGCCTACATATCCAATTTTGGAAATATAGACTATTATCACAATCCACATTGAAATTAGTGATCCGATCATTCTGAATCTACTCTCATTTAGTTAACAAATACGAGTATTTTCTTTGCACCTCACAAATTCTCTGAAGACTTAACGATTTAACTCTCGCGTCTATAATAAAATTTTCAACTAGTTAAAATTATACTGGCAGTTAACTGACCAAATAAGTTCAACGTGTCCCTGTAATCACTTCATCATCAATAATGTATTTATCTATAAATTCCTATTAAATCATCTATAATACAAATTTTCAAATGCTGAGCATGCACTGATTCAATTTTACAACAGACTAATACATCATCAATATAGAATATAAATGAATTCATCAAACTGCTTGATTCACCAAACCTCAAATGTTGCAGGTCATTATTTAACATGAAAGATGTAACTAGAAACTCGTAATACTCATAACAAATTCTGAATGTTGTTTTCGGTACATCGACATCTATAACTCACAACTGATATGTGACAGCCCAAAATTTACCCTAGTCGGGAAGTGGTTTCGGGACCACAAGACCGAGTCGTAAAAATAATTACTTGCTATATTCTATGCTTATTATGTGTGAACATGAGTATGTGGAAGTTTCACTCCCTAATTTCACCAATTGCATGAGAAATTATTAAGTGGGATCAATTTGAGACATTGTAAAAATATGATAGTCTAATTCAAATGGTCTATTAGTGCATGTACCAAAAAGAGTGGTTTTGCATGTCAATTTGTCCATAAAATTTATGGTGGCCGGCCAAGGAGTGATAATGCTCCACTCATTCTAATTTAAAATGTTTCTTTGGTGAACAAATGATGGGATTAATAATAGAAAAGGGAACAAAAAAAAAAAGGGTGTCATACTTGCCATCACCTAGCCGAAAAACCAAGAAAAAAAGAGAAGGGGAGAAAGGAACTTGGGAGGCATTCGGCCATTGCTTGCCTAGGGAGAGTGTTTGATGTTGTGGCATGAAAGATGAGGGAGGTTGAATGCTTAATAAGGAGGGAAGAAGGAGTGTTCATATTTTCTTTCTTTCGCAATTGTTCTAACTAGAGGAAGAAGGGGAAACAAGATTCGGCCAAGGTGGTCCTTTAGACCAAGGTATGTTTAATGTTGTCTTAGAGATGCATGCATGTTTTAAATAGCCCATGTTCAAACCTTGAACCTTGTTGATAACATGAGCGATCGGTCATGAGAAAGTGTTCAAGGAAAAGGTTGTTGATGAAAGAAATTAATGTGTTAAGGGATTATATGAAACTTATTCATGTTTATATATGTTATATGCAACGAAAATGGTTGATGATTTTGGAGGTGATTAGCTTGAATCGGCCACGGTATATCCATAAACACGATCTATGCTTGTTATGTTACTCATGGTTAAAACAATTCGGCTAGGACATTCGGCCATGGATGGTTGTATTTCTTTGATGTTGTTTTTGATGCCTTAGGGCATTGAGGGTTGATTATAGATGAGGTGAGTTTCTTGATTTAAAAATTTGATGGATGTTAAGCTAATTGGGCAACCAAAGGTTCAATATTTTTGTTATGAGGTCATATGTGCATTCGGCCATGGTCTTTGCTTGAATATGAGATTTGTAATGTGATTTTCCTAAATTGTCTATGAATTTGGTTGTTGATTTCATGGTAATGGTATATTGAATCCATGAGAATTTAGTAAGGTTGCATTCGGCAACTTACTTGAAATTAAAAATCGATGTCTAAGCTTAGGTGATTTCGATGATGATATATGTGTGTATACATAAGTATATTTAGTTGATTCGGCTTTGGTAGTTGCATGAGATTATTAGCCGAATATACTAACATACATATACATGTGAGATTGGATTGTAAATATTTAGCAAGGTGGTTAAACTAGTTAAATTATTGATATAGCTCAAGGAGCTAAAGGAGGTGAATCGAGCAAAGGCAAAGAAAAGGTTATCGAGTAGCCGAGTTGGAACCGTCTTACCCAACACGAGGTAAGTCATTAAGCATGTAGTTGGTATTATTTCAATGGTCATAATGTTGTGTATTGATGCTGAATGGAATGAATAAATGTACATATATATATATGCATGTACGTATGTGATGATGAAATTGTTGAATGAAATAAAAGAGGTGAGATGTAATGAGTTGTTGATCTCGGCACTAAACGTGCGGGATAACCATTTATGACCATGAGATAGGCGCTAAGTGCGCGGGATTAAATTGTACAGCACTAAGTGTGCGATTCTACTTTGTTGCACTAAGTGTGCGAAATGAATATGATGCACTAAGTGTGCGAATTGACCATACGGCACTAAGTGTGCGAGTCTAACTATGTAGCACTAAGTGTGCGATTTGATTACGTGGCACTAAATGTGCGAGTTGATTATATAGCACTGAGTGTGCGGGCTCAATATACATTCGTGAATCATTATGGACACTATATGTGCGACACTATTGAGCTGATCGCGGACAGCGGATCGGGTAAGTGTCTTGAGGACATGGCTAATATGTGCTATGCGTATACTTGGTGTTGAGCTCGGTAAGTTGAACCTATGTGACAACTATACTTGAAGTCACGTACATAAAAATTTATCGTAGGATGGGTGAAAGGCCGTTTTGTGGTTTGATTGTAACGAAAATAAATTGATTTATGAAAATGCTTCAATGTCCTATTGATGAGTATATGAATTGTGAAGGCATGAATTGATATGAAATTGAATCGGTAGGTTGGTGGAACTATGGTATGGTTCGGTATGGATGGAGTAAATTGTCTCATTCCATTTTGTTCCTCTTGTGATAATGTTATTGAAGTATAGTAGAGCATTGCTTATGACTTACTGAGTTATAAACTCACCCGGTGTTTCCTTGTCACCCATTATAGGTTGCTTGGACTCATCAATTTTTGCGGGGTCGGGCCGTCATCGAAGTCATCACACCGGATAGCTAGTTTTGGTACTTTCTTCTTAGTGTGCTTAGAAGATCATTTTGGCATGTATAAGCTAGTACGTTGTGTTTGAATTATGGCATGTAAACTTTAAGCCATGCGAAAATGGCACGAATGTTCGATTGAGTTGGATCGAGGGTAGGCATGAAATGGACCTAGTTACTTTCGTAACAGATGCTGGCAGCAGCAGTGTCATGAGATTGAAAAATCACTAAAAATAGTAGGAGTGGAATTAATTGATGAATAAATTATGTAATCGAAGCTCAATGAGTCTGTTTTCATGAGGAAGTAACGAAAAGATCATATGGGCAGTATATTAAGAGATAATCAGATTTTAGTGGGACAGGGCCAGAACGGTTCCTGGATTCCCTGCTCCGACTTTGGAAATTCATTATAAATTAACCAGAGATAATTAGGGGTCGTACCATATATGTGCAGATTCCTCTCTGAGTCTAGTTTCCATAGAAACAAACGGCAACAGTATTGAAGCCCCGTGCAGGGAGATATCCCAGTCGTAATGGGCAAAGGTCAGTGTAGTCGACCCCTGCAACTTGGGGAACTTTGACTAATAAACTGTACTAATTGGCCCAACCAAAAATTCTAGAAAAAAATACATAGATGGGCACATGAGTCTAGTTTCTGGGAAAAATTACGAAACTGATTTTCGAGTTACGAAACTCAAGATATTATTTTTAAAACGACTAGTACACAGATTGGGCAGTGTCTGGAAAATAAATTTTGTAAGAGGTTAAAGCCAGTCAACACCTCGTGTTCGACCCCGATGACGGTTTCGGGTTCGGGGTGTTACATGATAATAACCAGATCGGTAATCTATCTTAAAAAACATAGTTGCACTTTTCAACTGATCGAATAGGTCTTCACTATGAAGTAACGAATGTTTATTCTCTATCATGACTTTATTCAACTACTAGTAATTAATATACAAACACATCGGCTCATCTTTCTTTTTCACAACACCACACAAGCATGTCTCCGAAGTGATACATTCAGCCAGACAAAACCTCTGTTGATTAATTCTTGCAAATAAAATTTTAATTCTTTTAATTCAGTTGGAGACATTATGTATAAAACAATTAAGATTGAAGCAGTTCTTGGTATTAATTTTATGACAACTCAATGTCTTGCTTTGGCAATAAACCCAGCAATTCTGTAAGAAGAACATATGTAAACTTGCAAACTATTGATAACTAATTAACTTCCATTTAGATACTCTCAAATCCAAGATATAAATCAAAGCATACCATGACCTTTTCATATAAATTTCTATACGGATAACGCTGAAATCACATTCAAATCTGACATTTCAAATCAATTAGTTTCTATTAGTAATTCATTACCACATTAAGAAAAATCAATCAACCTATTCTCTATATAACATCAAATTCTATAAATAGCAATAACATCAATTTAGCAGGAATATCATAGCCCCAAATTTTCAATAAACACTGTTTGTAAACCAAATCAATTATGACTCTATGATCTAAAAGATTTATTACTTACCCACAATTTCATTCTACTTAACTAATAAATCTTTTCTGTTACTAACATTGTGCATATATAAGAATATCTTAGCCTAGAATCAGTTAATACATATACTATAACATCAAGGATAGAAACAGTACCAGTAACATCATTAAGAACTGAGGCCTCCTCAAGCACTTGTATTGTATAAGCTCTGCAAAAACTCGAGCTTCAGACCGAACCACTATGTATTTTGTTTCACTTCTACTAACTCTAGAGAGCAACAATTTTCTGGTCAACTGCCTCTTGAAGAAGTAACAACAGCTTTTGCATTCTAGTCTCTGATCATCTTAGCTCGACTTGAACAATCTTTCTTGAAGCGGTGGGAATATCTTCAATTAAAATGGGAACTTTCTTTCAATCTATACGTTCCAAATTTATTTTGGCCCCAATAGTTGCATTCAGGCCTATCTACATTTTAAACATTACCTCACTAACTACTATTGGCATCAATGATCTCATACTATTTTGTCCCATTCTATTTCTTGTGATAAAAAATTCTTTTAGCACGATCAAATAAAAATTATAAACTCACAAAATTCTATTGCACTGTCAAAAATTTTAATCTCATTATTCAATCCATATCTAAAACAAATACATAATTTATTTTCAATCGATACCATCTTATAAATATATTTACTAAGTTGAACTACTCTCACCCAAAATCGGCAATTGATCTGTTTCTCAACTTCAATTCAAGAACTTCCTTTTTCTTCTTGTCTAAATATCATTTTCTCAAATAATTCTTTCAGAGATCAATTAAGAAGAAGTCCCAGTTAATTTGTTCTTTCGATACCATAGTAGTTAAAGTCGATTACCAATGAATAACCTCCACTTTTAAAAGTGACACCGCACACTTTAGAAAATCTTCAGCCCCACATTTTTTAATTTTATCTAAAAGAAGCCTGTGATTATTTTATGATAATAAGCTCTACTTTGAGGACAAGGGTATGGAGGTCGTAAAGCCACAAAATTAATTATAACACATATTAAACATATCATTCATTACTAATAAAATTAATATGAACCTCTTCTCTAAACTTCTTTAATTTCATTACATAATGGGCAGCCCCTTAAGCAGAGGCTTGAGTATTACACTCTGCTTCATTGGAATTAGCTCAGTTGGAAAACATCTTTTATCTATGTGAAAAAACACAAAACTCACTTGATTCAGGAGACATCACACTATCACAGGTTATGAAATGGTATGTATTTCTATACTCCACACTTGCTACGTTTGGTCCAAGAACCAACTAAATTGTAGCTTTGATACCACTAAATGTAACACCCCTAGCCTATCTCTATCACTCAATTAGGGTTACAGAGCATTACTATACAAAGCAAAACGTTCAGCATCAAAACAAAAACAATTATTCAATTCATGAACTATTATTAAATAACTCAATTTAAATTAAACAATAATAAACTTATGAGCCTTAAATCAAGCCAAAAGGTCTTTCGAAATAGTTTGAAAACATTCTGAGATTAATTTGAAAAAAATTAGAAAATTTAGAAAAAAGTTGAAAAGTTGGGAAACAAGGGTCATGTAACATCCCGAATTAGGGCCTAGTCGGAACAGTGGTTTCGAGACCATAAATCTGAAATAGAAATAATTATTTTATGATTTTTATAAGGTCTATGATATGTGCGTATGATCTTGTGAAAATTTCATGAAAAAATTTTATATGAAAATTGCCCAATTTGACTTTAGGGACTAAATTGAATAGGTTGTAAAATATGAGTTCTAGAAGCTTCAAGCATGAAATTGAATTGGATTATTAATTAGAAGTCCTTAAAGAGTAATTTGACCAAGTTCTAAAAATTTGGACAAAAATAGGCTTGGTTAGGTGAAATTTGAATGAACGGTACAAAGGGCATTTTAGTCATTTGGTAATTCAAAGATTAAAACAGGAAAATAAAAGCCAAATTGTGTCCATCTTCTTCACATGGTTGTGTGAACCTAAGGAGACACCATGGCTAGGGTTTTCAAGCTTTCAAGCTTAATAGTAAGTGTGCCCAAGCCCCGTTTTTAATGTTCTTTGCACTTTTTAAGTCCCCGTGACATGATCTATCCATCTCTACCCATATTTTGAATTAGGGTTCATGTTCAAAAATTGAACCATGCATGACTTTCTTGTGCTTTGATTTTTAGTGAAAGAATATGAAAGATTGATGTATGTTTAACAACTTTTACTAAGTGATTTTGCATGAAAATGCTTAAAAAAGACTAAAATGTAAAAGTTGTAAAATGGGTAGTAAATGTGTGAAATAAAAGAGGAATAAGGACTACTATAAGAGTAATAAAGGTTCAGTTAGGCTTAAATTACAAGAAAAATGAACACATTTCATTTTACGAACCTAGGGACCAAAGTGTAAATATGTAAAAGTTTAGGGCTAAAAATGCAAATTTGTAAAAGTATGATTCTTGGACCAATTCGAATAATGTTAGACCTAAATAAGTTACATTTGAAATGTTAGATCACGAAAATGAGATTCGGGCTTAGACCGGGAATGAATGAGATTATGGACTAAATTGGAATAAATAGTCGTGCTCAGATTCGAGGTAAGTTCATATGATAATAATAATGCAATTTCATAGTTAGATTGTAATGCTATATTATTATTACATGAATTGTATGATTTATCATACGGATGTACTTGACGAGGATTCAACAAGTAAGTTCATGTGTAAATAATGTGATGTATTACATGTTTTAATTCTTTAATGTTATATGAATTTAAATGCTTATTTGTTATTATGAATTACATGCCTTGATATTCCATGAGTACATGGTTGGTATTATGGATATCATAAACGACATTACGAGCAAGTTCGACAGTGATGCGATAAGCAAGGAAACCCTATTTGAACCTTAGGAATAGTCTATGATACAAGTGACATGTCGCTAGGAATTAAAAACTTTGAACACATTGAGCAGTCTGGGTTCGTGATATATAAATGTGACCTCTAAACTCATTGAGTGGTCTGAGTTCATGATGTACGAGGTACATGTAATTTGGTTCCAGGTACTAGTCTTGTGTGTCCTACTTGTGGCTAGGTAGTCCTGAGTGGTTCGAATACCTGACAACTTGTGTGAGTAGCCTATGTAGTTACACCTTGACCGATAGCTTATATAAGCAGGCTCGTGAGTAGCTCCTTAGCGAGTGTTACATGCTATGAGGTAGCTTTGTCTACGTATGTATATATGGCACTTATGTGAAAGTTTTCCACATATCCAATAGTATTCCAAGTGGGTTAATGGGTAGTTCATTAAATAAGTCAATGTGGATCAAATGAAAATGACAAAGGTGAGAAAATAAGTGTGCTTGAAATGAGACGGTACAAGGTACGTACCCAGAACTTATGAGCACTTGGCTCGGTATGTGATATGTAACGGAATAGTGGTAAGAATGCAAATGAATGATTAATGCTTATGAGAATGACTTCTATGATGATCTTGTGATTGTAAATTTTTGTTCATGATGAATAGATGAGTGATGAATTTGATTTATGATTATGGGAAAAGCTTGTGAGCCAAATTGACTTAACTCGATATGTTATTTTTTTAGAGTTTGGTTTATTATATGATGTTACATTATATGATTTGAGAAACATGAATACACATTATCAATTTGCACCTTTAGAATGTATGCTGAAATGTTTAGCCAAGAGTTGAGATATTTTATTATGGAAAGAATATGATTGATTGACTAATGTCAAAGCATAGTAATGTATGAATATAGTTTAAAAAGGATGAGCCTTGAAATCGATAAATTTGTAATTGTGAGATTATATAGATGAAATTGGTAAATGCTTGTTATTTTCATACAAGTTTACTAAGCTTTAAACTTACTCCCTCCTTTCCATTTCTTTAGTGTTGTCAGGTTAGCTTGGGGTTGGAGATCGTCGGAGGCAGCATCACACTATCAAGCTATCATCTTGGGGGTATTCATGAGTCTTAAGTGTTTCCGAGTGAGTGGCATGTATAGGGACTCAGATATTATGTTATGTGTTCTTATGATTTGGCCAAATGTATTGGCTTATATTGATTTATTTGTACATGGCCATGAGATGTGGCTCATAATGATTATAGTTTGTAAGTCTATCTATCCATGCTATGTGTTACTACTTTGAGATGTGATGTGTTGTGAAACATATGAATGATGACATGTTAATGCTAAGAATGTGTCTGAAGGAAAGATGCTTAATCATTAAATTGAGGTTACGATATGTGCCTTTGATGCGTATAAATGGGTGAGGGATTAAAGATAACAAAAGGGCTTGGAAAATAGCCTAAGTACTAACCACACAGGCAGAGACACGGTCGTGTGTCTCAGCCGTGTGAAGGACACGGCCTGGAAACATGGGCTTCTATTCAGGGCGTGTGAAGCCTGTAGCATTTTTGCGAGAATTTAATTCGTCACACGGCCTAGCACACAAGCATGTGGCTTGGCCGTGTGGCTCAATTTGTTTTGCTGATATCATAAACAGAGAGTTACACAGCCCAAGGACACGGGCGTGTCGAGGGCCCATGGGCGTGTCCCTGAGTCCACACTGGCGTGTGACCCTATTTCATGGAAAATTTTTTAAGGTTTCCTAAAACCTTTTAAAGTTCTCTGTTTAGTCCCTAACTACTTTTAATGTATGTTTGGGGCCTCGAAGGCCCGTGTAAGGGACATTATGCATGTGTTTTAATGATTTTTATATGACAAAATTTTGTAGCCCGATTTTACATGTTGTGTATGATTAAGTCTGGTAATGCCTCGTAATCTATTCCAGAGTCAGACACGGGTAAGGGGTGTTACAGGTCAGACAACTGTGTGCCAGACCGTGTGACAAAGCCTAGGCTGTGTGGGCATTTGAATTATGGGACACACGGGCTTGTCACATCCCATGTGTTTTCCTGTGTAACTCAAAGACTTGAGTCACATAGCCATGCCACAAGCCGTGTTCAACCTAAATCTGAAATTAAATGACACACGAACGTTTGTGGCACACGGCTGTGTGACAGCTCGTGTCCCAAGTCATATGCTCCTAATTTAGCCACTAAAACAAGTCATTTCAAAACCTATACTTGCAAACCAAAACACACATTTCCCACACACATTCAAATGACCAAAAAAACCTTAAACACATACAAAAGATACCAATTCAACCATCCTATATTTTCAAACCAATATGCCATTTAAAGCCACCACTTTTCAAACACCTAACCTAGATCAATTTAACATCAAAAGTTCAATCATTTAACATACTTCAAAAATACCAAATATCCACATCCAAAATCATGTTAATCAACCATTTCCTTCCTAATTTCAAAAGGCCATGCACAACCATTAAAATCTTATAAATACACTCCATATACAAACCATCAATAAAAGCATTAAGGCAAATCAAATCTTGGCACAATCCAAGACATACCAAATAGACATACAACCCTATACATGCCATTTAGAACCATTATCCCAAATTACACAAAAGTTACCAAAATGGTTGATAGATAATATCATCATGCTTTGACAAAGATTCCAACCGGTCGAGCTTTTTAATGATCTACAACACAACAAAAACAAATGTGTAAGCAACTAGTGCTTAGTAAGCTCGTCTAAATGAAACTTAAACTTATTGAATACATTAAATTAAGTATAATTTAGTTTGAGTCATAGTCCAAATTTCCTTTCTTGTACAAAACACCTCACATGGTTAGTTGGTAAAACAATGCACATATAATTCCAACCAAAACATGGCATATAACATGTCAACATTTCCTTTCCATAATTCATCACTTCTATATGTACAATAAACCATCTTTTCCTTTCAATTTCACATATAATTATAATCCATTACATTATCCAAAATCATGATTCATTTCATATATTCATGTACTCATTTAAGCTTTATTTGTAACACCCCAAACCCGACCCAGACGTAATGGCCGAATCTGATGTGCCACATTGAAGTTAAAAATCCATGCTTTGTTTTAGTGTTTTAAAAAAATCGTCGTTTGATAAGGCTTAACCAAGTGAATGGAAGCTGCGCACCAGGTAGGTATCCAAAAACAGAAGAGGTGAGCCATGAAGGCTGCTTAAGTACTCTTCGAATGGATCCAATCCTAGACATGCCCACAACCATTGCCACTCTTTGGTGCAAGGTTAGGTTTTGAGAAAAATGAGTTAGAATTCATTTAAGTAGATATTTTTGATAAACCGATTAATTGTATCGTTGCGTTACTTTAAAAACAATTATCATTTTGAAAATGCGGCCTAAGTCTAACCCATTTTCGATTGTTATCAGTAAAATATAGGGTATAAAATAAAATAATCCCAGAAAAATAGTTAAAATGGCCTTATTACAACCCAAAACCAAATAATAATATTAATAAGATAAAACTTATAAAGAAATAAACTGGCTACTTATTGCAATTAAAAGAAACCGAAATAGTAGTGTGGCCATCTCCGAGTCCCTCGTAGCTCTAAACCATCTAAGCTTAGGGATTACCTGCACAGTTAGAAACGGGGTGAGTTTACGAAAACTCAGTGTGTAATCCCAATAACATACAAACAGTGAAAACACAATATCAGTACAATCTGGGCCAAAGCCCTATTTAGTCTTGACATATACTGGGCCGAAGCCTTTTGTCTAACGGTTACTGGGCCGAAGCCTTTTCATAAATCATATCACTAGGCCGAAGCCTTTTCATAAATCATATCACTGGGCCAAAGCCTTTTCATAAATCATTTCACTGGGCCGAAGCCTTTACTGTAAACGGTATGGCCCATAAGCCCATTTCAATATCACATGTAATGTCAATGGATGTATGCAAGCCCATTTCAATATGACATGAAATACTAATGAATGTATGCAAGCCCATTTGGGGAGACTACTCGACCCACCATCTGTTACTCTCCACCCGTACCAACCAACACACCATGTGGGGAATGATTCAACCCACCCAACCAACACACCACTGGCAGCATAGCTGCTTTATCATATATCTAGAGGCCTAGCCTCTTTTAATAACTGGGGCAAAGCCCTTTTCGGTAAACTGGGGCAAAGCCCTTTTCGGTAAACTGGGGCAAAGCCCTTTTCAATAAACTGGGGCATAAGCCCTTTTCGGTAAACTGGGGCATAAGCCCTTTTCGGTAAACTGGGGCATAAGCCCTTTTGCACTTCCTCCATCCATATAAAAACCCAACCCAATGCATTTATGAATACATCATGTGCATTTCATACATATATGTGCATTTCATACATATCATGTGCATTTTATACATATCATGTGCATATCATATCAATCATGTATATCATATCCCACGTATCGAATTTATAATTAAACCCTAGAGGTATAATGGTCATTTTTACCTAGGGGCAAAACAGTCATTTTCATACTATAAGGGTAATTTCATAATTTTACCAAATATCAGGGTTTTCCATGTTCATCAACAATTATCAATATTTCTGAGTGTTTAAACAATGATCTTTAACCCACTTTATCAAACTCGGGCTTTTGGGCCCAAAACCACTAATGGGCCCTACGAATGCCGATTTAGTCCACTAAGCCTGCTTAATCCAAATTTTACAACAGTACTAACCGTTTTATCATGCAACTTTTCCAAATTCCATTTTCTATCAATTTTACCCAAATGGGCCCGAAAGCCCATTGGGCCCAATTCTAGCCCATTGAGGCCCAACTTACCATCGTGCACAAAATTGTGCTCTTACCTGTTCCATCGATCCAACCACCGATCATATCGTATCTATCGCACTTTAATCAAAGGAAAAATCACAAGTTCCCGAAATACCGGTATTTTAGCATTTCGGCTTCTTAGCAAATATTAATCTAAGTTATTATGAGGGTTAGTACACACCTGTTACGGGTTGAAGTTGAAACGTTTCCATAATCAATCACTTACGATAACCACCTCCTGTCACTCAAACTTAACTATTCCAATATCAATATATGCAAATCCTAAACACATCAGTCATACGGAACATAAGGGCGTATTCATCATTTTACCATACAAGGGTATTACGGTCACTTTACCCTACAGGGGCTTTACGGTCTTTTTACCTATTAGGGGTATTTTAGTCATTTCATCCTACAAGGGTGTTTTGGTAAATCTACAAATTAAGGGTATTTCTGTAATTTTGTAAATCAGGGGTATTTTGGTAATTTTATAAATTGAGGGTATTTCGATAATTTCACAAACCAGTGGTATTTTGGTAATTTTACAAACAAGGGTGTTTTGGTAATTCTACCCTATAGGGGTATTTCAGTAATTTCACAATCGAGGGTAAAATGGTAATTTTGTAAATCAGGGGTAAAACAGCAATTTTGTAAATCGAGGGTAAAATAGTAATCTATAAATTGAGGGTACTTTGGTAATTTTTACAAGTCGAGGGTATTTCAGTAATTTTACAAATCAGGGGGTATTTTAGTAATTTTACAAACTAGGGGTATTTTAGTAATTTTGTAAATTGAGGGTAAAACGATAATTCTATAAATTGAAGGTAAAATGGTAATTCTATAAATCGAGGGTAGGACGGTAATTTTGTAAATTGGGGGTACTTTGGTAATTTGGTAAACTAAAGTATTCTAAACAGGGATAACAATACGAATGGGCCTAAAGCCTATTCTCGGCCCAAATGGGCCCACACGCTCGTGTGGCCCTTTTAGCCCAAATCTAGCCAGAGATATGAGATTCACCTCGCCTAGTCCAATATTTACTACACAATCAAACAACTTATCCAATTGGGCCCGTAGGCCCATTGGGCCCACATGACCCTTTTCGGCCCATCGCAGCCCGAAGTAGCCATCCTATAGCTAGAGTAGTGAGAAATACACACCTGATAGGATACTAGAGTTAATCCACGCTCCGAGCACCCTTAGCCGATGCCCAACCCAAATGAGCACGCCATACAGCGAAAGGGATCAGCCAAAAAAGGTACCTCTACTCTCCTCATGGTTCTCTCTATTTAAATCCAGCTTCGCATCCCCTCTTATGTTAGCTTCCTGATGTGGGATCCCTCCATCATCAGAGTTTAAATTCAACACCAACTCTTGCCGCCCCTTGTTAGCAAAATAAATGCTCCTTGCTTGCCATGGGATTCGAACCCATGCCTCCCCTCAGATGCTCCACATGCTACTTGCCACTAAACCACAAGGCTTTTTGTGTCATATTTTATCCCCAATTAATTATAAGGTCTAAAGACCAAAGTCCAGGTTCCCTAAAAAAAAAACCAAAATAAATTACAAGAGCCAAGACTTGAACCCAGGCTCCTATACAACCTTAATGACGCCACAACCACTAGACTACATGCTTCCTTGTGTCATTTATTTACCACAATAATTTAAAAGGCCCTCATCCAAGCATCCAAGTTTTTTTTTCACTTAATACCAAAATTTTTGCTAAAGCCCAAGTTTAAACCCAAGATTTCTCCAACACTTCTCAAAGCCATTAACCACTAAAGAAAACATTTAATTGTTTCATTTCATTGCACAATTAAATACCTATATACAACCTCCTTACGGACCCCCACTCAAGGCCCAATACTTCTGGGCCAAAATTCGGGGTGCTACATTATTTACCTGTTGAATCAAATGGAATAACATTGACTACTCAAATAATGCTCATATAACCATTCAATTCCCTAAACACACCACAAACATCACTAGTTAACACATTTATAGACATATGAAACATATAATCACACCAAAGTGTAAATTTTCATTACCAAACTATCTAGTCAAAACATTCATTTCATATTCATAGTTATAACACATATCTCATCTGAAACATATTTCCTGAATATCGAATGGTTGAAGGATGCCGTGGCATTTTTCAACCATGGTCTTATTCATTCTCGACTAGATGCCATGGTGTCTTTCAACCATGGTCTTATTCATTCCCAATTTGATGCCACAATGTCTCTCTACCATGGTCTTAATCATTTTACGTTGTGTTGCCATAGTGTCTTTCAGCCATGGACTTATTCGTCTGATTCATGATACCATAGCATCTTTTAGCTATGATCTAACTTGTTAGAATCGTGATGCTATAACATCTTTCAACTCTGGTCTTATTGTAATGCCCCAAAAATCCTAAGCATTTATTTTTTTATGTTGTGTTATACAAATATCTGTTTGCTTCAGTGGTTAAGTGTTCTCGGAGGAGCCTGAGAAGTCTTGGGTTCAAGCCTTGGCTTGTGCAAAAGTTTTGTTTTAAATGGATAAACCTCTGTCTCTACTTAGTAGGCTTTTAAATAAATGTGGGTATTTTATGTCAGAAAGGGCCTATTAGTCTAGGGATAAGTGGCGTGTTATGGTTACCTAAGGTCTAGAGTTCGAGTCCTTCTATGCGTAGTGGAGTATTTTTCTTTTGTTGATAGGGCTATATGGGAGTTTTAGTAAACCTAAACTACTGAAAAGTTGTAGTGAAATTTGAATTAGGTGGTTGAGGGAAGAGTAGACGATTTTGAGTGATTTGGGGAGGAAAATATGGGATTTTGAAAGGAGTGGGAGTGTTGGTGCTAAATGTGAACTCCTGCCTCTCAGGATTTCAGCTTTGGTGGGTTATTCTCTCCATTTTCGGTTTCTGTCAACCCTTTTCACCTTGGAGGCCAAATTGTGCTAGGGGTTTTTGCTGGTATCTTTCGTCTTCGTTTTCTTTTTGGCTTGGCTCTTCCCTCCAGCTTCTTTTACTTACCGATTTCCTTTTCTTCCTCTACTCCTCTAACAGTCACCCTCTCCCTTTATTCTTTGGACGAATACTTCTTCTCTCCCTCTCTCTATTCTTTCAATTTTTGGACAATCCCTCTCTATTCATCTTGTTTGTTCTGCCTGGCTGTCGACTTTTTTGCTTGTAGCAGAACCCTGCCTCTTTTTGTTGTATCTGTTCAGGGGTGTGCTTGTGCTAGCTTTTACATCTATTGTATCGTGTGATTTTGGCCTTCGTTTTGGGGGTAGGTCGATTTCTTCTTTCCCTTATATTTGATTTTGTGTAGCCTCTAAAGGCTAGTAATTGGTATTTTGCAACGGTTTAAGTGTGCATGCCTCAATCGTTCAATCAAGGTGGGAGTGCTCAAAACGGTGTGCGTACTTTTTGTAACCAGGTGTGTGAAAACATTGGCCTTAATCATAAATAGGCAAAAAGACAAAAAAAGGTGAATAGTCAACACCACACGGGCGTGCGGCTACCCGTGTGGCAGGCCGAGCGACTAAACATAGGTGTATAGTCGACAAGGCCGGCCATGATCGATTTCATGTGCTGAGGCCGTATTGGGCTGTGTGGGCCCACACAAGCGTGTGGAAATTATTGGATCAGGCTGTGTAATCCACATGGCCAAGGTCATTTTAGGCCATCTGGGCTACACTAGCTTTGTGGCCCCACATGGACCCGTAATATGGGCAGTGGGTCCATTTTCACTATTTGACTTCTGAGGTTGCATGGGTCACCCGAGACGACTGTGGACCTACTGTTGTGTCGTTAAGCTTACCTAGACCCCTAATTGACTAAAAGACTGTTATGCCCCTATGTGATGTATGAACCTATATTCATGTATGACTATATTATAGCATGCCATTTTTTCTGTATTGAGCCCATGTATGATATTATGCTATGACATGACATGTTGCATGATGCATTGCATGGGGATGGGTTTTAATATGATTGGAGGAAGTTTATTGTACTGGCAGCTCAGTTGCAACTATTGTTTAGTGCCGGAACCAGTACGACTTGGAGTGCAGGGATGGGTGGGTTGATTATATCCCCCCATGGAGTGTAGGGTTGGACGGAGATGGAGTGTAGAGGCTGGTTGGGTAGGATTATTTATTGCATATCTGTACTGTTACTGTTGCTAAGATGGGCTTAATCCCAAACTAATATTAATATTAATGGGCTAAGGCCATAACTGAAACTGAATCTTTACTGAAATGGGCTTAGGCCCAGACTGTATTTGCTCACTATCTGGTTGTTTGATATGGGATTACACAATGGGTTTTCGTAAACTCACCCTTCTGTTTATCTGTACAGGTAATCCCCAATCTTAGGTGGATCAGTGCTGCAAGAGACTCAAAGGTGGCCATATAACCGCATATACTCTCAAATTTGATTTTTAATTATAATTAATTTTACTTTAGGTATTTTTACTGTAAAAAGGCATTTATGGATTTTTACTTTAATTTGGGATTTTTATTTGTTTTGGTTAATAATTGCTAGTAGTAGGAAAAGGCGCTGGTTTTCAAAAAGATAAATGTTCTATCAATGATACCAGGAATACGCAACCTGTTTTAATAGCTTTTGCAATAGCTGAAGTTTAAAATTAATAATGTTTTAATATGAATAACTTTTTGTCAATAACCCACATTTTCGAAAATCAACGACACGTCTTAGAATCATCTTTAAGATCACACAAAGAGGCTAAATATAAAAAGGGGTTTTTCATCGATATCACACTTTACGAAATACACTTCAATGTGACATCGCCAGACTTGGCCATAACGTCTAGGTCGAGTTTGGGGTGTTATATTTAGTGGTATCAAAGCGAAGTTACAAAACTTGGCTGTGGATTTGGGTTTCTTTTAAAAACTTGGAATTTCTAAAAGAACTGTTTTAAATGATTTGAAGTATTATGAAAGGTTTTATGAATGTGTGGTACACCGAGTCTCCAGTGTCGGTTCTGTAAGTCCTCTAAAAATGTTGCCTGATTAAACTGAAATGCTGAGACTACTGTAGGTAGTAGATTGTACTGAAACACTCTAGTTTTAGGTAAACTAAAAACTGTAGTAAGACTGCGATCTACGAAAATGAACCCTAAAATACTGATACTATTTTCCATAAAATAATTGTTAATAAACACTGGAACTATAAACTAATACATAAAATGTTAATACAGGTAAAACACAATTCGATAATGAGCACCAGAGGTACTCGTGGAAAGGGTGCAAGAGGCCGCGGCGGAGGCCGTGGAGGTACTCGAGCTGGGTCTTCATCATTTGGCCACATGCCTAATGTTAAAGCTAAGGAGGCGCCGGCTTCACCTGTGATTGAGACTGGGTCTCATGATCATAGGGCTGGGGATGACGCACTGTCCCAAGCTATGTTACGGATTCTAGAGTGGGTTGCTGGGCCCAATACTGGTGCTGTGGTCCGATGGTCGGTTACGAAACGACTCCGGTCCAATAGAGCTAAAATTTTCAAGGGTGTTGTTCGAGTTACCCTTAATATGGCTGAGTATTGGATTGAGGCCACAGAGAGGATCATGGATGATCTCGGCTACATCCCCGAGCAAAAACTAAAGGGTGCAGTGTCACTACTAAGATATGAGGGTTACCAATGGTGGCTTACGGTTAAAGAGGGCACTCAGCCCGATCGATTGATCTGGGAATTTTTCAAGACTACTTTTCAGGGAAAGTATGTGGGTGCCGATTATATGGATGCCCAGAGGAGAGACTTTTTGAATCTAACATAGGGTGATAAATCAGTGGCCGAATATGAGGCTGAATTTTTGCGACTAAGCCGCTATGCGCAAGGGATGGTGGCGACTGAGTACGAGCGATATGTTCACTTTGAGGATGGCCTTAGGGATAATTTATGGGTTCTGATAGCTCTATAGAGGAAGAGAGATTTTGCTGCATTAGTTGATAAGGTGAAAATCACCGAGGAAATGAAGCTCACTAAACAACAGAACCGTGAGAAGGAGAGAGGTAGGAACAGGAGGGATTCGGAGCCCTCAAGTTCCTTTCTGAGTGTAACAGCCCAATTTTGGGCCTAGTCGAAACAATGGTTTTGGAACCACTATTCTAAGGCCAGAGAAATTATTTTTAATATTATTTTATGTGTCATAGAATTATTATATAAGTATATGAAAATTTTGGTGAATTAATTTTATGATTGTGAGCTTAATTGAGAAAAAGGACTAAATCACATAAAGGGCAAATGTTGTGTTTTGCAAATGTGTTAAATAGCTAAAGAACCATAAATAGGGGTCTTTAAAGAGCAAATAGACCTTTAGGTGAAGACTTGGCTGGCCATAGAGATAAAGAAATTGAAAAGTCAAAATTGGTGGGTATTAGGTGACTTATTTGGTATTAAAATAAAAAAAAGGAAAAAGTTTTCATCCTTTCTTCTTTCTTCTTCATCCACCGAAAATACCAACAAAGAGGGGTTTTGAAAGCTCAAAAATATCATCCACTCTTCACCCTTGCAAATTAAGAAAATAGAGATTTGGGCTTTAATCGAAAAGTACGAGGTTATGGACTAAAATAAAGTAATTAGCCGAAATTGCATTCGAGGTAAGTCCTTATGACTAAATAAACATGTTATCCATGTTATTGTTAATATACTTGAAATCTATTTTTCTATGATTGTATTTAATTATATGTTGATGGAATATGATATTCCATTAAAATAAGTAAGTTGTACGTAAATAATGCAAAATTCAATGTTATCATGTATTATACGATTAGTATAGTATGAATTGTCGATTTGCATTGTAAAAGAGAATTTATATAATAAAGACTTCCTATTGAACATGAGGAATAGATTTGGATATTCATGCCATGACATTGGATGATATGTGTGCTAGTGTAAGACATGCCTGGACATGAATCGGCCACATTACGGGAACCAGTGTAATTCATATCTGGGACTTGCATCAGCCTCAAGATATACGAGCCAGTGTAAGACATGTCTGGGACATGCATCGGCATTGAGACGAGAGCTAGTGTAAGACATGTTTGGGACATGCATCGGCCCTGAGATATACAAGCTACTGTAAGACCTGTCTAGAACATGGCGTCAGCTTGTTGTGTGTCAGTGTAAGACCTATCTGGGACATGGCATCGACACCGATAGATGAGAGCCAGTGTAAGACTTGTCTAGGACATGGCATTGGCCTCGAAATATGAAAGTCAGTGTAAGACTTGTCTGGGACATAGCATTGACTTTGATGTGCTAGCTAGTGTAAGACCATGTCTGGGACATGGCGTCGGCATCTTATCCCATGTTTGGGACTATTGAATATCCTGTAGTATTCCAAATGCTTCAACTAGAGATTTATAGTTTATTTCTAAATGAGAGAACTTATAACCATGTGGTGAGTGGTACAGGTACTTACATGAAATTGATGAGATGTGAATTCAATTCATATTGTATGATTAGTAAGGAATGAATATGAGTATGTTGAGTAGCATAGGTATGTATGCTAAGCTTATCAGAAATGATTTCGGTTTATGATGCACATTGGTGAATATGTAAATAGGTAATTCATGCCTATGAGAATGATTTTGTGATGACCTTGTGATTATAGGTCTATACTTATGATGTATAAATATGTATCTTTACCAATATGGTGAAAATGAATTAATAAGGTGTGATAAACTTAGTATCATTAATTTACACTAAAATTGTTTTGGGCAGCAGCAGCAATCTGACTTTGAAAATCCACCAAATATTATGGAAATTGATTTAGAGGATGCATAATATATTAAATTAAAGCTTAATGAGTCTAGTTTCACATAGGAGAAACAGTGTAGTAAAGGAGTTTTATATTATGAAATATTTAAATTGATGCAAGATAGAGTCAGAATGATTTTGAAATCCCCTGTTCTGAATTGAGAAAATCATTGAAAATTGTAAAAAAAAAATTATGGGTTATAATTTATATTATTAGAATCACAGATGAGCCTATTTTCAAAGGAAATAGACGGGAACATCATCCCAGTCCCGTATTATGAGATAATTAATTTTTAGTGAAGAAGGGTTGGAACTATTGGACAGAAAGAAAAGTATGACTTTAAAGAATAAACTGTACTTATTGGATTGACAAAAAATTTTGAAAATTTTATGGTAAGAAGTTATGTGAGTCTAGTTTCAGGAAAAATTTACGAATCTTAATTTGGGGTTCCGTAGCTCCTGATATAAATAAATTAGTGATTATGTCTCGAGAAAATAGCTTGACCTGAACATAGGTAAATAGACAATTATGAGAGTATTACCTTGCGATCATGTTGTAAGAATTGGTGGAAGCATATTGATAAATTGCTTATTTCTTTTATATAGACTTACTAAGCGTGAAGCTTACTCGCTCATTTCCATTTCTTTTAGCTTTGCTAGGTTTGCTCAGGGTTGGAGATTGTCTGAAGTAACATTACACTATCAAGTCACTACCTTTGGGATAATGAAGCACATGTTAGAAGTTTTCAAGTGAGTGGCATGTATAGGGATCTAGGTTTATGACATGTGTTATCATGATTTTAGCCAAATGTATTGGCTTATATTAAGTTATATGTATTTGGCCAAGAGATGTGGCTCATATTAATTAAGGTTTGCAACTCTAGCTATTCATGTTATGTCTAATGTTTATGATGTGATTATGTTTGGTTGCCATGCATGGTCGGTAATATGACATGTGTGTTGGATGTATGCTCTATGACCATTTGAAGTGATCATAGTTATGTAGTAACTATATGTTATAAAAAAAACGACGATGGTTAAATATGAGTGCCCAAGAAGTAAGTTAGTAACCTAGCATAATGGTAAAAGTGGTCTCCAAAATGATGGGTCTTATGAATGTGAGTTAATGAATCTAGACTTGGTATTTAATGAGTAGGTTCATTACATGTAAGAGGACATGTCAATGTTATGAATGTGTCTTACTAAGGGGTGTTTAATCACTAAAATGACTCCATGATTTGTGTTTTTGATGTGCATAAGGCTGAAAGGGATTATGGGTAACATGAAGGCTTGGAAAATAGCCTAAGTGTTAGCCACATAGGCTGAGACACGATCGTGTGTCTCAACTGTGTAAGGGACACAGCCTGGAGACACGGGCGTGTGGTCTGGCTGTGTGGTTCGATTTACATGTTGACATCATAAATAGAGAGTTACACGGCCTGAGGACACGGGCATGTCAAAGACAAACGGGCGTGTCCATTTTTCCACATGGGTGTGTGACCCTGTTTCATGGAAAAAAATTTAAGTCTTCCTGGAACTTCTCAAAGTTCTCGGTTTAGTCCCGAATTAATCCCAATGTATGTTTGGGCTTCATAGACCCAAGTAAGGGACAACATGCATGTGTTTGAAAAGTTTTGAATTAAAAGAAATTTTATGGCCTGATTTTTGCATGTATGTGTATATTTAAGTCCAGTAATGCCTCGTACCTTGTCCCGATGTCTGAAATGGGTAAGGGGTGTTACACTGAGGTTTAACAAAAAAGGCCAGAGTTGATGTACTGGTCAGAGTTGGGGCCCCTGTTGCTGCTACTGGACCGTAGCCTTGTGTTGATTGTGGGAGACGCCATCAGGGCGAGTGCTAGAAAAAGATTGAGGCATGTTTGAGGTGCGGATCATTTGAGCACTATATCAAAGAGTGTCCACAGAGGCCTATTAGGTGCAAGCTATAGGTTTGGGTACTATATAGCTTCCAAGGGGTGCTCAGCAGCAACCGAGAGGCCGTGGTCAGGCCAGAGGTGGTAGTGGCTTGGGTCGTGGTCAGAGGGCACCAGAGAGAGGTGCTGGTCATACTAAAGTGAGGCAACCAACTCTGGTTTATGCTGCACGTCTCCGAGAGGATGGAGATGCTCTAGATGTTATCACGGGTACATTCTTTATATATGATGTACCTTATATTGCACTGATAGATATAGGACCTACTCGCTGATATATAGCTTGTACTGTGTCTGAGACTCTAGGTATCTTGGTTGAGAGTACTACGAGTGTGGTTACTGTACTGAGTCCTTTAGGGTAGTCGGTGAGGGTAAATAAACTGTTCAGAGATGTTCCTTTGGAGGTTCAAGGGGTTATCTTTGTGGCGGATTTGATGGAACTTCCTTTTGGAGAATTTGATTTAATACTGGGAATGGATTGGCTGGTTAAACATAGGGTGAGCTTGGATTGTGCTACTAAACGGTTAGTACTGAGAACTGTGGAGGATGGCGAGGTAGTTGCAGTTGGGAAACGTCAGAGTTACTTGTCAAATGTGATTTTTGCATTAAGGGCCAAGAAGTTGGTTCGTAAGGGTTGTAAGGCGTACCTGGCCTACATTAGTGTTTCAGATTCTGGGGTTTCTCTTGTCAAAGATATAAGAACGATTAAAGACTTTCCGGATGTTTTTCCCGATGAGCTACCTGGGTTACCTCCAAACCATGAAGTTGAGTTTGGGATTGAACTCCTGCCTGGTACAACTCCGGTGTCCATCACCCCTTACAGAATGGCACCGAAGGAGCTTATGGAGCTTAAAGCTCATATTCAAGAATTATTGGGTCGTGGATTCATCCGCCCTAATGTGTCTTCGTGGGGAGCACCAGTTTTGTTTGTGAAAAAGAGGGATGGATCTATGCGTATGTGCATTGATTATCGGCAATTGAATAAATTGACCATTAAGAATAAGTACCCCCTACCAAGGATAAAGTTAGACTAATTTAGGACCAACTAAAGGCGGCATCAAACAGACAGAAGTCGTATGCGAATCTGAAGCATAAAGAGATTGAGTATTCTGTAGGGGACTTCATTTTTCTCAAGGTCTCGCCATGGAAGAAGGTACTGAGGTTTGGACGTAAGGGCAAGTTGAGCCCAAGGTTTATTGGGCCTTACTGCATACTTAAACATGTGGGACCAGTTTCCTATCAGTTAGAGTTACCTCTAGAGTTAGGCCAAATTCACGATGTATTCCACGTCTATGCTGAGGCGCTACCGCTTTGATCCCACTTATGTCATTTTGGTTGAGGAGGTTGAGGTTAGGCTAGATCTGACTTTTGAGGAAGAGCCGGTTCAGATATTAAACCGTGATGTAAAGGTTTTAATAAAGAAGTCTATCCCACTGGTTAAGGTTCTTTGGTATAATCACAGCTCGGAGGAGGCCACATGGGAACCTGAGGAGACGATGCAACAACAATACCCTCATCTATTTTATCAGGTAAAATTTCGAGGCCAAAATTTTCTTTTAGGGGGTAGAGTTGTAACGCCCCAAAAATCTTAAGTATTTATTTTTGAATGTTTGTGTTATACAAATATCTGTCTGCTTCAGTTGTTAAGTGTCTTGGGAGGAGTCTGAGAAGCCTTGGGTTCAAGCCTTAGCTTGTGAAAAAGTTTTGTTTTAAATGGATAAACCTCTGTTTCTAGTCAGTATGCTTTTAAATAAATGTGGGTATTTTATGTCAAAAAAGGCCTGCTGGTCTAGGGGATATGTGGCGTGTTATGGTTACATGAGGTCTGAAGTTCGAGTCCTGCTATGCGCCATGGAGTTTTCTTATTTTGCTGATAGAGCCGTGTGGGAGTTTTAGTCAACTTGAAAGTGGAATTTGAATTAGGTGGTTGAGGGAGGAGTGGACGGTTTTGATTGATTTGGGGAGGAAAATATAGGATTTTGAAAGGAGTGGGAGTGTTGGTGCCAAATATGAACTTCTGCCTCTCAGGATTTCAGCTTTGGTGGGTTATTCTCTCCTATTTCGATTTCTATCAACCCCTTTTCACCTTGGAGACCGAGTTGTGCTAGGGGTTTTTGCTGGTATCTTTCGTCTTCATTTTCTTTTCGGCTTGGCTCTTCCCTGCAGTTTCTTTTGCTTACCGATTTCCTTTTCTTCCTCTACTCCTCTAACAGTCACCCTCTCCCTTTGTTCTTTGGCTGAATACTTCTTCTCTCCCTCTCTCTATTTTTCGGTTTATGTGCAATCCCTCTCTATTCATCTTGTTCATTCTACCTGGCTATCGACTTCTTTGCTTGTAGTCGAACCCTGCCTCTTTTTGCAGTATCTGTTCAGGGGTGTGCTTGTGCTAGCTTTTACATCTGTCGTATCGTGTGATTTTGGCCTTTGTTTTAGGGGTAGGTCGATTTCTTCTTTCCCCTATATTTGGTTTTGCATATAGGTAGCCTCTAAAGGCTGGTAATCGGTCCTTTGCAACGATTTAAGTGTGCACACCTCAATCATTCAATCAAGGTGTGAATGCT
This sequence comes from Gossypium hirsutum, assembly GCF_007990345.1. NCBI lineage: Eukaryota > Viridiplantae > Streptophyta > Magnoliopsida > Malvales > Malvaceae > Gossypium > Gossypium hirsutum. The sequence continues at coordinate 44,604,315 of NC_053432.1, forward strand.
CAAAACGATGTGCACACTTTTCGTAACTAGGTGTATGAAAACACTGGCCTTAATCATAAATCAAAAAAAGCCGAAAAAAGGTGAATAGCATGTGGTAGGCCGTGCGACTAAACATGGGCGTATAGTCGACAGGGCTGGCCATGAGCGATTTCATGGGATGAAGCCGTATTAGGCCGAATTGAGCCGTGTGGGCCTCACAGGCATGTGGGCGCACACGGGCGTTTGGAAATTATTGGGTCAGACTGTGCAATCCACATGGCCAATGTCATTTTGGGCCGTATGGGCCCACACGGGCCCGCAATATGGGCCGTGGGCCCATTTTCACTGTTTGGCTATTTAGATTGCACAGGTCGTCCGAGACGACTGTGGACCTACTGTTGGGTCAGTAAGCTTACCTAGACCCCTAATTGATTAAAGACTGTTATGCCCCTATGTGATGTATGGACCTATATTCATGTATGACTATATTATAGCATGCCATTTTTGTCTGTATTGAGCCCATGTATAATATTATGATATGACATGACATGTTGCATGATGCGTTGCATAGGAATGGGTTTTAATATGATTGGAGGAAGTGTATTATAATGGCAGCTTTGCTGTAACAACTTTTAGTACCGCAACCGGTCCGACTTGGAGTGCAGGGATGGGTGGGTTGATTATATCCCCACATGGAGTGTAGGGTTGGACGGAGATGGAGTGTAGAGGCTGGTTGGGTAGGATTATTTATTACATATTTGTACCGTTACTGTTGCTGAGATGGGCTTAAGCCCAAACTAATATTGATATTAATAGGCTAAGGCCCTAACTGAAACTGAATCTTTACTGAAATGGGCTTAGGCCCAGACTGTATTTGCTCACTATCTGGTTGTTTGATATGGGATTACACACTGGGTTTTTGTAAACTCACCCTTTTGTTTATCTGTACAGGTAATCCCCAATCTTAGGTGGATCAGTGCTGCGAGAGACTCAAAGGTGGCCATACAACCGCATATACTCTCAAATTTGATTTTTAATTATAAGTAATTTTACTTTGGGTATTTTTACTATAAAAAGGCATTTATGGATTTTTACTTTAATTTGGGATTTTTATTTGTTTTGGTTAATAATTGCTAGCAGTAGGAAAAGACGCTGGTTTTCAAAAAGATAAATGTTCTATCAATGATACCAGGAATACGCAACCTATTTTAATAGCTTTTGCAATAACTGAAGTTTAAAATTAATAACGTTTTAATATGAATATCTTTGTGACAGCCCTAAATTGACCCTAGTCGGGAAGTGGTTTCGGGACCACAAAACCGAGTTATGAAAATAATTAATTGTTATATTCTATGCTTATTATGTGTGTACATGCATATGTGGAAATTTCATTCCCTAATTTTGCCAATTGTATGAGGAATTATTAAATAGGGATCAACATGAGACATGGTGAAATATGATAGGCTAATTTTAAAGGGCTTATTAGTGCATGTCAACACAAAGGTGGACTTGCATGTCAAATTTGCCCAATTCCCTTATAGTGGCCGGCCAAGATGGATTGATGATGGGCAATTTATTTGTTGAATTAGATATTATAATAGGAAATTGGGTTATTGGAGACATAATGAATAATAGGAAGAATGGGAAGAAAACAAAGTCTTAACTTTGTTCTTCTTAGCCGAACCAAAAGGGAGAGAAAGGGGAGCAAACATTCGGCCATTTGAAACCTAAGGAAGGTTAGTAAATCAAGTTAGATTTTTTTTAAATTCTAGTTTGTTTTAGGTTACTCATCATGCTACTTACTTAGCCCATGCCAAAACTTTGAATTTGGATGGTTGAATTGAACATTCGGTTATGGTAGATAAGGAAGGAATTTGATTTTTATCTTTAAGTTTTGATGAAGAAATTGTTGATGAAAGAAGTTGATCTTGTTAAAAACTATAATTTCTAATACTCATATGTGTAATAGCCGAACCTAGACTTTGCTTAATGTCTTGAGCAAATGCCGATTGGGTGTTTTGAAATGGATAAATTAGGTGCTTGATTTCCTAAAGGTTCGGCATAGTACATGATATTTTTGTTAGTATGCTTTCGAAGAATTTGAGTAGTGTTATGTATAAGTAAGATTATTACGTACGGTCTTGGCGGTATATATGTACAATTGATCTATTTAGCTAATAATATCTAGGGTGATAAATAATTAAATAATATGTATACAAAGAATGTGTGAAAGAGTGAATTGCCAATAATCTCTTTAGGACAGCAGCAGTAAAGTGATTTTGGAAAAATCACTATAAATTGTGGGAGTTGAGTTAGAAGCTGAGTGAATTATGTCATTAAAGCTTGAAGAGTCTATTTTCTTACAAAAGAAACTATAAAAAAACAAAAGAGTTACCGATCTTGAGATATTTGAAGTATTGTGGGGCTGAGTCAAAATGACTGCTGGATTCCCTGTTCTGTTTTTAGAAAATCATTATAAATTGTACAAAAATGATTATAAGATAAAATTTATATGCTTAGACTCCTTAATGAGTCTAGTTTCAAATGAGATTAAATACAATACATTTGGAATTCTGTAAAGTGAGAAATTGGATTCGTAGTGAAGAGTGGTCAGAATAGTCAAACAGTGAAATAGGGGAAACTTTAAGAAAAATCTGGTATTGATTGGCCAAGACTAAAATTCTGAAAATTTTATGGATGGAAGATATACGAGTCTATATTCAGGGAAAATTAACGGCAAGTGATTTGGAGTTTAGTAGCTCCAGTTATAAGTAATTTAGTAACTACTGCTCAGGAAAACAGCTCGTAGTGAATATGTGATTTTGTTGTAAACATTAATGAAAGTTTGCCGATGAATTATTTATTGATTATTATAAAGCTTACTATAATCTATGTGTGTGAAAGTCGGATCAATATATATATATTATTCTGAAAGTAATACTTGAATAGTCGATTAATGACTATTTTAAATTTTGTTGAACTTAAGCTCAAGAGCAAAGGGGAACTAGATCCGATAAAGGGAAGGAAAAAGTAATTGAATAGCCGTTGAAGTCGTCCGACGACATTTGAGGTAAGTCTTCGAGTAATGACCCTACTTGAATTATATTGAAATGAATAGTCATACTATGACGGATAGTCGAATGTGCTTAGAGACTATCTTATAAGGCCAATTGAAATCATGCTCTTTGTGTGTGGCTACTGAGCCGAAAATTGAAAGGTTTAATAAATGTTTTGTGTTTGAGCCTTAGTAACGAAGAAATGATATGGATGTGTTATGATTATTTATATATGTGTGCATGAGCATTGGATTATATCCGGGCTAAGACCCGAAGGCAATTATGCGGGTTGATATATCCGGGCTAAGACCCGAAGGCAATTATGCGAGTTGATATATCCGGGCTAAGACCCGAAGGCAATTATGCGAGTTGATATATCTGGGCTAAGACCCGAAGGCAACTATGCGAGTTGATATATCCGGGCTGTGACCCGAAGGCAATTATGCGAGATGATATATCCGGGCTAAGACCCGAAGGCAATTATGCGAGTTGATATGTCCGGGTTAAGAACATATCAACCATAATAATAAAAATTTACTAAATTATGAACTTACCTGAACTCATAAACTACTTCTAACACTGATCGACCATTATTCCACCACTTTGACTTTTTTACGATTTGTGTATATTCGAGTGGTTTCTTGATTTAGAGAAAAAAAAACTTTTATTCAATTAATCCCACTCCAGCATTTAAAATGATTAATTTAGCTTATAACCCATAATAATAAAAATTTACAAAATTACCCTCAAAATTTACCCTTTTTGTAATTTAGTCCCTAAACCTGAAACTTGCAATTTAACCACTTTTAATTAAAATTCTTGCTACCTGATTTTTACCTAGTCTTATAACATCCCATATTTATCATCAATTACAATATTTTCATTTAATTTTACCATTTTCATTAATAAATCCCTAAACCTTAAAATCATCAAAAAATTCTTAACAAAATATGTCTATTTAACAACCAAGCTTAACAATCTACCATAAAACTTCAAAAACATACCAAATTCATCCATGGCATAATTTATAACATTTAACAGTTTTACAATTTGATCCTCGTATTAGCTAGATTAAGCTAATACAAGCTCAAAAACATAAAAACTACTAAAAACGGGACAAAATTTCACTTACATGCACCCCAATATAGTGTGGTTGAATGTTCTTTATGCTTCACCATGGCTATACGGTTTTCAAACAAAAAGCAAAGGAAAAAGATAATAGTATTATATTTTATCATCTTTTGTTTTAATTACTAATTTATCAAATTACAAAATTAACAATTAAAAAATAATTAAAATTTCACTAAAAACGAATTTAAACCCTTAATCCATGTGTTAAATCAATTCAATGCAAATAAACCTATACTGATTAACTTTTGCACCTTTGTAAATTTAGTCCTTTTCATTTAATTAACTATTTAAAAGTTAAAATTTCTTAACCAAATTTTAATATGACCCTAATAAAACTTCGTAAACATTTATTAAAATATTTACGATCTTGGTTTATAGAAACGAGGTCCCGATTCCTCATTTTCTAAAACCACTCGAATTAAAAGGCATGCCAATTTAACCTAGTAATTCTTTCAATTAACTGAAATCACTAAATCAAATGTCAATAATATTTTACTTGACTCAAAATTATTAATTAATAATATTTTCAAACTCTTACATCAGATTTGTGGCCTAGAAACCACCGTTTTCGACACAACTAAAAAATGGGCTATTACAACTTATATATACATGAGCATACCAAATTAAAAGTACCTATTAAGTAGCACATTTCCCATATTTGAAAACCAAACACAACGCAACATATTTATCTCCTTAAACTCCTAGTACATGCCATTTATAACCAAGCCAGAATGATTAAACTTCTACCAACTCAAAGAATGGATAGTGTGTGCTCTAACTTGAACTTCCAACTGACTTTGACTTTTGGCTACCTACAAAGAATGAAATATAGCGAACATAAGCAATAATGCTTAGTAAGCTCGTATTTAACATAAACTAAAACTTACCAAATAGGATTTTGCAAACAATTCATGCATAAAATTCATTAAACAGCTCGTAAGCTCATTCGTCTCCTATGCACACCACAAATCTCACAAGGTTAGTGAATTCAAAATTATGAAACTTATAACCATATCATATTCATAAATAGCATATATAACTCAATCATCTCATTTTCTTTCAACATCTCACATTTTCATTTCACAAATCCATTTCATAAATTTATTTCCATATAACCATTTCATATAACTCATTCTATACCTAATGAACCACAATGGAATAACATTTTATACCATTTCATATAACTCATTCTAAAACATTAAACAGCTATAAAAATTATCCCCCGATTTAGCTAAATTAAGCTAAAACGAACTCAAAAACATAGAAATCAATAAAAATGGGCTCAATTTACATACCATGCATGTAATTGAAGCTTGGCGGATTCTTAAGCTATTAAAAATGGTGATTTTCAGTTTAAAGCAATTAAAGGAAGAAGAAGATATCATTTTTACCTGTTTATTTATGTTGTTATTTAATTAATTACTAAATTACCCTTAAAAAATAACTTTAATAATTAGCTAAACAATGTCCATAACTATCCTCTATCTATATATAAGGTATATTTACCACTTAAGGCCATCATTTCATATTTCTATAAACATTTAACGCCTTTAACTAGTAGCAATTAACTTATGTAGCTTTTTTGATTTAGTCCTTTTTACTTAATTAACTATCTAAAGGTTAACATTTTCTAACAAAATTTTAATATGATCTTGTAATAACACAATAAATAATAATAAAATATTAAAATACTGACTTAATTTTCAAAATTGTGGTCCTAAAGCTGTTGTTTTTCGCACCATTGAAAGCGGGTTGTTACATTTATACTAGGTTGGGCGGACCCTAGGGTTTTAACCCTAGAATGTACGGCACCAAGGAGAAAATAAAATGAGGAAATTAGGGTTTCAGAAGCCCAAATTGAAAGTTTCAAATAGAGGCCCAATTTTGTGGCTAAGCAGAAAATAAATAAATTCAGCTTTTATCAATTTAATCCTAGAAAAATTTACCCGCACATTGGGATGTGAAAACATTTGTTGTATGTAGCATCATTCATAATAGTGGAATTCATAGGGGTAAATGATATCCTGTCATCAGCATTACATGATAGATGAAAAGAAAATATGGCCATAGGTCGTTTGTCTTTGTGATAAGTGAATTGATTACTATTTGATAATAATTGACTTTTCATGAAGGAAGATGTAATGGTTACCACTAGATAAAATAGGATCATATTGGGAGAATGGATTTATCCCAAAGAGATCATTTATGACTAGGTCATTTGTAATGCCCTAAGTTTCTTAAATTTTGAATTGTTAAATTGTGTCAAGTAAATTGATTTGGTTCAGTGGTTTAGTGTTCTGGATATGTACTTGAGGATCTATGTTCAATTTCACTTCCCTTGAACTTTTGTTATTTTTATCCATATATCTAGATGTCAAACCTAGCTTATCTATAATTTTTGATTAATTTTTGCCAAGAATGAGTCTACTGGTTCGATGGTAAGGTCTAATCTTACCCTTAAATCCCAAGTTCAAATCCTATTGTATGCAAAAGTAAAATTATTTTTGCTCTTCCTTTGATATGCCAACCATGCTGTCAGAGTATGGGTCAAAGGAAAACTCTAAACCACCAGATTGTGTTAACCGATAAATCTAATAGGTTAAGATATTATTTTATTATTTTTTTAAAAAATTGGTAAGAAAATCAACTCCTAAAAGTCCTCTATTTTATGTCGTTCCCCACTTTCCCCACTTCTCCATTTTGTTTTCACAACAGTTTTCTTTTTGTAGTTGAAATTTACTTGTCATTTTCTTTTCCAATTTTTTCACTATTCAATTTCTACAAACTTTCTTTCTCTAATGTGGTGATTTTCTCTTCTGGTATTATCTATTTTCCTTGTTCTCTCTATATACTGCCATCCTGATTTTGTAACATCTTGGTGTTATCGCTAGCCCTTGGTGTTGGTATTAGTCATGTGTGATTTGAAGTTTTGGTTTAGTATCGTAATTGAGTTCTTAAGTGAAGATTGTGAGGCACGCTTTCCTTCAGCGAGTTAGGTGCGTTAGAGACCTCAGCTTCTCAAGAATGTGGTTCCTACTGTAGTGTCAACATTTCAAAAAATAGTTAGGTGTGTGACTTTAAACCTAAAAAATCAATAAAATCGTGCGAAATTGAAATTTATAGTTGACTTCACACTACTGTGTGCCTAGCCAGGTGGGCCACACAAGATAGATAGGTAGGACATATGGGCCTATTTCGATCAGTTTTTGGTTGAGCCGAGATTTGGGCCGAAAGCACATTTTGGTAAAATGATGAAATTGGTTATGTGATTATGTCGGTGATTGAAGATTAATCTGTTATGTATATCGTTATAAGTGAAATTTCCTGTGAACATGGTACACCATGTAAATTCATAATCCTATTCATATTTATTTTTGTGTGAGCATGTCACCATATAGAACTCTGAATAAGTTAATCAATATGCCTGTATTCTATCAACTCGTATGTAATGATGACATGCTTTTTATCTACTAAGTTTGTTTATGGCATGTTTATATGAGTTTGTTTGAACATGTAGTACGCTTTGCTTGTGCATTGGGATGGGATGTGATTATGATATGGAGGAAGTTCTGCCAGATCACGATCTGCGTTTTTAGCGATTCACCCACAATATTTGTTTCTAGCGATAACTCTACATTACATCTAGTAGCTCAACTGTATAATTACTCAATGGCACATGACCACTAATTTGGTGTGTGGGATGGATGTGTATTAATTACCCTAATTGGTGTGTTGGGTGGGACAGAGATGGTGTGTAGCAAATGGAGGTAGGATCTGATCTGTTTGACATTTTAAATCGCTAAACATGCCATGCCATCTTATCTGCTCTGTTATGTTGAAATATGTGCGTTAATTTTTGCTATTTGCTATGTATGTTGACCAAGTCACACACTAGGCTTTTAGCTCACCCAAATATTTTATCATTTCAGGTGTGAGAGCTTGGATTGGTCTTTCTTACATAAAATGATATAATTTGAATTCACAATTATAAAATGGACTTTTTAGATTGTTGGATAAATTTTCGGACTTTACATTGTTCTAGAATTTGATGGTTCTAACTAACTAGTCTAAATAATTTGCATGATTTTTCTTCTAAGAAAAATTGGATGCTAAGTTTTATAAATTAATTAAGTTTTGAATTTTTACACTGCAAAATCAAAACACACAATTGCATTTTTCGAATGATATCTAAGTAAACGGTATGGATTTTAAAATCAACTTAGTTTAAAATAATTAATGTTTTATAAATTTTACACCTAGCAACCGCTAAGTTTTTTGGAAAAAATAAACAAATGGGTTTCCGTATGAACTATTTTTGCTAGAATCAAAAGGTGTTTCAAAAGGTTAAGTAAACTAGTTTTACGAGTGGTTGATATTACCTCTAAGATTCGGCCATAACATCTAGGCTAGATTTGGGGTATTACAGTTGGTGGTATTAAAGCCCAATTCAAAACTCGAGCTATGGTTTTTGGATTAAAAAAAGAGATTGCTTAAATTTTAAAAAATTTTAAAAATTTTTTTGGAAATAATGATATGAGTAAATTTGAATAATATTTACTAAGATTTTGGAAACATGAATCCAAGACTCCGACAATGATCCAAGTAAGTTACTTGTACTTCAGCTATTTTAATCAAACTAGTAAATTGTAGAATAAAACCTTTCTACTTGAGAAAAAGACTGTGTTTTTCAGCAAAAGTTTACACTTAGGATTTCAAATAACCTAAGCTAATCCTTAGAATTTCCGAACTGTAGATAACTACAATGAGTACCCACAGTACATGTGGTCGTGGTACACGAGGGCGCAGTATGTAACAGCTCAATTTTGGGCCTAGTCGAAACAGTGGTTTCGGGATCACAAATTTGACGTAGTAAAATTTATTTTTATTATATTTTTATGGTCTACAGTTTTATAGAATTTTTTTGTGAAAATTTCGTTCGAAAATTTTGACGTTTGGGCACTTAATTTAGTCAAAAGGACTAAATTGTAAAAAGTGAAAAACTTGAGTTATAGAAGCTAGAGGTGTCAAATTACTATGGAATTTTAAATTGGAGGTCTGTAAATAGTAATTAGACCATTGGTTAATTTTTTGGACAAAAATGGACATGAAATAGTTGAAATAGAATATTTTTAATTTAGGGGCATTTTGGTCATTTAGTAATTAAATGATTAAATAAACAAAATAAAAGCCAAATTTGCTTATATTTAACCCCTTGGCCGAATTTTTGAATACCACCATGGGTAGGGTTTTGTTCAAGCTTTCCATGCTCCATAGTAAGTCCGCTCTTGCCCGTTTTTAATGATTTTCACGTTTTTGAAATCCTTGTAACATGATCTACTTATTTCTACCATTTATTTGAGTTATGATGAAGGTATAGGTTTTGATCCATGCTAGGAATTTGTGTATTTTGATGTTTAATGGTATATTATGCATGTTTATGGTTAGAGAAACAACTTTTGCTAAGTGATTTTCGGTGAAAATTCCTAAAAGGACTAAATTGTAAAAGTGATAAAATATGTAGTAAAAGTGTGTTTTAATGGAAATTTTGGGCTGTTAGAGTTATGAAAATGGTTAGCCTAGGCTTAAGGTACAAATAAATTGAATGAAAATCATTTTACGAGCCTAGGGGAAAAAGTGTAAATATGACAAAGTTTAGGAGTAAAAATGTAATTTTTTCCAAAATGAGATTTTGTGCTATGTTGAGTAGCTTAATGATTAAATAAGCTAAAATGTGAAGTTATAGATAAATAAAAATAGGTCCTTTTCTCTATTGTCGCATTCGAGGTAAGCTCGTATGTAAATATAAGTGTTATTTTTATTTTTGCATTGTTATTTGTATACTTTAATATTTTATGAATTATATGAATAACATTATGGATAAGTTCGACAACGATGTGATAAGCGACAAAATCTCAGTTGACCCTTAGGAATAGAATAGGATACAAGTGACATGTCACTAGGACCCCACGTCATATATATGATTATGTGATCCGGGTGTTGGTTATGTATGTCCTACCGGTGGCTAGGTAGTCTGGCATGTATTGCGAATACCTGACAGCTTGTGTGAGCAGTCTATGTAGTTACATCTTGACTATCAGCTTGTGTGAGTAGGCCCGTGATTAGCTCGAGAGCGAGCATTTATGTGATATGAAATATGAGGTAGCTTTGGCTACATATGTGACACTTGTGTGTAAAGACTTTTCATGTATCCGATTATTATTCCAAGTGTTCAATGGGTAATACAAAGATTATGTCAGGTGTGAAAGGATATGATTATGTTACGAAATTGTACAGGTATGTACAGAAATTCAATTGATTATGGAATTCATGAATGGTGAGTTCATGAGCATTGTGACAAATTTATTGTGTTAACCTTATGAATAATGGTATATGTGTATATATGTATGGTAAGAATTGTTGATGTTTACGAATCGAGCTTTTAGGCCAAATTGAATTGAAATGTGGTATGCTGTATTTCACTTGAAAATGATTCATCGGATATGAGCAAAAAGAACAGATTGGCATGATTATTCACTAAAGATGGCTATGTTAGTATGAGAAGTTAAGAGCTTAGAAAATTGAAAGATGATAAGTTATATGTTTGAAAATTTGTATATATATATAATTAATGTGCATGTTTACCATGAAATTTGAAATGATTTGTTAACTAGTGTAACATATTATAATGGGAAAGATTACGGTTGCCCGGCTAATGCCAAGACATGTTGAATTATGGTCATAAATTGAAAAGGGTAATCAATGTGATTTAATAAATTATGATTACGAGACTTAAGGGAATTTATACTATCTTGTAATCATATTATTCAAATGGTAAATTTATGGCATAAGTTGCTTATTATTAACATATGAACTTACTAAGCTATATAGCTTACCCCCTTTCCTTTCCCATGTCTTATAGGGTTCTTAAGCTAGCTTAGGTTGGAGATGGCCAAAGATCTTATCACACTATCAAGCTATCACTATGGGTATTGATGAATTCACATAGTTTGAGTTTATAGCATGTATAGGGACTTGGTCTTTTAGTTATATGTGTTATTATTGATGTGGCCAAATGTGTTTGCCTATAATGGATTATTGTTCAAATTATACATAGCCACGAATGATGGCTTATGTTGATTACAAGTTTATTCATGTGTTAATGCCCTCTTGTGAATGTGAGGTTAATATGTTTTAATGGGCTAAGTATAATGTTTTCAGTATGATAAATGATGGCATGAGAATGACATATTATTGTCCTAGTTGTGAGTGTTTGGTTGCCTAAGTATGATATTTTTTGCCTTTTGAATTGATATGAGTGCATATGTGAAAAAGGGCGTTAAATGGCTTGGTAAATAGCCTTGTTTTTGTCCACATAGGTAGACACACGAGCGTGTGTCTAGGCCGTGTATGACACACGACTTGCCTCATAAGTGTGTGTTCCAGCTGTATGTCCCCTGCACCTTAATTATTGCAAAACAGAATGCTCAGTATCAAGCACACGGGAAGAGACACGGGCATGTGTATCAGCCGTGTGAAGGACACAGCCCAAGCACAAGGGTGTGTGACTTGGTCATGTGACTTCAAATTGTTGATGATGTCATAAACAGAGAGTTACACGGGTTAGGAACACAAGTGTGTGTGACCACATGGCCTACCCACACAGGTGTGTCCCAAGCGACACGGGCGTGTGACACCTATTTTCATAAAAATTCTCTATGTGTCGTAAAGTTTTCTAAAGTTCTCGGTTTAGTCTTGAACCACTCCTAATGCATGATTTGGGCATCGTAGGATCATTTAAGGGACGACATGAATGTTTTTGAAAAGTTTTAAATTCGAGTGGAAATTCATGTCTCAGTTTCGAATGTTTGTCTGAGTTTAAGTTCGGTAATGCCTCATACCCTATTTCGGTGTCAAATACGGGTAAGGGGTGTTACATGGTAGGCGTCGTTGAGTGGCTTAAGCCGAGACCTCTTCTTTGGGCAACATGCCAAATATGGAAACAAGTGAGAGAGTTGAGAAGACTATCATTGAGGCTGGTAATCATGGCATAGGAGACGATACAGTGTCCTAGGTGATGCTTAGGCTTTCGTAGAGGGTTGTTGGGGCCTAATCTAGATTTATAGGTCGAGGGGTGATGACTGAGCAAATCTGGTCTAATGGTGCTAAGGCTTTTCGGGTTATTGCTAGGATTACCCCAACAGTGGCTGAGAATTGGATAGAGGCTACTAAGAGAAATTGTAACACCCCTTACCAGCGTTCGACGCCGGGATAGGATACGGGCCGTTACCGGACTTAAATGTAAACATAAATAAAAAACTGGGCCATGAAATTTCTTTGAGCACGAAAATGTACATACACATGCAAATCGTCTTTACTACGAGCCTACAAGGCCCAAATCATACATCGCTAGCAGTTAGGGACTAAACCAAGAACTTCGGAAAAAGCTTAGAAAATTTTTCATAAAACAGATCACACGTCCGTGTGCCCTAGACACGCTTGTGTCTCCTGGCCTTGTAGCTCTCTGTTTATGACGTCAGCATCAATTACAGATCACACGGCCACTACACATGTCCGTATGCAAAGCCATGTGGTGAATTTTATTTTCGCGTTTCAGGTGCAGACTTCACATGGCTTGGGCACATGCCCATGTCCTAAGGCCGTGTCTTCCACATGGTTGAGACACACAACTGTGTCTCTGTAACACCCCAAACCCAGCCTAGATGTTAAGCCTGAATCTGGCGTGTCACATTGAAGTGTCTTTCAAAAATTGGACTTGTTGGTAGAAATTCGATTTTGAGTTGAAATCTCTTTGTTAAAAACTCAAATCATCTAAACCATTTATTAACCATTCAAAACGTCTTTACTTCAAAAACACTGTTTGTTGCAGAAGCAATATCCAAAAATGTTGTGAAAATGCGGTGTTTTGAAAACAATTAATCTTTTCGAAAACTAGCATTCTATCACTATGAGTTAAGTGTCAAATAAATAAATCCCAAATAAAGTAACTTAAGTTTAAGAGGCTTTATTATAGAATCAAAACCCGAGCAAAATTTTAAATATAAATAAAGTTAAGCATAAAAAAAACTACGGTCGTATTGCCACCTCTAAGTCCTTTGTGACTTCAAATCGTCTAAGGCTGGGGATTACCTACACAGTTAAAAACGGGGTAAGTTTACAAAAAAATTAGTGTGTAATCCCCTTACTAGAGTAACAGTCAGTATACAGAAACAGAAACTGTCTGGGCCAGAGCCCTTTAACAGTAATAGTACAGTCTAGTTCAGAGCGTAAGTGGGCCAAAGCCCATAACATTATCATTTGGGTCACAGCCCACAACAGAATCAATTGGGCCTAGCCCATCTCAATAACAAAATAGAATGTGTGAATGCATGGATGTATGCCATCCCATCCAACCCTACACTACCTGTGGGGAATAACTCACCGACGCCATCCCTACACTTACAATATTAGCACCAGTTGCAACACTAATCGAAATCGCATCAAAGCTGCTAGTACATATACGGCTTTAAGCCTTCAGTGGCGGTATTATAATTGGCACAAAGCCATCGGTAACTGTAATAAGTTCAGCACATAGCCATCAGCGACAGTAATATAATCGGCACACAACCATGGGTAAATATGATCGACACAGAGTCATCGATAAATATGATAGCCACATAGCCACTGGTAAATACATTTTGCACAAAGCCGTAATCAACATAGCACAGAGCTATATTTAGGTTGGTACAGAGCCATAATCAGATTAAGCAACACTAATCCATTCATCAGTCCACATTCGCCTCGTGCGACCCGTGCGACCTTAACAGATCAATATTGGATCTACAGTCGTCTCATGCGACCCTATCAGAACTTCCTCCGTATCAATGTCCTAACCCCATGCAATATGTCATGTATGTCATGCTCAATCATCACACGTGTAGCAAAATGGCCATGCTTAGTAACAATCATTTAAACATATATTAAAAGCAAATCAGTTTTACAACCAAAGTCAAGTCAGTTAAAACACAGTCATGCAATCACAGTCAAATCAGTCAAATTCATAGTCTAAGTCGATCATTTACCCACAAGGGTAAAACAATCATTTTACCCTACAGGGGTATTTCGGTAATTTTACACTACAAAGGTATCTAGGTAATTTTACAAACTGGGGTATGTCGATAATTTTACAAATCGGGGGTATTTCGGTAATTTTATAATCTGAGGTATTTTAGTAATTTTACAAACTAATGGTATTTCGGTAATTTTACAAACCGTGGTCTTCACGACCCAACAAATGGTCCACCGTCGCCTCGAGCGACTTAAGTAACCTAAACAGACCTAACAATGTAAATGAGTCTAAGGCCCATACTCGGCCCAAGTGGGCCCACACACTCGTGGGGCCCATTTAGGCCAGAAACAACTACAACTATGCAAATGTCACAGTCCAAACAACGCTTACCACATCACATACATTTTATCCATGTGGGCCCACAAGCCCACTGGGCCCATTCGGCCCATTTTGACCCAATGAGGCCCAGAATAGCCCGAGACCACGAGAGTGCTCGTGGTGGACTCTACAGTCTAACGCCCATGTTCGTGGGCTTGGTTCACCACACGTGCGATTGCACGCCCATGTGGCATCATACGCCATATTTTTGGCTTTTCGGTATTTCGCCGATCTACAGTCATAGTAGTAAAAACAACACATACGTTTGACTTCCAAACGATTATCGAATACCGCACACAAATACACACACTTTCAACTTTTTAGCTGATCATCAAACATAGCATACAGTTACACACCTGATCACGTAGAGTACTAAGGATTCCCGAGCACCGGAACCTATTCAAACATAACAATGGTTAATCACTTATCAACAAAGTTAAAATAACATTAAACAAACCCCTAGCCGAAGGATCGACCACCACTTGCCTTGACTCAAACGGTCAACTGTGATTTGCCTAATTAATACAAAGTTTGGTGCAGTCACCCTTCCGCAACCTGGCAAAAAGTCCCGAACTGCCGACACCCTACGTCGCTTAAACTTGGGCGCAGAGACTACACGTCCACTCCCAGTTGGCATCACTGTCATCACTTTATTTCAAGAACCCCCTTTGCTTATCGAGAGTTCGATTAACAGAGATTACTTGCCAAAATGAGAACAAAAAAGGAGAGAGTAAGGGATGTAGAAGCAGAGAATCCGCTAAACCAAGGCTAAACCGAAAGGGGTTTGAGAGAGGAAAAAGAAGAAGAAGTATTCGACCAATGATTGAAAAGGAAATATCAGAGGAGGAGGAGAGCAGAGATTTGAAAATTAAGAAAAAAGATTGAGAGGAAGAAACCAAATTTGGCTTAAAGAAAGAAATAAGAATGCCCAAAATGAGAGTGCCTATTTGGCCAAAGCAAGAAAAGAAGTCAATATTCGATCCCAAAAATTGAGCAAGAAACATAAGAGAAAAGGCAACAGCGAATTCGGCACACAAGGAGTAGAAACCAAAACTAAATGTCAAACACCACCAAAAACCCAAAATTGAGCAAAGAAAAATTGAAATGTGACCACAACCCCCTGCTGAAATTTTGAGTAAGAAAGGGAGATCATGTGACGGCCCAAAGTTGACCCTAGTCGAAAAGTGGTTTCGGGACCACGAAACCGAGTCTTATAAATAATTAAAAATTATATTCTGTGTTTATGATGTGAGTAATTGCATGTGTGAAAGTTTCATGCATTAATTTGATCATCTTTATGTGAATTTTTTTTAATATGGACTTATATGAAACTTTGTTGGAAAGTGAGAGGCTAATTTACAATGGTCTAATAGTACATGCATTGAAAGGAGTGGTTTTGCATGTCAATTTACCCATGTTAAATATAGTGGCCGGCCAAGGAAAGAATATGCTCCACTAATTCAAAAATTAAAATAATTTTGTATTAACAAATGATTTAATAATTGAAATAAAAGGAATTAAATAAAAGAGAAGAAGGAGGATGGTGTTCATCTTCTTCTCATACCTCCCTCAAGCCGAAACAAGGAGAAAAAAAAGGAAGGGGAAAACTTACCTAGAGCAATTCGGCATTCATCTTTAGCTATTAGGAGGTAAGCTTTGAATTTGTTGATTTGGCTTTATAATATGCTAAGTTAAATGGTGGATGCACTCTTGGTAATGTCAAGAAAGTTGAGATTTCTTATGGTGAATTGAGCAATATGCCAAATGATTAAGTGTTGGAATTAGGGGTTATTTCATGTTGTATGGAACAATGGGAGAGTGACTAGAATGGGGTAAAGATTTTTGGATGAGTGGCTTAGAGGAGCCTAGTACATTCGGTCAAAGATTGAGCCTATTTAGAATGTAAATTTCTTCCTCTATGATTATGTTCCTTGCATGTTAAATGGTTCTTGATAGGACCAAAGGATTGATCAATAGGCATTAAAAGGCTAAATGTGTGAATTTAAGGTATAAGAACCTATAGGTAATTACGTAGGTAATGTTGGAAATTAATGTAGTGTATTCGGCCATGTAGAGTATATCCTAGAGATATTATGTTTAATTCTCTATAATCGGCTAAATGAGTGATAATGGGTTATAATGTTGAATTGAATTATATGTATAAGTGGTTAGCAAAGTGATTAAACTACCGAATTTAATTAGTAAATGTGTTCTAAGCTTGATGAATTTTGAGATACGATTGGGAGTAAATTTGTCATGAGCATACTTTGTTAATAATAAATATGATAAATGTATATATATATAGCTGAATGTGATATGTGTGAATTATATGTTAAATCAAGGCTTGGTAAGCTAGCTATTAAGGTGAAATGCTAATGTTAGTATTTGATTTGGTGATAATCTGTTTGGGGACAGCAGCAGTAAGGTGATTTTGGAAAATCGCCATAAATTATAGGAGTTGAATTAGAAGCTGAGTGAATTATGTCATTAAAGCTTGAAGAGTCTATTTTCTTACAAAAGAAACTATAAAAACAAAAGAGTTACCGATCTTGAGATATTTGAAGCATTGTGGGGCTGAGTCATAATGACTGCTGGATTCCCTGTTCTGTTTTTAGAAAATCATTATAAATTGTACAAAAATGATTATAAGATAAAATTTATATGCTTAGACTCCTTAATGAGTCTAGTTTCTAATGAGATCAAATACAACACATTTTGAATTCTGTAAAGTGAGAAATTGGATTCGTAGTGAAGAGTGGTCAGAATAGTCAAACAGTGAACAGGGGAAACTTTAAGAAAAATCTGGTATTGATTGGCCAAGCCTAAAATTCTGAAAATTTTATGGATGGAAGATATACGAGTCTATATTCAGGGAAAATTAACGGCAAGTGATTTGGAGTTTAGTAGCTCCAGTTATAAGTAATTTAGTAACTACTGCTCAGGAAAACAGCTCGTAGTGAATATGTGATTTTGTTGTAAACATTAATGAAAGTTTGCCGATGAATTATTTATTGATTAATATAAAGCTTACTATAATCTATGTGTGTGAAAGTCGGATCAATATATATATATTATTCTGAAAGTAATACTTGAATAGTCGATTAATGACTATTTTAAATTTTGTTGAACTTAAGCTCAAGAGCAAAGGGGAACTAGATCCGATAAAGGGAAGGAAAAAGTAATTGAATAGCCGTTGAAGTCGTTCGACGACATTTGAGGTAAGTCTTCGAGTAATGACCCTACTTGAATTATATTGAAATGAATAGTCATACTATGACGGATAGTCGAATGTGCTTAGAGACTATCTTATAAAGCCAATTGAAATCATGCTCTTTGTGTGTGGCTACTGAGCCGAAAATTGAAAGGTTTAATAAATGTTTTGTGTTTGAGCCTTAGTAACGAAGAAATGATATGGATGTGTTATGATTATTGATATATGTGTGCATGAGCATTGGATTATATCCGGGCTAAGACCCGAAGGCAATTATGCGAGATGATATATCCGGGCTAAGACCCGAAGGCAATTATGCGAGATGATATATCCGGGCTAAGACCCGAAGGCAATTATGCGAGTTGATATATCCGGGCTAAGACCCGAAGGCAATTATGCGAGTTGATATATCCGGGCTAAGACCCGAAGGCAATTATGCGAGTTGATATATCCGGGCTATGACCCGAAGGCAATTATGCGAGATGATATATCCGGGCTAAGACCCGAAGGCAATTATGCGAGTTGATATGTCCGGGTTAAGACCCGAAGGCAAATGTGTTTGCGGCTGTATTCGGTTAAATACCGAAGAAACTTGGGTTTGAATGTGAGCGTTTTGTGCTGTAACTAATTTAATAATTATGCTTGACCAACCCGAATGATAAGGTATGTTTGCATGTGCATTGGAAAAGTCGGTTCGTTTTAAATAGTATTCGTGCGATCGGCTAACGAATTTTCGGCTTTTAGAAAGGTTGATACCTTGTGTATCTATGTTGATGAAGTGTGAAGTAAGTATGATTATGAGAATGTGTGTTAATAAAGTGATTTAGTTAGCTATGTGAATGTAATACTGTAGTCAAAGCCGATTTCATTACTTGAGACTTACTAAGCTTAAAATGCTTACCCGGTTGCTTTGGCTCTCTGTTTTATAGATTTTGTTCGTTAGCTATCGGATTCGGGATCAGCGAAGTCGAAGTCATCTACACTATCAAGCTCTTTTGGTACTCTTTTAGTTGAACTCTGGATATGGCATGTATAGGACTACCCCCTGTTGTTTAAGTTCTTTTGTGATGTATGTGTGTAAAGCCATGCGAAAATGGCTTGTAAAAGTGGAGTATGGCATTAGACCATTTGTGTTTATGTATGTATATATATGGTTTCACGATGTGACTATGGTTTGAAATGGAAGTGTTGGGCTAATGATCAGCCATTGGAATGGCTAAATATGATCACATGTGGACCTATGTATGGCAAAACCCTAGTTGGTCCATGGTAACCACAAAATAGGTAAAGTTTATCTTGAAAACAGATTTTGACAGCAACAGTGGTGTAGAATTGAAAAATCACATAAATTCGTAGGAGTGGAATTAAATAGTGAATAAATTATGTAATCGAACCTTGATGAATCTACTTTCATATGGAAGTAACGAAACAATTATAGGAACAGTACAGAAAGAGATATTCGGGTTCTTGTGGAACAGGGCCAGAACAGTTTCTGGATTCACTGTTCCGCCTTTGGAAATTCACTATAAATTGACCAGAGATAATTAGAGGTCATACCATATATGTATGGATTCCTCTCTGAGTCTAGTTTCCAAAGAAACAAACGGCATTAGTATTGAAGCTCTGTGCAGAGAGATATCCCAGTTGTAATGGGAAAAGGTCAGTGTAGTCGACCCCTGTAACATGGGAGACTTTGACTAATAAACTGTACTAATTGGCCCGACCAAAAATTCTAGAAAAAAATACATAGGTGGGGACATGAGTCTAGTTTCAGGGAAAAATCACAAAACTAATTTTCGAGTTGTGAAACTCAAGATATGATTTTTGAAGCGACTAGTACTCAGACTGGGCAGTGTCTGGAAAATTTTTTAAAAAAAGTCTGTCAGCACCTCGTATTCGACTCCGGTGACGGTCTCGGGTTCGGGGTGTTACAGATCAAATTCGGCACCAACACTCCTCCCATGCAACTATCCTATTTCAAATTCCTCGATTTTCTCCCCAAATCACTTAACATCCAATTCAACTTTCCTTGAAACACTCATGACTAGTTCAACCTCAGAGTCTCAGTCCAATTCCACCTCCTTTCAAGCTCAGCCAGCAAAATAAATATTTCTTTTACTTATGCCACGAACTGAACCTTAGACCTCATGAACACCACACACGCCACCTTGCCACTAGACTACAAGCTTCTTTTGTGATATATTTTAACCACAAATATTTAAAAATCATACTTCTAAGCACCAAGAGTTTTATTCACTAAAAATAAAAATTTAGCCAAAGCCCAGGTTTGAACCTAGAACTTCTCCAACACTCCTAAATATGCCTAAATACTAAGCTACTAAAGCCAACATGCAATTTGTGAAATTTCTCGCACACATAAACTTTTGTGTGTTCCCACGCTCAAGGCCCAATCCTTCAAGGGCCAAATTCGGGGCGCTACAGTCTCTGCCCGAGTGTTTACTACCATGCATACTGACTTACAAAACTAGGCTACAGGGGACACACGGCCAGACAACTCGCCCATGTGGCTGACCATGTGTCACACACGGCCAAGACACATGCCCGTGTGTCTACCCGTGTGGACAACTTTGAGGCTATTTTCCAAGCCCTTTTGTCACCCCTACTAATACATGCACACTCTCATATGCCAATGGTGAATATCATGGCATAAATGGTTTACTTAAACATCTATAGTTAATCTCATGCATGACAATCTCATGCCAAAGTACACATATTTGGGACTCCATAACTTAGTAGGATCATTCAAAACATTTCCTTACTTTAAACCACACCATAACATAACCAAGTGACATCAATCATCCATCCAGCATGAATTCCATATTTTATCATTCATTATCAACAACCAACTCATCACACATCTCATGTAAGAATCAATATCTAGGATTACAACCCAATAATTAATATGGGCTTACAAAATGGATTAATATACCAATATAGGCCATCACTTTGGCCAGCCAACATGACACGTATAACAAAATAACAGTCCCTTATACATGCCATACTTAAATGTACCAAATATACCCCCAAAACATTTGTTGATAGTGTGACTTGAGCTCCGACGTCCACGATCCTCAAGCTAGCTTAGCGATGCTAGGAAAAAGGGAGAGAGAGAGAGAGAGAGAGAGAGAGAGAGAGGGGGTAAGCATAGAGCTTAGTAAGTTGTATGTAACTAATAAACAACATAGATCATACAATTTCATGAGTTAAACATGCTATTAATTACCACCACATTATCACTTTACACACAATGGACATAAGAAGAATTGACAATAAATGTCATTGGACTTCACAACTTATCTTACTCTTTCTTACTCACGCTAAATTTTCCATCATGAATCAAATTCCATACTCATGAGGTTTACGTACATACCTGTACTACTCATAGCTTATTGATATTTCTCCATCTCTTAACCTTGATCTTGAATGACCCGTTGAACCACTTGAAATACAGAAGGACATTCGGGATTAACATACACCAAATAGGGTGCCAAAGCCATGTCCCAGACATGGTCTTACATGGGACCACACATTGATGCCATATCTCAGATATGGTCTTATACGAAGTCTGGAATCAGCGCCAACGCCATGTACCAGACATGATCTTATACGGGACCTCATATCGATGCCATGTCCTGGACATGGTCTTATACGAAATCATTTATTGATGCTGAAGCCATATCCCTGATATGGTCTTACACAGGATCGCGTACGGATGCCTTATGCCTTGTCCCTGACATGGTCTTACACAAGATCTCGTTAATCATGGTGTCATGACATCCAGATCCTAAGTATTCCTTAGGGTCACCTAGGATTTCCGAGATACAAAGCTATCCTCAAATTGTTATTAAATCATTTCATATAACATCAAGCATTAAATACACGATATTTCATATAACATCAAGCATTAAATACACGATAATGAAATTGTTGAATTACTTACACACAACTTACCTCAGTCCCAAAGTATTGCTAACTTTACGTTTTAGTCCAAAACCTTGTTTTTCCCTCGGTTTAGGTCCAGACTCTGTTTTTCTTGATCTATAATAGTAAATTCAACTTGTTTAATTATGACATTGCCCAAATCAGTCCATAAATTGTAATTTGAAAAAATTACAATTTTGTCCCAAAACTTTCACAAAATTACAAATTAATCCCTAAGCTCGTATAATAAAATATGCTCATTTACTTTACTACCCAAGCCTAACCGAATATTTCTTGTACCCATGGTAGCCCACATTAATCATCAAAAATAGATTTTTATCACTCAATTTACACCATTTTTCCAATTTAGTCCTTTTTAGGTGTTTCCATGCAAAATCGTTTAACAAAATATGTTCATCATACATCAAACTCATATATTTCCTCATTAAACACCAAAGAACATGCATGTCACAAATGGGTAACATTTTGAACACAAACCCTAGCTCAAAATATGGGTAAAAATAGATAGATTGAGCTTCAAGGATTTCAAAAATGCAAAGAACATTAAAAACGGGTCTAGGATTGACTTACTATCAAATTTGGAAAATTTGGAAACCCTAGCTATGGCTCCTCTCAATTTTCAGCTCCCATTGAAGAAGATAGACAACATTTTCACTTAATTTTTCCCTTTTTAATCTTTTAATTACCAAATGACTAAAATGCCCTTAAGGCATTTCTTTCAACTTTTTTCTATGCATGTCCATTTTTGTCCAAAATTATAGAAATTGGTCAAATTGCTAATTAGGACCTTCTAATTTATAAACTAAAGTAATTTCATGCTAAAAGCTTCTAGAACACAAGTTTTGCATCTTATTCAATTTGGTCCCTAAAGTTCAATTGGACATTTTATGCGTAGAATTTCTTCATGAAATTTTCACACAAGCATGCATACATATCATGGACCTCATGATAATCATAAAATAATTATTTCTATCTCAAATTTGTGGTCTCAAAACCACTGTTTCGACTAGGCCCTAATTTGGGATGTTACAATTCTCCCCCGTAAGGATTTTCATCCCCTAGAATCTTACCGGTAAACAAGTGCGGGTATTGGTTTCTTATGGCCCCCTCGGGCTCCCATGTAGCCTCTTCTAACCCATGTCTATGCTATAGCACTTTCACTAAGGCAATATTCTTGTTTCTTAATTGTTTGACTTCTCGAGCCAAAATCTTGATCGACTTTTCACAATAAGTCATATCTGATTGGATCTCAACCTCTGTCGGTGAAATCACATGTGAGGGGTCCGATCTATAATGGCGCAACATAGACACATGGAATACATCATGGATCTTCTCCAACTAAGACGGCAAAGCCAACCGATAAGCTACCGGTCCTATCCTTTCGATGATTTCATAAGTTCCTATGGAACGAGGACTCAACTTGCCTTTCCTGCCAAATCTCAAAACCTTTCTCTATGGGGATACTTTCAAAAATACCTTATCACCCAGTTGATACTCAATTTTCTTTCTTTTTAAATCTGCGTAAGACCTTTGCCTATTCGATGCCACCTTCAAACAATCTCTGATCACTTTTACCTTGTCTTCTGTTTCTTTGACCAGGTCAACCCCTTGAATCTGATTTTCCTTGAGTTTTGTCCAATACAAGGGAGTTTGACACTTCCGTCCATACAATGCCTCATAAGGTGCCATTTTTAAACTCGTCTGGAAACTATTGTTATAGGCAAACTCAACCAAAGGTAAGTACTTTTCCCAACTACCCTAGAATTCTAAAACGCAACATCTCAACATGTCTTCCAAGGTTTGAATCACTCTCTCAGATTGGCCTTCGGTCTGTAGGTGAAATTCAGTAATTAAATTCAGTCTTGTGCCCAAAGCTTCTTGCAATTTTCTCCAAAATCACAAGGTAAACCTTGGATCTCTATCCGATATAATCGATAAGGGTACTCCATGCAGTCTCACAATTTCAGAAACATACAACTCTGCCGACTTATCAAGTGAATAATTAGTACGTACCGGTATAAAATGAGCTGGTTTAGTCAACCTATCAACTATAACCCAAACGACATCTTTCTTTTTTTCTTGGTGTCAATGGTAAACCTGTCACAAAATCCATAGTAATTCGTCCCATTTCCATTCAGGAACCAAAATAGGCTGAAGTAAACCGGATGGTATCTGGTGCTTAGCTTTCACTTACTGACAAATTAGGCATCTCACAACAAACTCAAAAATATCCCTCTTTATACCATTCCACCAATTTTTTTTCAAGTTATTATACATTTTAGTACTACCGGGGTGTACTGATAGACGACCATAGTGTGCCTCATGCAAAACCTTATGAATTAACTCAGCATCCTTAGGAACATAAATCCTATCTTAGAACATCAACCAACCATCGAAACCAATTCGAAAATCAAATCTAGTGCCTGACTCGCACTGGGCTCTCTTAGCTTGTAAATCCTCATCACTATTCTGAGTTTCACGAATCTCTTATAGAAACATCGGTCTAGTTGTCAACTCTGCTATAACTACACCATCAACTGATAAAGCTAACTGCATACCCATGGCTCCCAAAGCAAATAAGTATTTTCTACTTAGGGCATCGGCGACCATATTCGCCTTTCCCGAATGATAGTCGATTACTAACTCATAATCTTTTATCAACTCAAACCATCTCCGTTGCCTTAGATTTAAGTCCTTTTGATTCATCAAGTATTTTAAACTCTTGTGATCGGTGAATACTCAGCATGTCTCACCATACAAATGGTGTCTCTAAATCTTCAGTGCAAACACAATGGCGACTAGTTCTGAGTCATGTACCGGGTAATTTTTCTTATGCAGTTTCAGTTGTCTAGATACATAGGCTATGACTTTGCCTTCTTGCATAAGTACACACCCTAATCCAGTCAAGGATGCATCACTAAAAATCACAAACTCCTTTCCCAACTTAGGTTGAACTAGCACTGGAGCCTCGGTTAACAACGCTTTTAGTTTCTTGAAACTCTATTGGCACTTTTCTGTCCACTCGAACTTAACATCCTTTTGTAATGGCCTCATCATTGGAGTAGCAATCATTGAAAACCCTTTGACAAACCGTCTGCAATAATCGGCCAAGCCTAAAAGGCTGCTGACCTCTCTCACATTCCTCGGTGATTTTTAATCAACAATGGCTGAAATCTTACTCGAGTCAACTCTAATACCGTCTCCCGAAACAATATGTCCTAAAAACCTGACTTCGCGAAGCCAAAATTCACTTTTACTAAACTTAGCATATAACTGCTTATCTTTCAAGGTTTGCAAAGTCGTCCTTAAATGCTCAGCATGTTTGGTCTCATCACGGGAATAAATCAATATGTCATCAATAAACACCACAACAAATTTATCCAGATAAGGTTAAAATATTCTATTTATTAAATCCATAAATACGACGGGAGCATTGATTAACCCAAAAGGCATGACAAGGAACTCGTAGTGACCATACCTTGTCCAAAATACAGTTTTCGATACATGTGACTCCTTGACCCTCAATTGATAGTAACCGGACCTCAAGTCTATATTTGAAAATACCGCGGCTCCCTTCAAATTATCAAATAGATCATCAATCCTTGGAAAAGGATACTTGTTCTTTATCGTCACCTTGTTGAGCTGCCAATAATCTATACATAGCCTCATCGAATCATCTTTCTTCTTCACAAATAACACGGGAGCACTCCAAGGTGAAAAGCTCGGTCTCGTAAAACCCTTGTCATTCAAATATTTTAACTAAACTTTCAACTCTTTTAACTCCGTCGGAGCCATCCTATACGGGGCAATCAAAATAGGTTCACTGTCAAGAAGCAAATCAATGCCAAACTCTACTTTCCTAATAGGAGGTAACCCAGGAAATTCTTCCGGAAGCACATCCGAATACTCACATACTATCGGTACCGACTCAATCTTTGATTCAGACTCTTTAGTGTTCAATACAAAGGCAAGGTAAGCTTCATAACCCTTCCTTATGCATCTCCGAGCAGACATGGAAGAAATCACTATAGGCATGCTATTTAATTCACTTGGTTCAACCAGAAGAACATTACCATTCTCATATTTCAGTTCTATAAATTTTCTTTCACAATTCACTACCACATCATGAGTAGTCAGCCAATCCATACCAAGAATTGCATCAAATTCATCAAACGGTAATAGCATGAGATTAGCCGGAAAACAATGACCCCTAATCATTAAAGGGCAATTCTTACACACTTTATCAACTAACACATACTTGCCTAACGAGTTTGACACTTTTATCATGAATTCAGTAGATTCAACAAGCAAGTTCATATCAGACACCAATTTCATGCAAACATACGAATGGGTAGACCCCGGATCAATCAAAGCAACAACAGTAATGTCATAGATAGAAAATGTACCCGTAATCATATCAAGAGAAGAGGCCTCTTCACGAGCACGAATGGCGTAGGTCCTTGCAGGTGCCCTGCCCTCGGGTCTCACAGCAGACTCCCTAGGTGCACCCTTACTACTCGTTCCACTACTCGGATTCTTAAGGTCTCCCCTTATTAGTAGTGCTATCTGATCTTGTTTCTTGAAAATTTCCTCTTTCTGTCCTCTCGGGACAATCCCTAGTAAAGTGGTCAAGGGAACCACACTTAAAACAAGTCCTATCACCCCCTCAGCACTCACCGGGGTAACGTCTCCCGCACTGAGGACATTTCAGTCTATTGGGTCGGGTATTCCCAACACTAGCTATTGAAGTGGTCTAAGCTTTCGAAACCGTGTACTGTTTACCCTAATTCTTGCTTGAATACCCAACAGAAGCATTAGATCGAGTAGTGAACTCTCTCAACTTTTTGGATGAAGTTTGAAAAGATTTACCCAGTTGCCTCTTCCTCGAGTCTCGGGACTCTGAATCAACTTTCTGATTTTCTTTAGCCAATTCTTCGGCCTTGTATGCTCTCTCAACTAGCACCACAAACTCCTTTAGCTCAAGGATACCAACCAACAATTTGATAACTTCATTTAATCCATCTTCAAATCTTTTACACATGATGGCCTCAGTAGATACACATTCCCGAGCGTATTTGCTAAGCCTGACAAACTCACACTCATATTCGGTAACTTTCATCTTACCCTGCTTCAACTCGAGGAATTCCTTTCTCTTTTGGTCCATAAACCTTTGACTGGTGTACTTCTTGTGAAATTCTTCTTGGAAAAACTCCTAATTCACTTTCTCCCTTGGCGCAACTGATACGTGATATTCGTGATAGGTTTTAAATATTTATAATGAATCGTTCTTGAAACTAACTATTATCACGATGAAGGCAAGTGTACCTATCGAATAGTAATATAGCTTTAGCAAGACAGGATTATCGAACCCAAAAGAACTAAAAGTACTAGTATCAACTTTCTTTTTCTTATCTAGCCTAAAAAAATAAAAGGGTTTTGTTTATCTAACTAATTAATTAAACTAAGAAATCATAGAAAACAAATCTGGGGAAAATACTTTTTGGAAAATTCGATTGATTAAGACAATACCTAAGGAAAAATCCACCTAGACTTCACTTGTTATTTGACTCTAAATTGGACAATTTATTCATTCAACTTATTCTGTAGAGATCCCTAAGTTATATTATTATCTCTCTCGAGACTAACAATGTCTAGCCCTAGATTGAATAATTGAAATCTCTTTCTAATTAACGCCCTAGGGTTGCATTAACTCGATCTATGGATCCCCTTATTAGGTTTCACCCTAATCTGGCAAAATCTTGTCACCCTATCTCTAGGCGCGCAACCAACTTCGCTTAATTATGACAAATTTACTCTTAAACAGGGTCTATTCCTCCTCTAAATAAGAGCTTAACTTGAATCAATATCCTAGAATATCAAAACAAGAATTAAGAACACATGATTAAGAACAAGTCAAATATTTATCATACAATTCAGATAATAATAACAAGATCCGTCTTAGGTTTCATTCCCCTTAGGTATTTAGGGGTTTTAGTTCATACTAATGAAAGAAAACATCTTAAAAGAATAAAAATAACAAAACATAAGAAAACCCAAAACTCCTGAGGGAATTTGAAAGGAGATCTTCAGTCTTGATGGTGAATCCAGCTTCTGAGATGGATTGATCGGCTTTTCTTGAGCAATTCCTTGCTTCCTCTTGTGCGTCCCCTGTCTAGGTGCCTCCTCAGGTGTTTAAATAGGCTTTGGAATGCCTAAGAGCCCTCAAAATTGGCCTTTTCCGAATTGGACTAAACTTGGGCTTAGTAGGGACACGCCTGTGTGTGATTGCTTAAGGTGGTGGTCAAGGCTGTTAAATAGGCACGGGCATGTGATCTACCCGTGTAAATCATGCTTTGACCTTGCCAAAGGGACACGACCGTGTGGTCTGCCCGTGTGAGGAAGTCCAAGCCATGTTGATTTCGTACGTTGGCCTATTTTCTCCGTTTTTGACCCGTTTCTCATTCCTTTCACTCTCCTATGCTCACCTAAGTATAAAACATGAAATTAAAGCATTAGGAGCATCGAATTCACCAATTTTAAGGAAAAATCATCCATAAAATGTGTTAAGCATGGAATAGAAATATGTATAAATTACGGTTTATCAGCAACCGACACGAGGGTGTTCCACCATTGATAAGCTGAGTCTCTTAAAAATAATACAGCGCACTTCATAAACTCTTTCGGGGTGCATGACAGCTCATCAAAGACCCGGATTGTATTCTCAAGCCAAAATTCTGCTCTTTTCGGATCATCATCTATATTAGCTCGGAACTCTTCGGCTCCTTGCTTTCTAATTTAGTCAATCGGAGGCCTTTCCCTTCTCACCATCTCAACAACTTAGAGAGCTACAGGGGTAGGCTGAGGAATAGGCGGGGGTGGGGGAGCAGAACACCTAGGTTTGTCCAAAAAAACTCGATGTACCAGCCATTCATCATCTTTAGGAAGGCTTCTCTAACCTCTCCTCCCGGACTAACGGTCTCGGGTCTACTATCAGAAGGCACTACTCCTTGAGCGGGAGTCGACACGTTACTCTCTACATCGTCAGCAACTGCTCGTTCGGGATCCATTTACTATATATAAAACACAATTTAAATTGCCAAGAGTTGTCACACTATCATAATATACGTATGGAATGTATATCTAGACTCTTATACTCGCTACATAGTCCTAGAACTGACTAAACTGTAGCTCTAATACCAATAAATGTAACACCCCTTACCCGCGTCCGACACAGGGACAGGATACGTGGCATTACCGGACTTGAACGTAAACATAAACACAAAACTAGGCCATGAAATTTCTTTGAACATGAAACTGTACATACACATGCAAATCATCTTTATTATGGGCCTACAAGGCCCAAATCATACATCGGTAGTAGTTAGGGACTAAACCGAGAACTTTGGAAAAAAATTAGAAAATTTTCATAAAACAGGGTCACACGCCCTGTCTCTAGGCCGCGTAACTCTCTGTTTATGATGTTAGCATCAATTAAAGATCACATGGCCACTACAAACGCCCATGTACAAGGCCTTGTGGTGAATTTAATTTCACATTTTAGGTGCAGACTTCACACGGCCTAGGCACACGCCCATGTACTAAGGCTGTGTCTTCTACAAGGTTGAGACACAGGCCTACTTCTCTATCCGTGTGTTTACTACCATGCATACTGACTTAAAAAACTAGGCTGCAGGGGTGGCTGACCGTGTGACACACACGGCCTAGACACATGCCCGTGTGTCTACTCGTGTGGACAACTTTGAGGCTATTTTCCAAGCCCTTTTGTCACCCTTACTAATACATGCACACTCTCATATGCCAATGGTGAATATCATGGCAGAAATGGTGTACTTAAACATCCATAGTTAATCTCATGCATGACAATCTCATGCCAAAGTATACATATTTGGGACTCCATAACTTACTAGGATCATTCAAAACATTTCCTTACTTTAAACCACACCATAACATAACCGAGTGACATCAATCATCCATTCAGCATGAATTCCATATTTTATCATTCATTGTCAACAACCAACTCATCACACATCTCAAAGGCATCAACACATCTCATGCATGCGTCAATATCTAGGATTACAACCCAATAATTAATATGGGACATACTTCATGGCCATATATACAAAATGAATTAGTATACCAATATGGGTCATCTTTTTGGCCAACCAACATGACACGTATAACAAACTAACAGTCCCCTATACATGCCATACTTAAATGTATTAAACCAAATATACCCAAAAAGATTTATTGATAGTGTGATTTGAGCTCCGACGTCCACGATCCTCGAGCTAGCTTGGTGATGCTAAGAAAAAGGGAAAAAAGAGAGAGAATGGGTAAGCATAAAGCTTAGTAAGTTGTATGTAACTAATAAACAACATAGATCATACAATTTCATGAGTTAAACATGCTATTAATTACCACCACATTATCACTTTACACACAATGGACATAATAAGAATTGATAATAAATGTCATTGGACTTCACAACTTATCTTACTCTTTCTTACTCATGATAAATTTTCCATCATGAATCAAATTCCATACTCATGAGGTTTACGTACATACCTGTACTACTCATAGCTTATTCATATTTCTCCATCTCTTAACCTTGATCTTGAATTACCCATTGAACCACTTGGAATACGGAAGGATGTTCATGATTACCATACACCAAATAGGGTGCCAAAGCCATGTCCCAGACATGGTCTTACATGGGACCACACATAGTGCCATATCCTAGATATGGTCTTATACGAAGTCTAGAATCAGTGCTGACACCATGTACCAGACATGGTCTTATACGGGACCTCATATCGATGCCATGTCCAGGACATGGTCTTATACGAAATCATTTATTGATGCCGAAGCCACATCCGTGATATGTTCTTACATAGAAGCGTGTATCGATACTGATGCCTTGTCCCTGACATGGTTTTACACGGGATCTCGTTAATCATGGTGTCATGACATCCAAAACCTAAGTATTCCTTAAGGTCACCCGGGATTTTCGAGATACAAAGCTATCATCAAATTGTTATTAAATCATTTCAAGTCAAATTCCATAAGGGCATGTACACATATTTCATATAACATCAAGCATTAAATACATGATAATGAAATTGTTGAATTACTTACACACAACATACCTCGGTCACAAAGAATTCTTAACTTTATGTTTTCGTCCAAAACCTTGCTTTTCCCTCGGTTTAGGTCCGGACTCCATTTTTCTTGATCTATAATAGTAAATTCCACTTGTTTAATTATCATATTGCCCTAATCAGTCCATAAATAGCAATTTGAAAAAATTATGATTTTGTCCCAAAACTTTTACAAAATTACAAATTAGCCCCTAAGCTCGTATAATGAAATATACTCATTTCCTTTACTACCCAAGCCTAGTCGAATATTTCTTGTACCCATGGTAGCCCACATTACTCATCAAAAATAGATTTTTATCACTCAATTCACACCCCTTTTTAATTTAGTCCTTTTTAGTTGTTTCCATGCAAAATCATTTAACAAAAGATGTTAATCATACATCAAATTCATATATTCCCTCATTAAACATCAAAGAACATGCATGTCAAACATGGGTAACATTTTGAACACAAACCCTAGCTCAGAATATGGGTAGCAATAGATAGATTAAGCTTCAAGGATTTCAAAAATGCAAAGAACATTAAAAATGGGTCTAGGATTGACTTACTATCAAGCTTGGAAAATTTGGAAACCCTAGCTATGGCTCCTCTCAATTTTTGGCACCCCTTGACGAAGATGGACAACATTTTCACTTGATTTTTCCCTTTTTAATCTTTTAATTACCAAATGACTAAAATGCCCAAATTTTTCTTATGCATGTCCATTTTTGTCCAAAATTATAAAAATTGGTCAAATTGCTAATTAGGACCTTCTAATTTATAAACTAAAGTAATTTCATGCTAGAAGCTTCTAGAACACAAGTTTTGCATCTTCTTCAATTTGGTCCCTAAAATTCACTTGGACATTTTATGCATAGAGTTTCTTCATGAAATTTTCACACAAGCAAGCATACATATCATGGACCTCATGATAATTATAAAATTATTATTTCTATCTCAAATTTGTGGTCTCAAAACCATTATTTCGACTAAGCCCTAATTTGGGATGTTACAGAATTATGGATGATCTAGGTTGCACCCTAGAGTAAAAGTTAAAGGGTGTGGTATCCTTGCTTAAGGATGAGGCATACCAGTGGTAGCAGTCTGTGGTGTGAGGCATACAGGCTAAGTGTGTGGCTTGGGTGTTTTCCCATGGTGTATTCCAAAAGAAATATATGGGGGTAAGATACATTAAGGCTCGTAGGTTGAAGTTTATCAGGCTTAAGCAGGGCAACATGTCTGTGGCCGAGTATGGCGTCAAGTTTCTAAGGCTGAGTAGATATACTTAGAGCTCAGTGTCCACTGATTATGATAAGAATGTTCATTTTGAAGACAGACTTTGCTTTGATATGAAATTTTAGTAGCTCTACGATAAGAGTAGATCTTTGAAACTTTATTAGAGAACACTAAGGTTGTGGAGGAGATTAAGTACGTAAAGCACAAGAGGAGGGAGCAGAGCAAGAGTCAAAATAAGAATCAGAATAAGAGAGACTGAGGTTCTTCTAGTACAGCTCCACAGCCTAAGAAACGAGCCAGAGTAGACACACATCAGCAGGTTGAAGCAATAGTGGGTATTGGTTGCGTTCCAACATGTGCATACCATGGTAGGCGCCATCCGAGTGATTGTTGGAGGAGGACGGGAGCGTGTTTACGATATAGGTCTATGGAGCATCAAATTAGAGATTGTTCAAATCGGGCTGAGCCAATGCAAGCTCCAGTTCAAGATCAGGTTTAGCTTCAAATGGTGGTTCAACAACCCTCCGAGGGTTCATGGTTAATTTAGGGTTGGTAATGGTATGGGTTATGGATAGAGAGTACCGGATCAGGGTGCTAATCAGATTGAATCTAGGCATTCTATACTAGTTTATGTGGCGAGATGTCGTGAGGAAAAAGGCGTAGCCAATGTGATAGTAGGTACATTCACTATCTATTCTCATCCATATTTTGCTTTAATTTATGTTAGTTCCACACATTCATATGTTGCTAGTTTTGTTTTGGGTAATTTGGGTATTTTAGTGGAAGAAACCTTTAGTGAGGTTTCTGTAGTTAGTCCATTGAGGCAGCTAGTGCGAGTAAATAAGTTTTGTAGCAGGCATCTGCTTGAGATTCAGGGATTTATTTTTTCAGTTGATCTAATGGAGTAACCATCTGGGGATTTTAATCTAATTTTAAGCATGGATTGGTCAGTGGAACATCAATTTAGTCAGGATTGTGCTTCAAAGAAGGTAACTTTAAAAACCGTGGATGGTGAGGAGATTGTAATGGTTGGCAAGCGTCGAGATTATTTATCTAATATAATCTCTGCTATGGTAACTGAGAAGTAGGTTAGAAAAGGGTGTGAGGCATATTTAGCCTATATATATGACACAAGTTTTGTTGGTTCAACTATGAAAGGTATTTGAACGATTGATGACTTTTCAGATGTTTTTCCTGAGGAACTGTTCGAGTAACCATCAGACCGAGAGCTTGAGTTTGGGATTGAGGTTCTGTCTGGGACAGCTCTGATGTTCATTGCTCCCTATCGCATGGCACCAAAAGAGCTTATGGAATTGAAAGTTCAACTTAAGGAACTTCTTGATAGAGCTTTTATCAAATTATATGAATAATTCAATTTTCATTCTTCGAAAACTTCACGATATAAATTTCAAAACTTCACAGATCCTGATTTCAAAATATTTGAGGTGTTACAAGTGCACTTGGTTTAGTTTACTTCTACAACCTAAGTGTATATTTTCTAGCTTTCTATATGAAGAGAATTAAGAGGAAAGTGAGTGCATATAAATTGTATGCCTTTTAGATCTAAAACTATCCTTGGTGAGTCTAGATAGATTAAATTGTTTTTAACAATTATACTAAAAAGTTTGTATAATGAATTTATTCTCTAAACACAACACCACATACCTAGTTTTGAAAACCGAACTGCATTAATAATCTCATGTATCTTCTACTTTTTGTTTACTAATAAAAACTATCTTTGCTATAACATTCCTTAAGAATTTATTTAAAACCCAACATTTTCTAAACAACATACCTTACAACATAAGGTAAATGTGTCTAGATCGCAAGTTTCAACTTCGGTTTCAATTGAAAACTGATAGTGCAGTAACAGAGAGTTCTGGTATTGCCACGATTAGAGGTGGAATACAAGATAGGAATGGAAGTTTGATTCTTGGATATAATCAGTTTGTAGGACCATGCTCTATTTTGGATGCTAAATTATGGGGTATTCTGAAGGGTTTGGTGATTACACTTGATAAAGGATTTGACAGTATGATTATTTTATCAGACAGTCTATAGGCGGTTCAAGCTATATAGGGTAGTTTTGCAAAGTTCTTGAATTTCACTTTCGCTAGGACAATCCAACATTAACTGGCTAAAGTTGCACATTGGTTAATTCATCACGTTTCTAAAGAAGATAACAAAGAGGCCGATAGTCTAACTAAAATGATTGTTGGTAACGAAGGAGGACTTCTACTATTTGAAATGCCCTCATTGGGTTTGGGCATATCTGTAAGTAATTTCTTGTAATGCTTTTATTCACAAAAAAAAAGCTCAACATTTTCGTTAATTATTTTAATTTTAAATATTGTATTTAGAAGAGCTACCTCTCATGTTCATTTAACTAGATCCATTTGAGAATTATTTTTATTTTTAAATAATATATTTGATGAAGTTAATCTGCACCCTGATCTACAAATAATTTTGAATTCATACCTATTCACTGAAGAATAAAATTATAAAACAATATTTTAAAAATGGAAAAATTAAATTTGTATTTATAATTTTAAAAAAAATTATTATCATTTTTTATTTTGTAATTAATAAATAGAAAAAATAGTAATATTAACATTATTACTGTTATAAAATAAAAAGAGATGGGGAGAATAAAGAATAAAAAAATATGAAAGCAATAGAGAATGTACTTTATTGATCAAAAGGGATGATTACAATACTTCATCCGAGTCTCTATTTATAGGCATAAGAAGTATAAAAGAAATAGAGAACTAATTCTAATAACTATTAGAATTTAAAGTACATTAAAACTTTATCTAGATCATGATAGACATCCACATAATAAGATATTCATAACACCACCCATGGATGTCCATTGGTAGATAATGTGTCTTGTTAAAACCTTATTAGGAAAAACCCTATAGGATAAAAACCTAATAAAGGAAAAAGATTACATAATCTATAATATGCATAATATGTTGCCTTATTAAAAACCTTACCAGGAAAATCCAATGGGACAAAACCTCGGTTAAGGGAAAAAGAGTACAACGCATATTTACTCCCCTTCATGAAAACATCACATACTTTCTCATATTCTACATATTCAATCTTGAATACTGGTTTTTCAAATGACTATTTGAATGTATTGCTAAGCATTTAAATCACCATTCTTTTAAAAATTATGAGTGAGGGAAAATTTTGGGAAATATATTTTGATCTCTTCAGGAGTTTCAACAATAATCATAGCAAACTTTAATCATGATCCTTCTATAAAAATACAAAAAGATGTTTTTGGATCATTTTATAATCCTCTTTCAACTACTATTGACTAAGTCAAATTCACCACATATGTTCAATTATTTCAATTCATATAAATGAATAATTTCCTGATAATTTTAAAATACTTCTAACATTCTAAATCCTTCAAGGATTTTAATATAAACTTTACTATATAGTGATTTATAAAGGTTGTAACAACAACGATTAGGCGCAAGTTAAATCTTTTATAAATTGTCAAAATAATATGTCTAAAGGTTATTGCATCCACCACAAAAGAATATTATATCTTTTCATAATTAATATCCGTACTTAGCAAAAAATTTCATATTATTATTCTGTTTTTTTCAAAACTACTTCATTTGCACCTTCACTAGCTTTATACCTTTAGATATTTGGACTACTGGTCCAAAAATTCTACGAATTTAATTGTACTTGAGTTGTACCCTTCTATTTTGATCAATTTATTCCATATCTATATTTCTCAATATATTTTTTCAAGATCTTCCTTTTATTTCATTATTTCAATAATAATATTGCTTGCAAAATCATTGTTAACCACTTTTATTAATTGATTTCATATTTTCTCGAATAGGCATAATTTATCAAGATCTCTTATTTTCATTATTTTAAAATTTAGTTTCAGGTACCTAAATCTCTTCTGAAGTTTTACTTATTAGTTATGTCGGGTCTCTTCTAGAGCACCTGCCTCCATTATATGACCATTTAAAAGAATTTTCATCTTTGAAACCGATCAATCTATTATTTATTCTAATTGATTGCCCTACTAGGACTTTGATTCAAATTAAAATATTAGATGGTTTATAACACTTGATTATTCTCATTAAGTTTGTAAATACATCTAACAATTAATTTGTAATAAGTTATCCTTATTAAACTTCTGGTTCAAATTACTCTCCCCCAACTCATTACAAGTTCTTATTTTTCTCCCCCTAATGTTGGGAAAACTATCGAATCAAAATTGTAATCCAAATCATGTCATAATTGAATCTTGAATACATTCAAAACATCTAATAATATAAAGAAAATTATAATTAATATATATTCTCAAATTTTTTTGATGATTCACTCATCTTTGTACATTGTGGTGGAGTAATTGGAACATATACGCACATAAAAGAATTTAAAGAAGAGAAATGTTTAGCTCTTGATCAAAAACCAATTATAATGGGGAATATTTATAACTAATTAGCTTGATGTGTACAACACATAAATCAACATAATCTCATGTTGAAATAGGAAGTTTAGTTCTCATAAGTAATGGTTTAGACATTAATCAGAGGTGTTCAATCAATAATTTCTCTAAATCATTATGCACAAACTTTTACAAAAGTTTTTCTAACTCAATCGATAAAAGACTGAGATATAAACTCATCAGTATTAGTAAGATGAATTGTCTTAATTGTATGATCTGAAATTAATTATTTAAACAAGAAATCTTGCAAACGACAAGTTGCCAATTAATAACACATATATGATTATTTTGTAGATGCATCTACCAAAATCATATAATATTAAAATCATCCACATGGTGGATGAATGGACCCATATTCATTTTAGAAATGCAAGACATTAAATCTCAACTTTAGCTAATGAGTTTCTAATAATCAATTTTCATTGAGAATAAGCAACATATGATAATTCTTTTAAATTAAAGAATCTTCTGGTTCTTTATGAATGTACATATGAATTCTTAATTAATTTTGCATCATATATGATTCAGGATGGTCTAACTAGTCACGTGAAGTAATAAATGCATTTGTATTAGTAAACTTCTAGTTTACTTTAAAATGTGTTTCAATTGTATTAAATTGTAACAAATTAATAATTTTACTACCATTACTTTTACTTTGTATCCACATAGAAGTGGTATTGTGAAAATTACTATAAAAAATGTCTAAATCAATGTGAATATTATGTCACTAAGTCAACAAAATAAATATAATTTTCAAACAATTATATGCAATATTTGCTTCAGGAAATATGCCAAAATTTTCAAATATCTAAAAAAATATTTGCAACTTCAGGTGCATCCAACCATAACAAGCTTTAGATAGAATTATCATGTTTTATTTCTCATAAATAGATCTTTTACAGTCAAATATTTTACTTCCAACCCCTTAATAGGGATGATGACAAAAGAAGATCACAAAGATTATAAAATAAATATAAGTTAATAACACAATCCTTTCTTTTTCATCCTTTCAAAATAGATATTTATAACAATAGTGATTCATATGAAATATATTATTTTCCTCATTCACAATCTCAATAGAAGATCCATTATAAATATCTTTTAAAACCATTGGATTAACCATCACAAGAAATTAATAGATTAGCTCTTCTAGAACTTTCGACTAATTTGTTTGTTTTAGTACCAAATAAGAAAAATATTTTCTATCTATAATGATAGAATTTATTACTACATTCTCATATCCTTCCTCAAAGAATATTAACAGAAACAAAAATATTTGGGGATATGCCACATATGTGGTCAATAATCTTTCATATCACATTGATAACATAAGTTATCTTTACCATTTGAAGAGTTATCTTGAGAACTCTCATTGTTCTCTTATTTATTACTATGTTCCCAATTTTAGTGGTCCATGATTATATATTTTATTTTCTTTATGTTTGCATTCATTTCAGGGAATACAATAAATCTGGTAGGACAGACTTCTAAGCGCCTCCATTGATTCTTTATTTCATAATCACCATGGCAAAACATGCGTGGATTTTTAAATCAAAATTTATCTATTCATGTTGTCATGATTAGTCTAGAATCGCATCCTCAATTACAACAACAATTATGATCTCTATATTTTTATTTTTCATAATTGTTATGTACTACTACATTCATTTCAGGGAATGAAGCAAAACTATGGGAAGAATTTCATAGTTTTTCATGAGTAACTTATTATTTTTCTTAGCCACTAGAAGGTAAGAGACCGTTTGAAAATACTATAGGAGCACATTAGATATTTCAATCATATAGTGTAATGTATTCCTTCGGGGAATATAAATAATACAAATACATGAGTATCTCATGTTATTTATATATATGGTTTTAATGTAAATCACATGAAGGTTTTATTCAACATATATCTTCTTGATCTGAAAAATAATATTATATTTTATAAAATTTTGCATCACAATGAGCTAAAATATAAGCTCTTAAAGAGCTTTTTACAATTTGATGCAATATAATCATTTTATTGTATAACCTTAATAAATGTTTAATTTATTTTAAATAAAATTTTATTTATTCATATAAAAATAAAATGAATTGGTATAAATAAAACATATATTAAACATAACAAATAATAAATTCATGTCACTATAAATCATTGTGGTTAGATAATATATATTTTATATATCATACCACAATAAAATACAAAATATTATAATGTCAAATTAAAATAACTTTATAGCTATAAAAGTTTAAACATAAATATTTTCGAACTCTACCTCTTATGACATAATTTCATCTCAAATTTTACAATGATATGAAATTATTATAGACAAGCAGAATATCCCAAAGTTCATGACAAGTAAGTATTTTTACTCACATTCTGCAATAATCATATATCTTAATCAAAATCAAAATTAAACAAATCAATTCTATTAAAATAAAATAAAAATATTTATCCCCACATAAAAATCCCAATAACTAAATGTGTGAAAGGTTTTATAAATTCATAGAGATACGGATAATGAATTATATAAATTAAACTTTTTCATAGAAATCAAATGAAATTTCAAAAGAAGTTGATTAGATTGACTTATGTTACCATGGATGAGTAGTAGTGATTATAAACATCCTTTGTAATGAAGAAAAAGAGATTATCCCCAAGCACATATCAAAAAGCAAACTTTGAGAGTGAATCTTACTTCTCGATTTCATACAGATAATGATATCAAATCTTTCACCATCCTTAAGAACAAAAAGTAAAATAAGTTAATTAAAACAATGATAAAGTATAATGAAAGAAGAATGAAAATTAATAATCAGATATGAGACAATAAATAAAAGAAACTTCTTATAAAAATTTTGCATCTTGCCACCAAAGATATTGAAAATCATAAAGGATACATTTAATCATTGATAAAAGGAACTATCACTTTGAGCAAGATCGTGCTGATAACATGTTATAAAAATAAAGAGAGATGGAAAGAATAAAGAACAAAGAAAATAGGAAAGCAATAGAGAATGTACTTTATTGATCAAAATGGATGATTACAATGCTTCTTCTGTAACATCCCGAAATAGGGGCTAGTTGGAATAGAGATTTCAGAACCACAAATCCAACATAAAAATATTGATTTTATGATTATTATAAGGCCTATAATATGAGTATATGCATGTGTTAAAGTTTCATGAAGAAATTCTAAGTATAAGGTGTCCAATTGAAAATTAGCGGCTAAATTTAATAAATTGCAAAACTTGGATTCTAGAAGCAATTTGTATGAAATTGCCTTAGATTATGAATTAGAAGGTCTTGGAGAGTAATTTTCCCAAATTCTAAATTTTTGGACAAAAATGGGCTTGCATGGTTAAAATTTTAAAGAAAGTGCATAAGGGCATTTTGGACATTTGTCATTTGAATGAAATAAAATGGGAAAAAATGAACCAAAATCAGCTCATTTTCTCCTTCATCCAGCCAAACTTCAAGGGTCACCATAGCTAGGGTTTTCAAGCTTTCCAAGCTAGATAGTAAGTGCTCCCAAGCCCCATTTTTCATGCTCTTTGTATTTTTGAAATCTCGGTTGCTTGATCTCTCTATTTCTACCCAAATTTCATGCTAGGGTTCATGTTTAAAAATTTACCCATGCATGATTTAATTGTATTTTGATGGATTATGGAGGAGTATGAAAGATTAATGTGTGTTAAACACCTTTTCCTAGTTGATTTTCATGAAAAACCCTTATAGAGACCATTTTGCAAAAGATGTAAATGTGTGGTAGAAATGGGGAAAATAATGAAAAAGGTGGGTTTCCATAAGAGGGAAAAATGTTCGGTTAGGCTTGGGTAAGATAGAAATTTCATGTGTTTCATTATACGAGCCTAGGGACTAAATCATAAAAATGTCAAAGGTTAGGGGCAAAATGGTCATTTGGACCGGAGGTAGATATTAAACTTGAAATGTGTAATGTAGTGTATTAATAAGTTAATTTTGTTGATATAGACCCCGAGGAACAAATTTCGGAGGTCGATCGAGGTAAACGCAAGGTTTCAAAATAACCGAAACATATCTCTAAAACGAATACCAGGTAAGTTCGGATAACTTAAAGTAAACCCTTAATATGCATAAGTGTATGAATTATGAATGCATGATATTTTCATTTATCGATGATATGAAAATGCATGAGATGCACCTTTGGTAATGACTTGATGACAACTATCTCGATTGAGGTTAAAAGAGGGATTCGATGGATAAACCATGTTTTACATGTGAATTGAGATCCTGCATGTGTTGCAGTAAGGATTTAGCCCGGACGGGTAATCCATGATCTTAGGAATGGAAAGGAATCCAGCCCAGATGGATGTTCCTTGAATGATCGAGCCTCTCGAAGAATATATATGCATTGAGGATTTAGCCCGGACGGGTAATCCTATTAGAGTCTGAAATTAGCTTGGACTGGTAATTCAGATCTGAGCTCATTAAGGGTATTTGTCGCTATAAGGGAGTTAGCCTGGACTGGTAATCCCGACATCACCTTATGAGTTTGTGATATGGGGGAGTTAGCCTGGACTGGTAATCCTACCATGAGATGTGAGGTTCGCGAGAGTGCATATATGGAATGATCATTCGTATGAATTGACGGATAATGGGTATTCCGTAGAGATTTCCTAGAAACTCAATGAGATTAACATTGGATATACATATATGAATAAAATGTTGAATGATGAGCTCATCTAGTTAAATTACATGATACATGATTATGTGACTAACTCATTGATTGAGTGCATGTGATAGGAAATCATTTCATAATGGACGATTTCATGAATTAAGTATGGATGCATGCTAATTACTCGGTAAGTTTATTTCCCAGTTATTCGAGCTTACTAAGCATGAAAATGCTTACCCCCTCTCTTTTCCCTATTTTACAAAGCTCGAGGACTCATAAGGATTGGAAGACAATCGGAGAGACAACACACTATCAACTAAACAAGCTTTGGTATAAAGACTCTATTTATTTTGTCCAATGGCATGTATAGTATTTATGAGTATTTTGTCATATATGTCATATGATTTGCCAAATAAAGGCATGTAAAAATATGTTTATCTCTTTGTATATGGCCATGAAATTTGGCTTAACTTAAGTAGGCTATGACCTACGATTTTTATGCATGTTTGTGTTTTTATATGATGGGTCGCTACAATTGGCAATGAGTTCAAAAACGAGCCAAATATCGAATGCGCTACAATAACATAAGAACCCATAAACACTAGATGGGAAATAACTTTTTGTATGAAACCAATGATACGAGGTTTCTATACAATTAACTTTATTAAGATTATTTACAAGTGTAAAATTATATTTTCTCCCAAACTTGGTCACCAATAGGCACAAGTAGTAGAAAGGGTGATTAAAGGCTTGGGAAATAGCTTAATAAAGTCCACATGGTTGGACACACGGGCGTGTTTCTAGGACGTGTGTGACACACAGTTCCCTCCCATGGGCGTGTTAAAATGATAGTTTCGTCCACGGATATGCAGCATGGGCGTGTTCCATGGCCGTGTTGATAAGTCAGTGTTGCCCACGGATGAAAGGCGTGGGTGTGCCCCTAGATACACGGGCGTGTGAGTCCACACGGCCCACCTACACGGGCGTGTGCCTGTTTATGTTAAGGAAAATTTTCTGAGGAGTCCAAGGTTAATCGAACGTGCCCGTATTTGTCCCGCATTGCCTTCCGATATGATATGGGTTTCGAAGGCCTATACAAGGGACGAGACATTCATGATTGAAAAGTTTTAAATTCAAATGAAATTTTTTGACCCGAGTCAGTACGCTGAAAGTGTAAAGTTCCGGTAGTGCCTCGAGCCCTGTCCTATTGTTGGATACGGGCGAGGGGTGTTACATTTATTGGTATCAGAGCTACGATTTAGTCGGTTCTAGGACTACCGTAGAGGATGTTAAAGTTCGCTATACATGTCATTACTCGAATGTTGATAGTGTGACGTCTCCTAATTGTTTAAATTGTTTTGAATATAGTAAATGTCTTCCAATCAAGCACAAGATGAGTCAGAGGGAGCCGAGAGCCATGCTACAGCTTCCGTACAACGAGCTGTATCTAGTAATAGTAGAAGCTTGATGTCAGAAGGCCGAGAAAAGGCCCGAGCTGCCTTCTTTAATATGATGGATGAATAGTTTGGGGATTATCTGAGAAATCGCCCCAATACACCAAGACTGTAACACCCCAAACCCGGCCCAGACGTTACGGCCGAATTTAGTATGTCACATGGAGATGTTTCAAAAAAACATGTGTTTATCTAAATTCTTTGTTTAGAGTTTAGTAAAAATCTGTTCTTGTTTTAACT
Source organism: Gossypium hirsutum (assembly GCF_007990345.1). NCBI lineage: Eukaryota > Viridiplantae > Streptophyta > Magnoliopsida > Malvales > Malvaceae > Gossypium > Gossypium hirsutum. Next base: position 44,647,334 of record NC_053432.1, read on the forward strand.
TAAAGTGAATGGAAGCTGTGCACCAGGTAGGAAGCCAGAAAAGAGGAGATGAGTCTTATAGGACCGCTTAAGTACCAAGCTCTTCCCGGATCCAATCCTAGACATGCACACATCCATTGCCACACTTTAAGCAGGTTACGTGTCTACGAACATTAAAACAAGTTTAAGTCTGCTTAAAATATTTATTTTCTTGGAAAAACATTTACATTGTGGAAACTTTGCGCGTCATCGTGATCTTTTAAAAACAAGTAGTTTTTATAAAATGAACCCTAGTGCTAACCAATTTAATAATCCCCAAAATAAAATTAATTAAAAAGAGCGGCCTTATTACACCTTTAAGCATAATAAAATAATCCAAATTAAATGCTAAACTTATTAAATCCGGCAATCAATCTTTATGGCCACTCTGAATCCCGTCCAGCTCCAAGTCCACCAACTAGGGCTCACCTGCAAGGATGGAAGAGGAAGCGGTGAGTTTGGGAACTCAGTGCATACAGAAACCTATCCAAAGCCCAAATCAGCTCGAGCCCATTGGGCCTAAGCCCTATTTAGATAACAGTACACAGTGGACCGAAGCCCTTTTCAGAATACAGTAGCAAGGCCTTAGCCCCTTTTTACATAACAGTGTGGCCCATAGGCCCAGTTCAGTAACATAGGTAACAATAGTAGTAATGCATGCAAACCCATCTGGGGAGACTACTCAACCCACCAACCACTACGCTGCACCCGTACCAGCCCTACACTCCATGTGGGGAATATCTCAACCCACCCAGCCCTACACTCCACAGTTGCAGCAACGTTGCTCAAATATCAGTAAGTTGAGGCAAAGCCTCTAGTATGTGGATGAACCACTTTCAATACTTCCTCCATCAATACCCCAATCCCATGCAACAGATATTAATAAAAGCATATCATGTAAAATACAGTATTAATCAATCATGCAGTTTAGCCAATTTAAACCCTAGGGGTATATCGGTAATTTTGCTCTTTAGGGGTAATTTTCGTAACTTAGCAACTACACAAGCTACTTCAGTAATTTTCAACAGTTTTATGCAGTTTGGTTCCACCATCTAACTAACAGGCTAATTTGCCCATCTCTTACCCATATTGGTCCGTAAGCCTATTAGGCCCAGTTTTGGCCCATCGACACTCTTTTTCCGAAGTACTTTAAGATGTCACACGAACTTACTTACCACCTTGCGATGCTAGATCTACAATTACTCTATGTCTTGAGAGCATTCGCATACTCACAAGCCCATAAAATGCCAGAATTTCGGCATTTCGACTTTTGCCGAATTGAACTAAGAAAGGGTGTTCGGTACACACCTGATTCGCGACGACTGCTACTGAGATCTCTTCCGATGTCCTACAATTGATTAGCACAGTTCTTATTTACAAGCCATAATCACTAATCCCACAACCTACTTATCCATGATCGAACCATGTCCCTAAAAGCCTTTGAAACCTTACCTTTTTGCCAAAATCGATAGCTAGCTCCAAATCCGATTGCTTCAACAACCCACGCCTTCAATCCAACACTTAAGAAGACAATAATCATTGACAGAAAACGTCAGTTAAAAACCCTTAGAGCCACATGCCCAAATCGACAGCCTCCCTAGATTTTAGGGACTTTGGCTTTTCCTAACTTTGTAAAATATGACCAGATCTGAGATGATGAACACTTACCCCTTACTCCTTTTTGATCTCCACGCAATCTGGTGCAGATTTATCTTTCAAACGACGGTAGAACTCGACTCCCGAAGCTTTGAAGTTTCGGCTATAAGCCCCCAAATCTATGGTTTTTTGACTTTTGGGTGATGAAGGAGATGACAATGTAGGGCTATAACCTTGATGTAGAATTGCCGACAGGTATCTAGGGTTTAGAAAAGATGATTGTCGTTTATTAGGCACAAAAATATCGAAGGATTTGGCTTGGAAGAAATCGGCACAACTAATGTATTTTCGAGGTTTTGGCTTTTGTGGTTTCGGCACAAGTGTTGATGAACGGCAGGTTTGATGAACGGTTTTGAAGAAGAAAAATGGAAAAAGAAGAATAGAGAGAATGGTGGTTTTGGCTAGAGAGGAAAAAGAGAGAAAAGAACAACCCTAAGGTGTTTAAGTAGAAAAAAATGGCACCACTCAATACCCTAAGGGCCGAAATACTAACCTAATACCCCTCTACCGAAATCCCCTATCTAATTCCCCTAATCTGGCCAACTCTTAGCCTCTCTCTCAATCCCTTAAATCTCTCGCCTTATCCTTCCTTAATCCAAGCGTTTGGACTGATTCAAACTCTCTTTTAGCAGAATCCACCTGGACTCCAACACTTACCCCTCCAGCACTTAAAAATAAATGCATCTATTTGTCAACACAGGGAATCGATCCCATGCCTTCCCCAATGTTCCACACGCCAACTTTTTAGGAGCCTAGTGGCGTCACCCTTGCCACTTTACTAAGGCTCTTTTTGTGATGCAATTTACCCATAACTCTATACAAGGGCCACCTAGCCAGAACCCCTAACTCTTAAGTCCAAAATTCAAAAATTCAACCGGGTTTTGGCCAACACATGGGCCTTCTATAAGCCCATTTACCTACTCAAAATATTAATTTCACATCTAAATACAAAATTTTAAAATCTTTGCCAAAATACTGAAAACTGCGAATAGATCCGAAAATCAGGATATTACTACTCTACCCTCCTTAAAGAAATTTCGACCTCGAAATTTTACCTTATTAGAACAGTTGAGGGTACTGTTGACGCATAGCCTCCTCAGTCTCCCAAGTAGCTTCTTCTTTGCCATGGTTCCTCCAAAGTACTTTCACTAGTGGAACTGATTTCCTTCTCAACACCTTGACGTCACGATAAAGTATTTGCACAGGTTCCTCTTCGAAAGTTAAATCTGACTGTACCTCGATTTCTGCAACTGGTATGATATGAGTTGGGTCTGATCGATACCGTCTCAGCATGGATACATGAAAAACATCATGGATACGATGCAGTTTCGGTGGTAACTCTAGCTGATAAGCCACTGGTCCAACCCGCTTGACAATTCGGTAAGGCCCAATAAACCGTGGGCTCAACTTACCCTTCTTACCAAATCTTAAAATTTTCTTCCAAGGGGAAACCTTCAAGAAAACCATATCCCCAACAGCGAACTCAATCTCTTTGCGCTTCAGATCCGCATACGACTTCTGTCTATCGGATGCCTCCTTTAACTGATCCCTTATCAGCCTAACCTTGCTTTCAGTGTCTGCCACCAATTCCGGTCCAAGCACTTGTCGTTCACCCAACTCTGTCCAACACGTCGGCGTACGACATCTTCGCCCATAAAGCGCTTCATATGATGCCATCTGAATACTTGCTTGATAGCTGTTATTGTAAGCAAACTCCGCCAATGGCAAGTAGTCCTCCCAACTTCGACGAAAATCAATGATACAACCTCTCAACATATCCTCCAGAACCTGAATAACCCTTTCTGACTGTCCATCTGTCTGTGGGTGAAAAGCGGTGCTAAAATCCAATCGTGTACCCAACGCTTCCTGCAACTTCCGCCAAAACCGAGATGTAAACCTAGGGTCTCGATCAGAAATTATCGACACTGGCACCCCATGCAGTCGCACTACCTCCGCCACATATAAGTTGGCCAACTTTTGCAGTGAGTAGTCGGTACGAACAGGTATGAAATGAGCAGATTTTGTTAACCTATCCACAACCACCCACACCGAATCTTTCTTGGTGGGTGTCAAAGGTAACCCACTTACAAAGTCCATTGTTACTCTTTCCCACTTCCATGGCGGAATTTTCACAGGTTGCAGTAATCCCGAAGGCAATTGGTGCTCAGCCTTAACCTGTTGGCACGTCAGACATTTCCCAACAAATTCAGTCACCTCTCGTTTTAATCCGGGCCACCAGTACACCTCTCGCAAGTCTCGATATAACTTATTCCCCCAAGATGCATGGCACAGAGTCCACCATGAGCCTCTTTTAGAATTAACTGCCTCAATTCAGGGTCCTTTGGAATACAAACCCTTCCACGAAAGCACAGAACTCTTTCAGTATTCAACCCAAATCCTCCTTCTCACCACTCTTAACTTGCTGGAACCGAAGAGCTAATGAATCGTCCTTCAACTATTTTTCCTTAATCTGCTCAGTCCAAGTAGGCCTTACTTGCAGTTCTGCCAACAAGCTTCCATCGTCGTACAGACTTAATCGTGCGAATAAGGCTCTCAAATCAATAACAACCCTTCGACTCAATGCATCCGCCACTACATTAGCATTTCCTGGGTGGTACTCTATCGAACAGTCGTAGTCTTTAAGCAACTCCACCCATTTTCGTTGCCTAAGGTTCAACTCCTTCTGAGTCAACAAATACTTTAGGCTCTTATGATCTGTGTCTATGATGCACTTTTCCCCATATAAGTAGTGTCTCCAAATTTTTAACGCAAAAATCACCGCCGCTAGCTCCAAATCATGCATAGGGTAATTCACCTCATGAGCCTTAAGCTGTCGCGATGCATAAGCGACCACCCTACCCTCTTGCATCAGTACACAACCTAACCCCACATGCGACGCATCGCTGTATACAGTAAAGTCCTTCCCGGACACCGGTTGAATCAACACTGGCGCTTCAGTCAATACCTTTTTCAACCGATCAAAAGCTTTTTGCTGTTTCTCAGTCCAGACAAATGGTACTCCTTTCCTTATGAGTTTTGTCAAGGGTGTCGCCATCACCGAGAAACCCTCCACAAACCTTCTGTAGTAACCTGCTAACCCTAGAAAACTCTGAATTTTCGATACTGACCTAGGTGGCTTCCATTCCAGAATTGCTTCAATTTTACGAGGATCCACCTTAATCCCCTCGGCAGAGACCACATGCCCTAGGAAGGTTACCTCCCTCAACCAGAATTCACACTTGCTGAATTTCGCATAGAGCTTCTTTTCCCTTAACACTTGCAGCACAATAAGGAGATGCTCATCATGCTTCGCCTCCGTTTCAGAGTATACCAAGATATTATCGATAAAGACGACTACAAACCGATCCAAGTAAGGTTGGAATACTCGATTCATCAGATCCATAAAAGCTGCAGGTGCGTTCGTCAGCCCAAACGGCATGACCACAAACTCATGATGTCCATATCGAGTTTGGAATGCTGTCTTATGAATATCCCCTTCTTTTACCCTTTGCTGATGGTATCCAGAACGAAGATCGATTTTTAAGAATACCGAAGCTCCCCTAAGTTGATCGAACAGATCGTCAATCCTTGGTAGTGGATACTTATTCTTAATCGTCAGTTTGTTCAACTGGCGATAATCGATGCACATGCGCATCGTTCCGTCCTTTTTCTTCACAAACAAGACCGGTGCTCCCCAAGGAGACACACTAGGCCTAATGAAGCCTCTATCTAACAACTCTTGAATTTGAGCCTTCAGTTCCACTAACTCCTTCGGTGCCATCCTATAGGGTGCAATAGATACTGGAGCTGTTCCAGGCAACAAATCGATTCCAAACTCAACTTCTCGATTTGGAGGTAATTCAGGAAGCTCCTCCGGAAAAACATCTCGGAATTCCCTAACAGTTCTGATGGTCTCCACAGTCAGATCTTCAGTTTCAGCTTGGCTTACCAAAGCCAGATATGCCTCGCACCCCTTGCGCATCAGTTTCTCAGCCCTCAACGACGATACTACATTGGATAAGTAATCCTTCCGTTCTCCAATAATCATTACCTCTTCATCATTGACAGTCCTTAACACCATCCTCTTAGCTGCACAATCCAAAGTTGCCTTATGCTTGGTCAACCAATCCATCCCTTATGCTTGGTCAACCAATCCATCCCTAGTATCAAATCGAATTCTTCAAGCGGTAACTCTATCAAATCCCCACAGAAAACCCTGCCTTGAATCTCCAGAGGCACCTCCTTGAAGAGTTTCTCTACCTTAATCGAATGACCTAAAGGACTTATCAAAGACACCCCACATACAGTCTCCTCGGAGTGCACACCCAGTGCCCCAGAAATGTTATATGCCACATATGAATAGGTTGATCCCACATCAATCAGAGCAGTATAAGGTACACCATAGATAAAAAACGTACCAGTTATGACATCAGGTGCGTCACCCTCCTCGCGGCGACGAGCAGTATACACCAAAGCTGGCTGACGAGCATCCACGTTACAAATACCCTTGCCAGGTGCCCCACGTCCACAGCCATTACCACCGCGACCTTCTCCACGACCTCTTGGCAGCGGCGGTCCATCCCTCACAGGTTGAGCCGGTCGCACAGCCTCTTGTTCGGCCACCTGAGCCTGAGTGGCCCTCCTAGGACAATCCTTAATCCTATGCTCCTTAGACCCACAACAAAGACAAGCCCCAGAATGCTTCCAGCACTCTCCTTGATGCATTCTGCCGCAATCCCCACAAGCTTGCGGTCTACTTGTGTTCACCGAAACTGCTCGAACCGGTTCCTCCATCCTAGCTCTCTTAACATTTCGATTTGCAGCACCCGCTGGTCCAGCATCCCTCCTGAACCGATTCCGATCCCTATCACGATTCTTCCGTTCGGTTTGTTTCACCTCCTCGGCTATCTTAGCCTTCTCTACCAGTGCAGTGAAATCTCGCTCTCTCTGCGAAGCTATGAGCATCATTAACTCATCTCTGAGACCATCCTCAAAACAAACGCTGCGCTCGTATTCGGTGGAAACGATACCATTAGCATACCGACTCAATCGTAGAAACTCCGCCTAATATTCAGCAATGGTCTTATTTCCCTGAGTCAAATTCAAGAACTCCTTTCTGCGTGCATCCACATAGCTAGCTCCAACATATTTTGCCTTAAAGTTCTGTTTAAACAGCTCCCATGTTACCCTCTCAGCTGGGGTACCCTCTCTCACAGTAATCCACCACTGATACGCTTCATCCTGCAGCAACGGCACTACCCCTTTCAACTTCTGTTCTACTGAGTAGTCTAGGTCATCCATGATCCGCTCTGTGGCTTCCAATCAGTACTCAGCCACATTTAGGGCCACTCCAGATACGCCCCTAAAAATCTCAGCTCCGTTGGCCCGAAGTAGTTCAGAAATGGACCCCTATTCATGGGCCCAATGTTAGCTCCGGCCACCCTTTCCAAAACCCTCAACATGGCCTGAGACAAAGCGTCATCCCCTGCGGCCCGGTCATACGGCCCATTTTCATTAACCGGTGGTGGATGTGCCTCAGCAGCTGGCATGTGTTTAGATGACGCAGATCCAGCTTGGGTGCTACCTCAGCCTCGACCACGGCCTCTTCCCCGAGTAACCCTTGTACTCATAACGATTTATCTGTTTACGAATTGTATGACATTAGTTTACTGGTTTCACTGTTTATTACAGAATGTCTTATGAACAGATAGAGTTTCAGAGTTATTTTCGCGCAATCACAATTTAGCTACGGTCCCAGTTTTGTAGACCTAATACTACATTATCAATAGTACTATCTACAGTATTATTTCCAGTCCAGTTCCATATAAATATTTAATGCAGAAAAAGAACACTTACAGAGTTGGTGCCGGGGATTCAGTGTGCCACTTCCTTATCAGTCCATTTAAATTTTTTTTTAAAATACCCATGCTTTCGTTTACTGAAAATAAAAAGGTTTGATTTGAAAACAAAAACTATTGATTTAACCCCGTTTAACAATAGAAAAACTTTGAACATCTTCGAAAACTTATAGAAAAACTTTTTTTTTGAAAACATTTTCGGCCCCGATCCACAGCCAAGTTGTTGCAACTAGGCTCTGATACCACTAAATGTAACACCCCAAACCCGGCCCAGACGTTACGGCTGAATTTAGTATGTCACATGGAGATGTTTCAAAAAACATGTGTTTATCTAAATTCTTTGTTTAGAGTTTAGTAAAAATCTGTTCTTGTTTTAAGTTAAAGTGAATGGAAGCTGTGCACCAGGTAGGAAGCCAGAAAAGAGGAGGTGAGTCTTATAGGACCGTTTAAATACCAAGCCCTTCCCGGATCCAATTCTAGACATGCACACATCCATTGCCACACTTTAAGCAGGTTACGTGTCTACGGACATTAAAACAAGTTTAAGTCTACTTAAAATATTTATTTTCTTGGATAAACATTTACTTTGCAGAAACTTTGCGCGTCATCGTGATCTTTTAAAAACAAGTAGTTTTTATAAAACGAACCCTAGTGCTAACCAGTTTAATAATCCCCAAAATAAAATTAATTAAAAGGAGCGGCCTTATTACACCTTTAAGCATAATAAAAATAATCCAAATTAAATGCTAAACTTATTAAATCCGTCAATCAATCTTCAAGGCCACTCTGAATCTCGCCCAGCTCCAAGTTCACCAACTAGGGCTCACCTGCAAGGATGGAAGAGAAAGGGGTGAGTTTGGGAACTCAGTGCATACAGAAACCCATCCAAAGCCCAAATTAGCTCGAGCCCATTGGGCCTAAGCCCTATTCAGATAACAGTACACAGTGGACCGAAGCCCTTTTCAGAATACAATAGCAAGGCCTTAGCCCCTTTTAACATAACAGTGTGGCCCATAGGCCTAGTTCAGTAACATAGGTAACAATAGTAGTAATGCATGCAAACCCATCTGGGGAGACTACTCAACCCACCAACCGCTACGCTGCACCTGTACCAGCCTTACACTCCATGTGGGGAATATCTCAACCCACCCAGCCCTACACTCCATAGTTGCAGCAACGCTGCTCAAATATCAGTAAGTTCAGGCAAAGCCTCTAGTACGTGGATGAACCACTTTCAATACTTCCTCCATCAATACCCCAATCCCATGCAACAGATATTAATAAAAGCATATCATGTAAAATACAGTATTAATCAATCAACAAGTTTAGCCAATTTAAACCCTAGGGGTATATCGGTAATTTTGCTCTTTAGGGGTAATTTTCGTAACTTAGCAACTACACAAGCTACTTCAGTAATTTTCAACAGTTTTATGCAGTTTGGTTCCACCATCTAACTAACAGGCTAATTTGCCCATCTCTTACCCATATTCGTCCGTAAGCCTATTGGGCCCAGTTTTGGCCCATCGACCCTCTTTTTCCGAAGTACGTTAAGATATCACACGAACTTACTTACCACCTTGGGGTGCTAGATCTACAATTACTCTATGTCTTGAGAGCATTCGCATACTTACAAGCCCATAAAATGCCAGAATTTCGTCATTTCGGCTTTTGTCGAATTGAACTAAAAAAGGGTGTTCGGTACACACCTGATTCGCGACGACTGCTACTGAGATCTCTTCCGATGTCCTACAATTGATTAGCACAGTTCTTATTTACAAACCATAATTACTAAACCCACAACCTACTTATCCATGATCGAACCATGTCCCTAAAAGCCTTTGAAACCTTACCTTTTTGCCAAAATCGATAGCTAGCTCCAAATCCGATTGCTTCAACAACCCACGCCTTCAATCCAACATTTAAGAAGACACTAATCATTGACAGAAAATGTCAGTTAAAAACCCTTAGAGCCACATGCCCAAATCGACAGCCTCCCTAGATTTTAGGGACTTCGGCTTTTCCTAACTTTGTAAAATATGACCAGATCTGAGATGATGAACACTTACCCCTTACTCCTTTTTGATCTCCACGCAATCTGGTGCAGATTTATCTTTCAAACGACGATAGAACTCGACTTTCAGAGCTTTGAAGTTTCGGCTATAAGCCCCCAAATCTATGGTTTTTCGGCTTTTAGGTGATGAAGGAGATGACAATGTGGGGCTATAACCTTGATGTAGAATTGCCGACAGGTATCTAGGGTTTAGAAAAGATGATTGTCGTTTATTAGGCACAAAAATATCGAAGGATTTGGCTTGGAAGAAATCGGCACAACTAATGTATTTTTTGAGGTTTTAGCTTTTGTGGTTTCGGCATAAGTGTTGATGAACGGCAGGTTTGATGAACGGTTTTGAAGAAGAAAAATGGAAAAAGAAGAATAGAGAGAATGGTGGTTTTGGCTAGAGAGGAAAAAGAGAGAAAAGAACAACCCTAAGGTGTTTAAGCAGAAGAAAACGGCACCACTCAATACCCTAAGTGCCGAAATACTAACCTAATACCCCTTTACCGAAATCCCCTTTCTAATTCCCCTAATCCGGCCAACTCTTAGCCTCTCTCCCAATCCCTTAAATATCTCCCCTTATCCTTCCTTAATCCAAGTGTTTGGACTGATTCAAACTCTCTTTTAGCAGAATCCACCTGGACTCCAACACTTACCCCTCCAGCACTTAAAAATAAATGCATCTATTTGTCAACACAGGGAATCGATCCCATGCCTTCCCCAATGCTCCACACGCCAACTTTTTAGGAGCCTAGTGGCGTCACCCTTGCCACTTTACTAAGGCTCTTTTTGTGATGCAATTTACCCATAACTCTATACAAGGGCCACCTAGCCAGAACCCCTAACTCCTAAGTCCAAAATTCAAAAATTCAACCGGGTTTTGGCCAACACATGGGCCTTCTATAAGCCCATTTACCTACTCAAAATATTAATTTCACATCCAAATACAAAATTTTAAAATCTTTACCAAAATATTGAAAACCACGAATAAATCCAAAAATTAAGATGTTACAAAGACCTCCCCCGCCCCCTAACCAACTTGATAAGGATGTTCCAAGAGGTATGGCACCAGCCAGAATCAGTAAAGCCCGGTGGACAAACTTAGAAAGTATGGGGCTGAGGAATTCAGAGCGAAAGTTGATGATGACGCTCAAAGAGCTGAGTTCTGGCTCGAGAATACTACGCGAGTGCTTGATGATTTCTCATGCACACCCGGAGAGTATTTGAAGTGTGATGTGTCCTTTTTGAAGGATACTGCATACAATGGGTGGAAGACGTATCTTCGGTAGTGCTGAAAGAAAATATTACTTGAGATTTCTTCCAAGCAGAGTTTAAGAAGAAATACATTAGCCAACGGTTTTTAGACTCGAAACGAAAGGAGTTCCTCGAACTCAAACAAGGTAACAAGACTGTAGCAGAATACGAGAGTGATTTCGTACGACTAAGTCAGTACGTAATTGAATGGGTTCAAACAGAATTGGAAATGTGTAAACACTTCGAGGAAGGTCTGAATGGGGATATCAAGTTATTGATTGGGATCTTGGAAATACGGGAGTTTTCCGCATTGGTCGATCGAGCCAAGAAGGCCGAGGAACTTAATAATGAAAGAAATCAAGCGAAGAGAGAGGCTCGAGTTGCGAGCAAGAGGTCTAGCAGTAAAACACTCTCGTTCTCTACGAAGAAAGCCAAGAGCCTGCATGACCACTCCACTTCGTCAGTGGGATTTTCGGGTAGATCAATAAGCTCTAAGTGATGAGGTCAAAAGTCTTCCTCCCCAATGGTGACTAGTGTGGGGAGTGTAGATGATCAAAAACTGAAGTGTAAGAGCTGCAACAAATTTCACTTCGGAGAGTGCCGAATGAAAAGCGGCGCATGTTTCGAATGTGGTTCCCTTGATCATTTTCTTAGAGACTGCCCGAAACGAGCTGAAAAAGAAGAGGAAATAACTCCGAAGTCGAGTGCTCCAATTCTACGAGGTAGGCCTCCGAGATACCTTGGGGGTGCTAGTGGCGGTCGAGTGAAGATGAAAAGTGCTACAAAACTAGAGGTTCGAGCCCTGGCAAGAACGTATGCGATACGCACTCGAGAGGAAGCTACTGCTCCTGATGTATTTACGGATACCTTCTCTTTTTTTAATATAAGTGTTGTTGCTTTAATTGATCCGGGGTTGACACATTCATATATCTGCATGAGATTAACGTCTAGTATGAACATACCTGTTGATCATACGGAAGATATTATTAGAGTGTCGAACCCACTAGGCAAGTCGGTTCTAGTTGATAAAATTTGTAAGAATTGTCCTTTGACGGTTCAAGGTCATTGTTTCCCGGTTAACCTTATGTTGTTACCATTTGATGAATTTGATGTAATACATGGTATGCATTGGTTAGCCCTTCATGATATAACAGTGAATTGTGGTAGTAAGTACATTGAGTTGAAATGCCCGGATGGTAAGACTCTATGGGTTGAATTAAGAGAATTGGGTTCATCTCCGGTTGTAATCACGGCGATGGTTGCTCATAGATATATGAGGAAAAGATGCGAAGCCTACCTTGCATTTGTATTGAACACTAAGAAAACTGAGTTGAAGATTGAGTTTGTACCGATAGTTTATGAATACCCAGATGTATTTCCGGAGGAATTACCCGGACTACCTCCTGAAAGGGAGATAAAGTTTGGTATTGAATTGGTGCCAGGGACCGACACCCATTTCTATTGCCCCGTACAGAATGGCACCTACAGAGCTGAGGGAGTTAAAAGCACAGTTGCAAGAATTTACGGATAAAGGATTTGCTAGGCCAAGTTTTTCACCTTGGGGTGCCCCTGTGTTATTTGTAAAGAAGAAAGATGGTTCGATGAAGTTATGTATCGATTATTGGCAACTGAACAAGGTGATTATTTGTAAAGATCGATGATTTGTTTGACCAGTTGAAAGGAGCCACCGTATTCTCCAAGATAGACTTGAGATCTGGCTATGATCAACTGTGAGTTAAAGACTCAGATGTACCAAAGACAGCTTTCAGAACGAGGTATGGCCATTATGAATTTCTTGTCATGCCGTTCGGACTGACGAATGCATCGGCAATAGGATCTTAGGCCATATTTGGATAAGTTTGTCATTGTGTTTATTGACGACATTTTGATTTACTCTAAAGATGAGACAGATCATGCGAAGTACTTAAGAATTGTGTTGCAGACCTTGCGGGAAAAGCAACTGTATGCTAAGTTTAGCAAGAGTGAGTTTTGGCTCCAGAAAGTTGGTTTTTTAGGTCATATAGTTTCGGGTGAAGGCGTCCGAGTTGATCCAAGTAAGATTTCTGCAATTGTTGAATGGAACCGCCTAAGAATGTAACCAAGGTTACAAGCTTTTTAGGCTTAGTCAGTTACTATCGAAGGTTTGTAAAAGGATTTTCCATGATAGCGATTCCAATGACGAAACTGCTTCAGAAAAACGTTCATTTTGATTGGACGGAGAAGTGTCAACAAAGTTTTGAGAAATTAAAGACATTACTGATCGAAGCTCCTGTTTTAGTGCTACCTGAACCAGGAAAAGAATTTGTAGTCTACAGTGATGCATCCTTAAATGGATTAGGTTGTGTGCTTATGCAAGATGGCAAGGTGAAAGCATATGCTTCACGGCAATTGAAGCCCCATGAGAAGAATTATCCAACCCATGACCTAGAGCTTACCGCTATTGTTTTTGCCTTGAAAAATTGGAAGCATTATTTGTATGGCAAGACTTGTCGTATATTCACGGACTATAAAAGTTTGAAGTACATAATGACTCAGAAGGAATTAAATTTGAGACAGTAGAGATTGTTAGAATTAATTAAGGATTATGATCTGATTATTAACTATCACCGGGGAAAGGCGAATGTGGTCGCTGATGCATTGAGTAGGAAATCCCTGTATGCTTTGAGAACTATGGATGCTCGTTTGACATTGCTTAATGATGGTTTAGTTTTGGCCGAGCTGGACGCTAGGCCGAGATTTCTGCAGGAAATTCATGATGCCCAGCTTAATGATGATTATTTGCAAGCAAAAAGAGCTCAATGTGAGTCTGGTGTTGAGTCAGATTTCTGAATTAGTTCTGATGGATGTTTGATGTTCAGAGGTAGGGTTTGTGTACCCAAAGACAATGAACTTATTCAGAAGATTTTGCAAGAAGCACATAACAGCCGTTTGTCTGTTCACTTGGGAAGTACCAAGATGTACAACAATTTGAAGAAGATGTACTGGTGGAACGGTATGAAAAGAGATGTTTCTAAATTTGTATCGAAATGCCTGGTGTGTCAGCAAGTTAAAGCTGAACATCAAGTGCCTTCAGGTTTGTTATAGCCTGTAATGATCCCCGAATGGAAGTGGGACAGAGTTACTATGGATTTTGTGACAAGACTACCTATGTCTCCGAAAAAGAAAGATGTTGTATGGGTTATAGTGGATAAATTGACAAAGTCGGCTTATTTCATTCCGGTAAGGATGGATTATTCTCTTGATAGATTGGCATATTTGTACATTTCTGAGATAGTAAGATTGCACGGAATACCATTGTCGATTATTTCAGATAGAGACTTGATGTTCACTTCGAAATTCTGGAAAAAGTTACAAGAAGCCTTTGGTACAAAGTTGAGCTTTAGCATAGCTTTTCACCCTCAGATCGATGTTCAATCTGAGTGGATGATTCAGATTCTTGAGGACATGTTGCATTGTTGCATCCTTGAATTTCAGGGTAGTTGGGAAAAATACCTGCCATTAGTAGAATTTTCCTACAATAATAGTTTCCAAACAAGTTTAAGGATGGCACCTTATGAGGCCTTGTATGGTAGAAAGTACCGAACTCCATTGTACTGGACAGAACTCAAGGAAAATCGGATTCATGGAGTTGATCTGATCAAAGAAACTGAAGAAAAAGTTAAAGTGATACGAGATTGTTTAAAAGTGGCATCAGATAGGCAAAAGTCTTATGCTGACTTGAAAAGAAAGGAAATTGAGTTCCAAGTTGGGGATATAGTATTTTTGAAAGTATCTCCATGGAAAAAGGTATTGAGATTTGGTCGAAAAGGTAAACTGAGTCCACAATTTATCGGACCGTATAAAATCACCGAAAGAGTTGGACCGTTAGCTTATCGTTTGGCATTGCCACCCGAACTGGAAAAGACTCACGATGTGTTCCATGTATCCATGTTAAGGAGATACCGATCAGACCCCTCTCATATAATTTCTCCGACTGAGATTGAAATTCGACCGGACATGACCTCTGGAGAGGAACCGGTTAAGATATTGGATCACGAAGTTAAACGGTTAAGAAATAAAGATGTGGCTCTTGTAAAAGTTCTATGGCATCGACATGGTGTGGAAGAGGCTACATGGGAGTCAGAAGAAACCATGAGAAACCAATATCCGAATCTATTTTCTGGTAAGACTTTCGAGGACGAAAGTCCCTAAGGGGGGAGAAATGTAACATCCTGAAATAGGGCCTATTCAGAATAGAGGTTTCGAAACCACAAATTTGACATCAAAATATTTATTTTATTATTATTATAAGGCCTAGAATATGATTATATGCATGTATTAAAGTTTCATGAAGAAATTCTAAGTATAAGGTGTACAATTGAAAATTAGGGACTAAATTGAATAAATTGCAAAACTTGGATTCTAGAAGCAATTTGTATGAAATTGCCTTAGATTATGAATTAGAAGGTCTTGGAGAGTAATTTGCCCAAATTCTAAATTTTTGGACAAAAATAGGCTTGCATGGTTAAAATTTTAAAGAAAGGGCATAAGGGCATTTTGGTCATTTGTCATTTTAGTGAAATAAAATGGGAAAAAATGAACCAAAATCAGCTCATTTTCTCCTTCATCCAGCCGAACTTCAAGGGTCACCATAGCTAGGGTTTTCAAGCTTTCCAAGCTAGATAGTAAGTGCTCCCAAGCCCCGTTTTTCATGCTCTTTGTATTTTTGAAATCTCGATTGCTTGATCTCTCTATTTCTACCCATATTTCATGCTACGGTTCATGTTTAAAAATTTACCCATGCATAATTTAATTGTATTTTGATGGATTATGGAGAGTATGAAAGATTAATGTGTGTTAAACACCTTTTCCTAGTTGATTTTCATGAGAAGCCCTTATAGAGACCATTTTGCAAAAGATGTAAATGTGTGGTATAAATGGGGAAAATAATGAAAAAGGTGGGTTGCCATAAGAGAGAAAAATGTTCGGTTAGGCTTGGGTAAGATAGAAATTTCATGTGTTTCATTATACGAGCCTAGGGACTAAATCGTAAAAATGTCAAAGGTTAAGGGCAAAACAGTCATTTGGACCGGGGGTAGATATTAAACTTGAAATGTGTAATGTAGTGTATTAATGAGTTAATTTTGTTGATATAGACCCCGAGGAACAAATTTCGGAGGTCGATCGAGGTAAACGCAAGGTTTCAGAATAACCGAAACATATCTCTAAAATGAATACCAGGTAAGTTCGGATAACTTAAAGTAAACCCTTAATATGCATAATTTATGAATTATGAATGCATGTTATTTTCATTTATCGATGATATGAAAATGCATGAGATGCACATTTGGTAATGACTTGATGACAACTATCTCGATTGAGGTTAAAAGAGGGATTCGATGGATAAACCATGTTTTATATGTGAATTGAGATCCTGCATGTGTTGCAGTAAGGATTTAGCCCGGACAGGTAATCCGTGACCTTAGGAATGGAAAGGAATCTAGCCCAGACGGATGTTGCTTGAATGATCGGGCCTCCCGAAGAATATATGTGCATTGAGAATTTAGCCCGGACGGGTAATCCTATTAGAGTCTGAATTTAGCTTGGACTGGTAATTCAGATCCGAGCTCATTAAGGGTATTTGTCGCTATAAGGGAGTTAGCCTAGACTGGTAATCCTGCCATGAGATGTGAGGTTCGCGGGAGTGCATATATGAAATGATCATTCGTATGAATTGACGGATAATGGGTATTCCATCGAGATTTCCTAGAATCTCAATGAGATTAACATTTGATATACATATATGAATAAAATGTTGAATGATGAGCTCATCTAGTTAAATTACATGATACATGATTATATGACTAACTCATTGATTGAGTGCATGTGATAGGAAATCATTTCATAATGGATGATTTCATGAATTAAGTATGGATGCATGCTAATTACTTGGTAAGTTTACTTCCTAGTTATTCGAGCTTACTAAGTATGAAAATGCTTACCCCCTCTCTTTTCCCTATTTTACAGAGCTTGAGGACTCATAAGGACTGAAAGACAATCGGAGAGTCAACACACTATCAACTAAACAAGCTTTGGTATAAAGACTTTGTTTATTTTGTTCAATGGCATGTATAATATTTATGAGTATTTTGTAATATGTGTCATATGATTTGCCAAATAAAGGCATGTAAAAATATGTTTATCTCTTTGTATATGGCCATGAAAATTGGCTTAACTTAAGTAGGCTATGACCTACGATTTTTATGCATGTTTGTGTTTTTATATGATGGGTTGCTACAATTGGCAATGAGTTCAGAAACGAGCCAAATATCGAATGCGCTACAATAACATAAGAACCCATAAACACTAGATGGGAAATAACTTTTTGTATGAAACCAATGATACGAGGTTTCTATACAATTAACTTCATTAAGATTATTTACAAGTGTAAAATTATGTTTTCTCCCAAACTTGGTAACCACTAGGCATAAGTAGTAGAAAGGGTGATTAAAGGCTTGGAAAATAGCTTAATAAAGTCCACATGGTTGGACACATGGGCGTGTGTCTAGGCTGTGTGTGACACACAATTCCCTCCCATGGGCGTGTGCTAAGGCCGTGTGTCCCCTGCACTTAAAATTTTAGCTCAAAGTTGTACACGGTCAGGCAGCACGGGCGTGCGCCATGGCCGTGCCCCTAGATACACGGGCGTGTGAGTCCACACGGCCCACCTACACGGGCGTGTGCCCATTTATGTTAAGGAAAATTTTCTGAGGAGTCCAAGGTTAACCGAACGTGCCCGTATTTGTCCCGCATTGCCTTCCGATATGATATAGGTTTTGAAGGCCTATACAAGGGACGAGACGTTCATGATTGAAAAGTTCATGACCCGAGTTAGTATGTTGAAAATGTAAAGTTCTGGTAGTGCCTCGAGCCCTGTCCTGTTGTTGGATACGGGCGAGGCGTGTTACATCTTTAGAGTCTCTATTTATATGCATAAGAAGTATAAAAGAAGTAAAGATCTAATTCTAATAACTTTTAGAATTTAAAGTACATTAAAATTTATCTTGATCATGATGGACATCCACTTAATAAGATATTCATAACAATTACCATTTAAATATAATTATTAGTTACTTCTAAAATATAAAAAACTGCAAAAGTGGAATCAATGACAAAGTAAGAAATTTTATGCAACCTGAACGAGATAAAATTATAAAATTTTTGGAAGAATCAAGGCTAAAAATTGTGTTCAAAAGAATTAGGTATTGTTTGATAAACTAAAAGATTAATTACTAAAAAATTAAGTATTGAAAATTTTATTGTTGAATTTAAGTTATAAAATATAATTGATATATTATTTAAAATTAAGTACGAAATATGATTATATTTTTTTATAAATATAAATCTTAAAATATGAAAAATTTTATTCTACATTTTACTCTTAATTGTTAAACATTTCACCTTATTCTAAACAAGCCTAAATTTTAACTGTAAAGTATTTAAATATAATATAATGTCAAAATAAATAAAGTATAATTGAATTAAATGAAAATATTCTCTATTAAGTCATAAGTAACTCTTATTTTAAGTTGTTTTTATTTTGAATTATCAAATGTATATTAAAATTTAAATAATTGAAAATTTTAATTTTAATTTATTTAATTCTTTCAACTACTTATCAAACAAGACCTTAAATTACATTATTAATTTTTGTACAAGCCAAAAATATCTTTTTATTCATTGGAGAGCTAAACTTAAATTGAATGATTTAATTTTTTAAAAGAGTTACAAGAAAAATAATTGAAAATAATTAAAATTATATTTTTACATATTGGTATATCTGGAGGATAATATTATTTAATTTAGATTTAAATTTGAATAATAATAATACTTAAATAAATGTATAATGTTAATAATAAAAATATTCGAACAACTATTATTTTTATTTTATACAATTACTGGAGGATAAAAAGTGAATTAAATCAATTTTGGGATTTTGGTAGTTAATTGTGGCGTAGAAAGTTTCAAGTTTCAACTCCTTGTGGACAAAAATTGTGGACTGTCAGCATCAATATTTGTCTCTTTGATTTAGTGTCATTTTACACTTCGATTTTATCTTTTAACATATATTTCGCCAAAAAGAAATTAAGAAAAGAAAAAGAAAGGCAATTAAATGGCGCACTGCCCCTTTTCCCCTTCTTTTGGCTCTATTTTGAATATCGGGACAATGATACCTTAGCCAACAAATTGCTGGGCACCACATTTCTCATAATCAATACATGCCAAGAAATATTTTAAGGCCCGCCGATTTCCAGACTTGATTTTGTAACTTGTATCCATTGCATTGAATCTTACATTTTTATCAACTATACAATATAATTTTAATATAAATTAGTATATATACTCTAATATAATAATTATATGATTTTAAACAAATTTCAGTTGCCTACAAAAAAATAATCTAATATAAATAATATACATCCAAATAATTATAATTATAATAAACTATTATAAAACATAATCAGTCACCAAACAAAAATATAAATTAAAAACTTGTACATCATTTACACTAAGTAGGATTTGAACTTTGAGCTTCAACCTTATCATTAAGCTAAATACTCATTGGCAAAAGATGATTGAATATATATATGAAGAGTAATCCACTTACACGTGTAAATGTAAAACTAAAATAATTTTACGTTCATCTGTATATTTTTGCACAACTAATAATTTAATGATTCAACTATCGAATTTATTGATTGTATTTGTTCTGCATGTAAATTTTTGAATTGATTCAATATTTCTATTATATTGATCTAAAATATTGTATATATTAATATCTATTAAACGATTGAAAGTTTTTTTTTACATAAATAAATAATTAAAAATTTTAAATTTACATCTAACTTGACATGCATGATTCATATAAATGAAATATGAAATATGAAATATGATAGTTGAGTCATTAAAATATTAATCGTGCAGAAATATAAGGAATTATATATGAAATTATTTTAGTTTTACAACTTAATTTTACATCAGTGTAAGTGATTTCCTCCCATATATATATATATATCCTCTTTTTCTTTAGCAACAAAATCATTTTAATGCATATAAATTAAATTTATATCACAAATTTCACCCTTAACTATATTTGTTCTCACTTTAGTATTTAAACTTCTTTTTTTCACTTTATGCCTAAATTATTCATTCATTATAGATTTTAGTTCAAAAAGTTAATGGTGCTAAAATGCGTTACATGTCATCCTTTTTTTCCATGTCATCAGTGGCATATCCATTGACCTTTGATGTGGTCATTGACTATTGATTAGTCAATAACCATGTTAGCCAATGATTGACCATTGTTGACTAACATTGATAAATTGTTGACTAATCGTTGATTGGTACACTTTTAATTTGATTTTTATAAATTCTTTTTAAAATTTTAAGACTTTTTTTAAAAGCTAAATATATATTTTTTTGAAAATATACTTTTAATATTTATATTTTATTACTGAAAATGTAAATTTTTTAAATTTGAAATATTTTGTAATTTTATAAAATTTTAATTTTTTAAAAAATTAATAATTTTTTTGAATTATTTTTATATAATTTTTTATAATTTTTATTTTATATAAATTTTTATATTTTTATTTTATATAATTGGCATGTTATAAAACTTGAGTTTATAATTTTTTAAATTTATATATATTTTGAATTTTTAGATTTTATATATTATTTTATACTTTTTATATTATATAATTTATATATTTTAAAATAATATTGAACATTTAAATTTAATAATCTTCTATATTTTTCTAATATATATTTAGAAATATTTTATATCTTTTTTTAGTTTTAAATATTTGTAGCAGATTTAAAATCATTAGTTGGCATGTATAAAGGAATGCCACATGGCGTGTTTTTATTGGTTGGACCTGTCACCTTTTTTATCATCGTTAAATTTTTGAACTTAAATCTACAATGAAATAATAATTTAGGTAATAGAGAAAGTGCTTGATTTGTTCAAACAGATGGAAGGCCCTAGGATCAAACCACATTTTATTGTCATTTTGCGCATGCTCTATTCTTGTAGCCATGTTGGGCTTGTTGAGAAAGGACAATGCTACTTTTTGAGTTAATGAAGGAGTACAGAATTGAGCCAGGAGATCAACATTATGCTTCTTTGATTGATTTATTTGGTCACGCGAGTAAACTATAGGAAGCACTTTCAATCATCAAAGCCACCAACAATGTCTATCTGGGGAGCCTTTTTAACAGTGTGTTTTCATGGGAACATTGAATTAGCAACTTATATTGTTGATAGGATCTTTGAGTTGGTATCTGTGAGCTTGGGTTTGCATGCATTAGTTTCTAATGTTTACACTACTGCTGGGAGATATTACGATGCAAAGATGCTAGGATGATGCTTGGAGACTGAGGGATTAAGAATGACACAGATTTGAGTTGGGTTGATGAGGGAAATAATGTTCAAACATTTGTTGCTAGGGATAGGTCCCGTGCTAAAGAAAGAGAAGTTTACAAAAAAAAAATAGAGGAATTAGGAGATGAAATGGATCAATGTTGTTATATTATAGACATAAGTTTTGTGCTGGGAGAAGCAAATGGAAAAGAAAAGAATAATGTATCATAATGAAAAACTAGTTGTTGCATTTGGGCTCATTACCTTTTCACCAAATAAGCCAATTAGTGTCACAAAAAACTTACGCACTATAACACTCCCAACCCAACCCGAATCATCGAGCTCGAATATCGGATGTTACGACAAAAGCACACTTAGCATAAATTTTAACACAAACTGCTTATGATCATTTTTTAGCATACTTCGTATTATTTATAAAGGTTTCTGAACAAAAGAAATAAGGAAAACATTCAAAAATACAATAGACTCTTAAGGATAAAAATATTATGTTACAATACAACACACAAGTACGTTAAAGACAGACTCATCTTAGTGTATTGTACTATACATCATATTCCTAAAATGTCTTCTATATACATAATAACCCAACTAGTCGATTCTCTGGAGCACTCCTGGCTTAGTCTCTCTCGGCTTACTCATTCTTACAGCAACACCTGAAACATTAACAAAACTCTTGTAAGTTCACATGAACTTAGAGAGTTTGAATACAAAATACCTTAAAGCCTTTCTAGCTGAATTCCTCATCGTAAAAGTTTGGATTACCACTGAGTCTTTGGCGGATTCTTTCATAATATTGGATAGATACCTATACGCCAACCTCCATACTTAACGTCACTTTCACTTCATTCATTGACTGATTCTGTAATAGTTCGATTTTGGCCTGTCGGAATAGTGGTTTCAGGACCACAAATTTGGAGTCAAAAAAATATTATTTTTTTTATTTTGGTGTTATAGCATGATTATATGAATGCATGAAAATTTTGGTGAATTAATTTTAGCGATTGGGAGCTCAATTACAAAAAAAGGACTAAATCGCATAAAGTGTGAAAGTTTTGTTCTACTAACTAAAGGTGTCAAATAGCTTGGAGCATTAAATTAGAGGTCCTTATTGAGTAAATAGACCAATAAAATGTTAGTGGCTAGGCATGGAGCCTTAATTCATGGGATTGTCAAAGGGTAGGTGACGTAATTGATAAATAAATAATACACCTAAAGGCTAGCTATCATCTTTTTCTCTTCTTCTCTTCTCCACCAAAATTTTTAGAAAGAAAGGGGTTTTGAAAGCTTGAAAATTTCAGCCATTAAGTTCTCTCATAAGTAAGTGATTTTGATGACTTTTCTTGATAATTTTTGTACTTTTGGAACCCTTATAGCATAAGCTATCTAATGAGGGGACTATTTTGCAAAATGGTTGAGAGTCTAGGGTTTTTCCATGAAAGAATTTATGTGGTTAGCTGAAATTTTATGGAAGAAAATGAATCTTGGTTGTTAAATAAACAACTTTTGTAAAGGGGTTTCATAAAAACACTTAAATGGGCTATTTTGTAAAGCTTGTAAAATAGGTGGTAATTGTGTGAAATGTTTGAAATTGTGAGTTGCTATAGGTATAAAAAGAGTTCGACTAGGCTTGGTTAATGAGGAAACTCGATAAAAATTTATTTACGAGCCTAAGGGCAAAATCATAATTTTTATAAAGTTTAAGGGCAAACCGATTATTTTGTCGAATTGTGAATTGTAGAATGTTTTTATTAATGTGATGATTAAATGAGTGAAATTTTATTATTATAGATCAAGAAATACGCAATCCGGACCTAGCTGGGGAAAAGCCAAGCAAGCGGATTAAATACTATTAGTCGCCTACATTTTGTGTACCGAGGTAAGTTGTACGTAAATAATGTAATTTATTTCTATTTATGTATTGTATAATTAATATGGCATATATTGTGGGCTATTGCTGTGAATGTGCATGATGAGAATTGATGTAGTAGAGACTCCCGATTGAACCTTAGGAATAATTTGGATATCCATGCCATGAATTTGGGTGATGCGTGTGTTAGTGTAAGGCCTGTCTGGGACATGGCATCGACACAGATAAGTGAAAGCCAGTGTAAGACCTGTCTGGGACATAGCATCGACCTCAAGATATGCAAGCTAGTGTAAAATGTGACAGCCCAAAATTGACCCTAGTCGGGAAGTGGTTTCGGGACCACAAAACCGAGTCATAAAAATAATTGATTTCCATATTCTATGCTTATTATGTGTGTACATGAGTATGTGGAAGTTTCATTCTCCAATTTTGCCAATTGCATGAGAAATTATTAAATAGGGATTGATATGAGACATGGTGAAAATATGATAGGCTAATTTAAAATGGTCTATTAATGCATGTTGTGAAAATGATGGGTTTGCATGTCAAATTACCCAAAATTTGAGCTAGTGGTTGGCCATGCTATGGGTGGAAACATGTTGGGAACATGTTGGCCTAGTGAGGTATGTAGGAAAAAAATAAAATAAGGGCATGGGCATAAAATAATGAAAAGGAGTATGATGAATACAAAAAAAATGTGTGTAGTTGTTTCCCCCCCATTGCCGTGAGCTAAAGAAAAGAAAGGAGAAAATTTTTGTTCATCCTTTCTCATCTTCATTTAGCCGAAACTAGAAAGAAAAAAACAAAGAAAAAAAATGCTCATCCTTTGGTTCATCCTTGGCCAAAAATTTTAAGGAGGAAGGAAGAAGAAAGGTTGAAGAGGTTCGGCCATGCATGTAGCTAGGCTAAAGTATGTTTGATGATGTTCCATGAGATGCATGCATGTTTTAGTTGTTAGCTTGAGTTCTACCTAGCCCATGGTCTAAATCTTGCTATGTGATGGAAATGACACTCGGCCATGGATGCATCATTCTTGGTTGATGTTTGATGTTGTGGTGATGAGGCATGAGGATGAGTTAAGATTCGGCCTAGGTGGAGTTTGTGTTAATGCCATTGCATGCTAAATATGAAGCTTGTTAATGATGCATGTGATGGTGGCTTGATGATTCTTGAACCTCCTTTTTAGCATTTTTGAGTGAGCACATATGTGCATTGGTTGCTAAATGGAGAAGAATCGGCTAGCAAGTTGTGTGCTAAGGCCGAATATAACTTTTGCATGTTAATGAGCAATGCATGTGTTAAATTGATGGAAAGGGAGAGGATGCTTTACTAGTGTGTATATGTGTGTATTAGCCAAGTTTTGAACTTGAAACAAAAGGGTGTTTAGTCAATACAAGTGACCATACTTGTAGAATGTATTAAGTGTTGAAATCGGCCCCAAAATAGACATGCATATTCGGCCAAGGGGGAAAAATTAGCTAAAATGTTGAGTTTGATTCATGATTCCGTACATATGTGACTTTAATGTCTAATGTATAAATATGGGCTAAGTGCCTTGTGTTCCTCTCTTCGATGCTCAAATGATTAAATCAATTTATTTGTTTAATTAAGCTCAAGAGCAAAGGGGAACTAAATCCGATAAAGGGAAGGAAAAAGTGGTCGAATAGCTATCGGAATCGTTCGACAACACCCGAGGTAAGTTCTTGAGTAAAAGAGCTTAAATTATGATGTGATTAGATCATGTTTTAAGCAAATTAAAATCATGCTCTTTGTGTGGCTATTGAGCCGAATTTGCAAGAATGATAAATGTCTTGTGTTTGAGTTTTGCTAACGAAAATGAAATACGAATGGGCCATGATTTATTGTTAAATGTGCATGGTTATTTGAATGATGTCCGGGCTAAGTCCCGAAGGCTTGTGCTAAGTGACAATATCCGGACTAAGATCCGAAGGCATTTGTGCGAGATACTAATTCCGGGCTAAGCCCGAAGGCATTTGTGCGAGATACTAATTCCGGGCTAAGCCCGAAGGCATTTGTGCGAGTTACTAAATCCGGGTTAAGTCCCGAAGGCATTTGTGCGAATTACTATAACCGGGCTATGTCCCGAAGGCATTTGAACGAGGAGCTATATCCGGTTAAATTCCGAAGGTACGTGATTTGGGAATGAATGAACTTGCTGTAAAATTCCAGTTAATACTCTCGAAACATCCCAACATTGAGGTATGTTTCGTATGTGCTTGAATTTAGTTGAGCCCTTACAAATAAGTATTCGCTCAGTTGATAAACGAGCTACCGGCCTTTGGCTGAGTTGATCTTTTGTGTATGTACATAAGGGTTGATAATGTGAAGCAAGTACGATATCGTAAATTTGTGCATATGAAATTATCCGTTTAGCTATATGAATGCTATACTTTTGTTGTGCTGGAATTCCTTGCTCAAAACTTACTAAGCATAAATTGCTTACTCCGTTTCTTTGCTCCTCTGTTTTATAGATTTGGTTCTCCAGCTATCGGACTCGGGATCTTGAGGTCAAAGTCGCCCACACTATCAAAGCCCCTTTTTGGTACAATTTTGGTTGAACTTCGAAATGGCATGTATAGGACTACCCGTTTGTTGTGGGTCGTGGACCCTTTGGACTTGTATAAATTTTGGATAGCCATGCGAAAATGGCTTATATGTGTTTGAGTATAATGTTATAATCATTTGGTGTGGATATGCTTGACAAGGATTGGCCACGGGGATGGTTAATCACTTTCATAAATTGTGCTATTTATGCAAAAAGGGCTAGTTGAATCATGGAAACCATGAAATAGGTAAAGTCTACCTTAAAGGCAAATGCTGACAGCAGCAGTGATGTAGATTTGGAAAATCACTAAAAATAGTAGCAATGGAATTAAATAGTGAATAAATTATGTAAACAAACCTTGATGAATCTACTTTCATAGGAAAGTAACGAAACAATCATACGGACAGTATGTTAAGATATATTCAGGTTCTCGTGAGACAGGGCCAGAACGGTTTCTAGATTTCCTGTTCCGACTTTGGAAATTCATTATAAATTAACCAGAGATAATTAGGAGTCATACCATATATGGATAGATTCCTCTCTGAGTCTAGTTTCTATAGAAACAAACGGCATCAGTATTGAAGCCCTGTACAAGGAGATATCCAAGTCGTAATGCGCAAAGGTCAGGGTAGTCGATCCCTGTAACATGGGAGACTTTGACTAATAAACTGTACTAATTGGCCCGACCAAAAATTCTAGAAAAAATATGTAGATGGGCATATGAGTCTAGTTTCAGGGAAAAATCACGAAACTGATTTTCGAGTTGTGAAACTCAAGATATGATTTTTAAAGAGACTAGTACGCAGATTGGCAGTGTCTGGGAAATATTTTTATAAGGGGTTTAAAGTCTGTTAACACCTCGTGTTCGACTCTGGTGTCGGTCTCGGGTTCGGGGTGTTACATTTGATTTGTATCAGAGCTACGGTTTAGTCGATTCTAGGACTACCGTAATGAGTTGGGTCTAGCTATACATGCCATTTTATGTGATTACTTGATAGTGTGGTGATTTCTGACAATTGTAAATGTGTTTATTTATAGTAATGGATCCCGATCCCGACCGAGAGGTAGCTGATGATCTTGAGAGTGTAGCGCCTGCTCCCGCACAAGGGACAGCGCCGGCGGACTCTCAACCTAATGCTAGTAACCCGAATGATGAAGCTAGACAAGCTTTCTATAGCGTGATGAATGATTGGTTCAACCAATACATTCGAACTAATACGGCTGTTCCACAACCTCCTTCCCGACTAATACAACCCCCGCACCTACAATACCTCTGGTAACTGACCAAATAAGGTCAAATAAGCCCCCAGTTGACAGAATCTGAAAACATGGGGCTACTGAATTTAAGGCTACGGATAGCGACGATGCCGAGCAAGCTGAATTTTGGTTGGACAACACTATCCGGGTACTCGATGAGCTATCTTGTACACCCGATGAATGCCTAAAGTGTACTATCTCCTTGCTACGTGATTCTGCCTACTATTGGTGGAGTACTCTGACTTCTGTTGTGCCCCGAGAGCAAGTAACTTGGGAGTTTTTCCAAACTGAGTTTCGGAAAAAGTATATCAGTCAGAGATTTGTTGATCAAAAACGGAAGGAATTTCTTGAGCTTAAGCAAGGTTCCATGTCGGTTACTGATTACGAGCGAAAATTTGTTAGACTTAGCAAATACGCTCGGGAATGTGTTTCGTCCGAGGCTATTATGTGTAAACGCTTCGAGGATGGGCTGAATGAAGATATAAAAATGTTCGTTGGCGTTCTTGAAATACGAGAGTTCGTAGTACTTGTCGAGTGAGCTTGTAAAGCCGAAGAGCTTAGAAAAGAAAAACAAAAAGTTGATGAGGGAACTGGAGAGTTTCGTAAAAGATCTTCGGGAAGTCTCTTCAACAGGCATCGAAGAAATTTCGAGATGATGTGGGCTGGTCGAGAGGCACTTCGGGCCTTTTTAGACGAGATCGTGATCGACCCCCTGTGGGTACACGAGGCACTTCGGTCGCCAGTGTTGGGAATGAACGTCGAGACAGAACGAAATGTCGATATTGCGGTAAATGGCATTCGGGGAGTTGTAGATTCCCTGACCGCTCCTGTTACAAGTGCGGATCAGTTGACCACTTCATTAAAGATTGCCCGAGGTTGTCTGAACAGAATGTAAATCAGAGTGGGAAACCGGGTGCTACCACTGCTCGAGGTAGACCATCTGGAAATACGGGCAATGCTAGTGGTGGCCAGAGAGGATCTAGAGATGCTACGACCAGATCCGAGGCTCGTGCGCCTGCTAGAGCTTATGCTATACGTGCCCGCGAGGATGCTTCTTCGCCTGATGTTATTACCGGTACTTTTACTCTCTTTGATACTAATGTAATTGCTTTGATTGACCCCGGTTCTACTCATTCTTACATATGTGAAACCTTAGCATCCAGTAAGACTTTACCTATTGAGTCTACTGAATTCGTAATTCGGGTGTCAAATCCCTTGGGTCGTTACGTGCTTGTCGACAAAGTGTGTAAGAAATGTCCCCTAGAAATTCGAGGTTCCTGTTTTCCGGCGGACTTGATGCTTTTGCCGTTTGATGAATTTGATGTTATTCTTGGTTTGGATTGGTTGACCGCGCATGATGCGGTTGTGAATTGCAAAAGCAAGACTATTGATTTGAGGTGCGCAAATAACGAAGTAATCCGAGTTGAGTCTACGGACTTGGAGGGGATGCCAGCTGTAATATTAGCAATGTTGGCCCAGAAATATGTAAGAAAAGGGTGCGAAGCATACCTTGCGTATGTACTGGATGACAAAGAATTAGACAAGAAACCCGAATCCGTGAATACCCGGATGTTTTTCCTGAAGGATTATCGGGTTTACCACCTGTTCGGGAGGTAGAGTTTGGTATTGAGCTTGTACCTGGGACTACGCCGATTTTGATAGCTCCGTATCGTATGGCACCAACCGAGTTAAAATAGTTGAAAGCTCAGTTGCAAGAATTGACGGATAGAGGTTTTGCTCGACCAAGTTTCTCACCTTGGGGTGCACCAGTATTGTTCGTGAAAAAGAAGGACGGAACCATGAGGTTGTGCACTGACTATCGTCAACTGAATGAAGTGACGATAAAGAACAAATATCCGTTACCACGTATCGATGATTTGTTCGACCAACTGAAGGGAGCCTCAGTGTTCTCAAAATAGATTTGAGATCGGCTATTATCAGTTGCGAATTCGAGATTCGGACATACCTAAAACTGCCTTCAGAACGAGATATGGTCACTACGAGTTCTTAGTGATGCCGTTTGGGCTCACTAATGCCCCTGCGGTATTTATGGATTTGATGAATCGGATCTTCAGACCATATTTGGATCGGTTCGTAGTTGTGTTCATTGATGACATCTTGCTCTATTCAAGAGCTGAGACCGAACATACTGAGCATTTGAGGCTAGTGTTGCAAATTTTGCGGGATAAGCAGTTATATGCTAAGTTCAGTAAGTGTGAGTTCTAGTTAAGAGAGGCTAGCTTCTTGGGTCATGTAGTATCCGCATCGGGTATTCGAGTTGACCCGAACAAAATTTCAGCCATACTTAATTCGAAACCTCCGAGAAATATTACTGAGGTTCGGAGCTTTTGGGCTCGCCGGTTATTACCGACGATTTGTCAAAGGTTTCTCGATGATAGCCACACCAATGACGAAGCTACTTCAAAGGATGTTAAGTTCGAATGGACGGAGAAATGTCAGAAAAGTTTTGATCAACTAAAAAACTTATTTGACTGAAGCTCCAATTTTAGTGCAACCCGAATCAGGCAAAGAGTTTGTCATTTATAGTGACGCATCCCTACTTGGGTTGGGTTGCGTATTGATGCAAGAAGGTCGAGTTGTGGCCTATGCGTCGAGAAAATTAAATCCACATGAGAAAAATTATCCGACCCATGATCTTGAACTAGCTGCCATCGTATTTGCTTTAAAAATATGGCGACATTACTTATTTGGTGAGAAGTGCCATGTATTTCGGATCACAAAAGTCTCAAATATTTGATGACTCAAAGAGACTTAAATCTGCGACAAAGACGTTGGCTTGAGTTGTTGAAAGATTACGAGCTTGTCATTGATTACCACCCGGGAAAGGCTAATGTGGTTGCGGACGCCTTAAGCCGGAAGTCATTGGTTGCTTTACGAGCAATGAATGTGCATTTGTCTGTTCTACCTGACAATGTGTTAGTTGCTGAATTAAAAGCCAACCATTATTGATTCATCAAATTCGTGAAGCCCAGAAAGTTGATGATGATTGTTTGAGGTTCAGAAGTCGTTTGTGTGTTCCAAGGAGTTCGGAACTCATTTCGATGATTCTGAACAAAGCCCATTGTAGCCGAATGTCAAGTCACCCGGGGAGTACGAAAATGTACAACGATTTGAAACGTTGGTTTTGGTGGCATGGTA
The DNA here is from genome assembly GCF_007990345.1 of Gossypium hirsutum. Lineage (NCBI taxonomy): Eukaryota > Viridiplantae > Streptophyta > Magnoliopsida > Malvales > Malvaceae > Gossypium > Gossypium hirsutum. Next base: position 44,677,448 of record NC_053432.1, read on the forward strand.
TGAAACGAGACATCTCCGACCTTTTTTCGAGATGTTTAATATGTCAACAAGTGAAAGCGGAACATCAAGTGCCTTCAGGATTACTTCAGCCGATCATGATACCCGAGTGGGAATGGGATCGAGTCACAATGGACTTTGTGTCCGGACTGCCATTGTCAACAAGTAAGAAGGATGCGATTTGGGTTGTTGTCGATAGACTGACTAAGTCGGCTCACTTTATCCCCGTGTGTACGGATTTTCATTGGATAAACTAACCGAATTGTATGTTTCTCAGATTGTGAGATTACACGGGGTACCTATTTCTATCGTGTCGGATAGAGATCCGAGATTCACCTCGCGATTTTGGAGGAAATTGCAAGAAGCTTTGGGTACCAAGCTGCATTTTAGCACTGCTTTTCATCCCCAAACCGATGGTCAATCTGAGCGGATAATTCAGATACTTGAGGATATGTTGAGATGTTGCATCCTCGAGTTCAGTAGTTCATGAGAACGGTATTTACCTTTGATTGAATTCGCTTACAATAATAGTTTTCAATCAAGTATTAAGATGGCACCTTACGAGGCTTTGTACGGTCGTAAATGCCGTACACCATTGTTTTGGACCGAGCTCGGTGAAAGTAAAATTTTCGGAGTTGATTTGATTAAGGATGCCGAACAGAAAGTAAGGTAATCCGTGAAAGTCTGAAAGCAGCCACAGATCGTCAAAAATCGTATGCGGATTGAAACGAAGGGACATTGAATATCAGGTGGGAGATAAAGTGTTCCTTAAAGTTTCGCCTTGGAAAAGTACTCAGGTTGGCCGTAAGGCAAGTTGAGCCCGAGATTCATTGGGCCGTACGAAATCTCCGAACGAGTTGGTCCGGTTGCGTATAGATTGATTTTGCCCCCTGAGCTTGAAAAGATTCACGACGTCTTTCATGTTTCGATGCTTCGACGCTATCGATCTGATCTATCGCACATAATTAGCCCATCAGAGGTTGAAATTCAAGCCGATATGAGTATGAAGAAGAGCCGATGCGTATCCTAGCTCGTGAATGAAGGAGTTGCGAAACAAAAGGGTTCCGTTAGTGAAGGTGTTATGGCTCAAACACGGGATCGAGGAAGCTACTTGGGAAACCGAGAGCTCGATGAAAGAACGATACCCAAACCTATTTACCGGTAAGATTTTCGGGGACAAAAATTTCTTAAGTGGGGGAGAGTTGTGACAGCCCAAAATTGACCCTAGTCGGAAGTGGTTTCGAGACCACAAACGAGTCATAAAAATGATTTC